>NW_026623100.1:6918000-7258500 GCF_023065955.2 Ursus arctos
CCCTATCGGAGTGCCCGCGGGACAGCCCACACTTGCTGGGTCCAGGGAGGCACCCCTTGCTCTCAAGGAGCTCACATTACATGAGCTTGTGACAGGCCAGCTGTGTGGGGATGTGACCTGAGCACATCAAAAAATTTGGATAAGAATTGGGGAAAGGAGAGTACTTTCAATCCTGATGTCCCAGGACAGGCTCATTAGACTCGATAGGCCTTGGTTTGTTGCTTGTTTTTTAATAAGTTCAGGCCTGCTGTAGCTCCAACTTTGGGGTTTCATTGTGTTGTTTGAAAGGCACTGTCTTGCCAATTTGTAAGGTGAACCCCAGAGGTGGGCACTCCTGGGGTTCTGATGGCTGACAAGTACTAAATATGGGCAGAAATGAAGGGAATTAGCTAATGCTTGTGGTATTCAAGTTTCACTACAATATCTGGAGGATAATTCTCTGATAAAGTGAGATATATTTTGAATTTGGTCATGTAGAAGTTCCTTTGTATCTACATTCACACACACACACACGCACGCGCGCGCGCGCGCGCGCGCGCGTTGCGTTTACTCCCCTAACTTGTTCTGGGTCTATTCTGCATCCTGATCTGAAAGCAGTTAATTTAAAATGAAATGCGTTTCAGAAAATTGGTCTCTGTGCTTTGTGGCCCTTGCGGACCTTTCTGCCTATCTCTTAACTGATGTATTTGATTCTTTTTTTTTTTCTTTTCTTTTCTTTCCTAGGGGAACCAACCTTGTTTCTCCAGTAGCTAACTCTCTTTTCTACATAACATTCCCGTCTTAACATCTCTGCCTTCTCTCCCTCGGGAGAATTTCGCTGAAACACAGTTCTAGCTCATCCTCCTTCTTTTCCTTTCCTTTGCTTGTCTTTGTCACCCTGAAAAAATACCTGTTGCCCAGGAAGTTATGCCGGCCCTGCCCCATTCACTCCGAGAGCTGCCAGACGCAGAAGACGACGGGAGGTAAAAATGGACAGTGTCTGTGATAAGGTGTATTTCACACCAGCAGCCACTCACCCTGAGCCCTTTATCTGGAAAGCCTAATTTGCAGAAGAATTCACCAATCCATCACAGTTGAAACAGTTTACAGGCAGCCAAAGCCAGAAGGGGTTAAGAACAGTCTTTAAGGTAGGGTTGGGAAGATCAGGGGTACAGAAGAATTTAAAAAAAAAAAAAAACCTGAAATATTTTGAAGGTGTTGAAGTTTGCTTATTACAAGTCTTTTTCTCCAAGGTAACTGCTTTATATATGGTTGAAATTCCGAAATTATGCCAATTGAAATGTAAAATAATCAGAATTTCCTGCCCCATTCTTATTTGAATAAACCTTATTACACATTGCTTTTACCCGTGAGTAGGTTATGGCAGCATTGAGTCAATATCGTTCACATGATTTAGATTAAATTACAGCAGCGCGGGGCTCTTTTCTTTCTTTTCTCTCTCTGCTGAATATAAACTCACTATGATTTTCCTTTGGCTGGCATTTGCTCCTTTGACTTTCCCCCATATTCAAGAGATGGTGTATGCTCCAAACACATAACATTATCAACTTTAAGGGCTGCAATTGATTGAATATTTTGACAAATATACCTCTCTAATTCCTGAAGCCATATGGATGTGCAGGATATGCCATATGGAATAAAGTACTCTAGCTCATGAAATGATCCAAAAGCATTTTTTTTTATTAGCGGTTATTTCCTTGAACTGAAAACTGATTAGATTTTGAATATTCCATCACTGGGGATAGTAATCTAGCCAACTATATATTCTTAGCAGCATCTTTAGTGATGGAAGGAGGTTGCTGAAGCAGAAGTCCTTGATAGGGGTCACCACACTTAAAGAATATCAGAGAAAAAGCCACTTCTCTATTCTTTGTATATCCATTAGGGCTTTCTGCAGAACAACAGAAAACTCCCAATTAGCCATCTTTGGCAGTGAAGGAAATGGTGTTATCTTGTGTAACGGGCAGCCTTGGGCATCACCGTGAAAGGGCTAGATCCAGCAGGGGCTCGGCGATGTCACCGAGAGCCCGCATCTCTTCTGTCTTTGCTCTCTAGCCTCCCTGGCATTTCAGCTCCACTCTCCAGCTGGCTGCCCTCACAGTAAAAAGAAGGGCTATATCAATGCATGTGACATCCACGCATGACAGTGTCCAAGGGAAGCAAATAAATGTCTTCCTCACGATTGCTTTTATAAGAAGAAATCTGTTCTCAAAAATAATTCAGCAGATCCTCCCTCACACCTCATTCTGAGTTATGCCGCACGCCTGTTCCCAAACTAAGCATGTATGAGGGACATGCGACTTCTGTCACTGGCCCGGGGAGGCCTGCGGCTAGAGGAGAAAGACAGAGACCCCAGTCAAACTGATGCTTTCTTAGAAAGGAAGAGAGAGGCGAGAGCCCCATGGAGAGACCCGCAACCAACGAGATTTGCTACACTCTTATATTTCTTTATATTTAGAAAATTGACTTGGCCAGACCACCTCCAGGAAAACCTGCTGGGTAAATTCTTTTACATGGAGTAAATAAATGGAATTACCTCCAAACACCACCAGAAAAAAAAATATTTAATTGAAATGTGAGGCAGTTCGGCAGTTCAGCCTGGGTATTTGTTGGAATTGACCTTTCCAAGACTACAGTGTCTATTTCTTAGAGAATATCTTACTGCAAATAAAAGATACGTAGGATTGGTTTTCCCCTTTATTGCTCAGTGGCTGTAGGAGTGTTTTCAAATCACTAATCTCAAATCTGCAATTCTTTCTCTATTGAGAGAACGTGATGCTTTTAGAATGTCTTCTAAGAAATGGTAAAGATGGAAAAGTACGATGAAGGCAGCCATGGGGCTGAACAGGAGTTTCTTCTGGCAGAACAGGCACAAGACTGCACAGCTACCCTAAAACGCAAGCGTCCTGGTCCACCTGGACTCCTGAGTCAGCATGGTGGTCCCTCGAACAGAGTTCTGAACTTTTTTTTTTTTTTTTTTTAACATTTGCAGTGATTTCAGACTGGCCTATCCCACTAAAGGACAATGAAAGCCCTGGGATTTTGCATCCCTGATATATGTACAAGCTCTTCTTCAGCTCACTGTGTGAACCTGAACTGCACTATCAAGAGCTCTGAGTTCTTATCCGAAGGGGGAAGCGGGTGGAGTGGTACTCAGTGAATTCTAAACTTGAATTTAGCTCTGTTATTCTATGACTTTTATTTGAATGAAAAAGAATAGAATCTCTCAAAAGGTCTGAGGGAAGCAAATCACAGTGCCCAACCAAAGCTCAAATCCATAGACAATCACTGATATTAATATGTTGACTATAGCTTTTAAGGAAATATGAAAATAGAAGCCAACATTTCGGTAAATTACACTTTGCAATTGATAGATTCCAACCCCGAATGGATTTCTCGCACCCTTATTTCCGCAAATGTTAAAGAGTCCTTTGTTTACAACTAATGAATCATCAAGCCTTACATCGGAAACCGGGGATGTACTGTATGGTGACTAACATAATATAATAAAAAATCATTAAAAAAAAAAAAAAGAGTCCTTTATTTATTTGCTTTGTAGGCAAAATCTGCCCTTATTTTTGGCTACACAATATTCTCTGGTAAGAAGTCTAGCTTTTAGAAGTAAATATACAAAAATAAAATAAAATAAAATTGGAAGCCTTTAGAGTTTATCTTTCCTTATAGAAGTCTTCATTAAATTTCAATCTCTGAAATCTAAAGTGACAAAGAGAACATTTTATATCAGTGTATACATATGAGAAAAGAGACCACAACGTTTACAACCTATTTGTATGTCATCTGCTCTCATTTTTTGTTCATAATTCATTTTGCCTCATCTTTATATTACATATTGAAATTCTTTTATCCCACTAACACCCTCTCTTTCAGAGATCTGTAAATTAACATAATTAAGAAACATATATTTTAAGCACTAGCTTCTGAAATATTCATTATTAACCTGCTGGCTACACTTGTCCCTTTTTATATTTATATAATTAATTAAGTATCTCCCTTCTAATACATACATTTTCAAATAATTTATTAATACTATTCAGGTTTTGACTTGTCTATTTCTTCTCTCATTTAAAGGAAATGGGTTTGGTCATCAGAATCTCTCTCACCTTTTAATTCTCTAAGGGAGTTGAAGCACTTGACAGGGAACATTGGACCATGCTCCCATTCTGCTAAGAAGAGAACATGGCGATACATTTAGAAGAACTTGAGGAGGGGACTAGCACTACATAGACATGCTTCATGACAGACACATGTAAGATGCATGGTCAGGAAGGTAGTTCTAGGGTATTCCTGGAGGCAGGTTAGTGCCAGATCCAAATAGTCAAAAACTGCTGCTTTTGCATAGCGTTTGAATTCTAATGATGGTGCGTAAGACCCACCCTCTAGTTTTTCACAGATGACTTAATATAAATAATTCCTGTACAATTCCCAAGTTCTAATTTTCTACATTGGAAAAAGCGGGCCAGTAATGAAGCCACGTCTGGCTGGGAGGCTGAGCCAGCATCATTCAATGGGCTGTGACAATTTATTATCAGGATGCTCAACACTGATAAACCATCTTATACTGTCTAGAGTTACCAAGGAAGAGCCACAATTATATTATAATTGTTATAATTGTTTTTAGTAACAAATTAATTGCCTTTGGTATTTTTGCCCAACTAAAATCAGTGCTACAAAAGGAGAAGAGGAAGTCTACAACTTGGCACCACTTCCCAAAGTGTTCCCAGACCTGAGTCTTCCTTAAATGACTAAATTACTATGGAAAATTCATTTCATGCTTGTTTACTCTACAAAATCCCTTAACTGGATGGCTAGGAAAAATTAAAATTGGGTATGGTCCTGGTGATGCCAAAAGCTGCGGCTGATTTTCCTGAATAGGACTTCCCAGATATATGAAAGTCAGCGAAATTTTACACAGACTTGCTGATTCTCGGGAACTATGCTGCTAGACTGGACCTGGGACCTGTCAGAGAGCAATCTATAGGCATCTCCTGCAAGTTAGCCAGACATGTTTAAAATACCAAAATAGGATATCCATGCCGAGGAAGCGGCCTGATATTGTGTCTCTATTGTGCCTCAGAAATACCTTCAATCAAGAAAAATTATATTTCTAAAAATGCCTGAGTGGAATGTACACTCTCATCCCTTGTCCTAGCCATCACCTTAACAAATAGTCATGCAACACACACCCTGTAGACCATTGTCCCAGTTGGGGAAGACAAATGAGCAAAAAATAAAGAAGACAAGGTCCCGTATTGAGAAGGGTTCAAAGGAAAGCAACACGGTGTGATATAAAGTATATATGTTTATTTATTTGTCTGGTGGGGGTCTATCAGCTACAATTGTGTGGTTCATCTTCAGACAAGGAAACGGAGAAGATGACATTTATGCTCAGTCTTGAAGGACACAAATGAATAAGCTCTTGGAATATCTCGACAAAGGTTTTTCCAAGAGAAGAGAACAGCTGGTTCAAAGGCCCAAAGACAGGAGTAAAATATGTTGGTGTGTTCAAAGACAGCAAGAACACCGTGTGGAGGGAAGGTTGTACTTGGATTGGAGTGTAGGAGGGAAAGTACTGTAGGAGACAAAGAAGAAGAATGAGTCAGAATCCAGGTCAGTGGAACTTGTAAGCTCTGCACAAGAATTGGGTTATAATAAGTATAATGGTGAGATACAGGAAGTATTAGGTAGGAGAATGAGTCATGAATGTAAAAATCCTTCTGACTTTATTGGGGGAAATGAATTATAGAGGAGCAAAAATAAAGGGGGAGGAGTCAGTTACAAGGTTATTGCCTATTACAGAGGCAAGAAATAACGACATCTTGGACATATGTGGTAAATGGGGTTGATGAGACATCAGTTCGGGCTATATTCAGAAAAGACATTCCAAAAGCTTGCTAAGAGTTCAGTGGGGAGGGTAAAGGAAGGATCATGAACGATCTGGGGGCTCCAGCTTGAGGATCTGCCTATGATTGGTGTACTTAATTGCTAGGGAGAGAGGCGGAAAGAGGAACGTGCTGGGGAGTAAGGCTGCAGGATCTTTCTTTTGTACCTATGAAGTTTGAAATGCAAATATCAGAGCAGATATTTCAAGCAGGTAGTTGGATATGTGACTCTGGAGAGTTAAGAAAGAATTTAGGAATTTTAAGTTTGGAAGTTATTGGTATTTAGAAGAAATATACACTGGTGGAAAGGCTTGGAATTCCCTACAATGTAAAGTGTAGCTTCTCAACAAAGTGGGGCCCATCAAGGAGGAGGAAAGCAGTAAAGGAAGCTAAAAGCAGCAGGAGGAAAACCAGGAGTGTTACATCATGATGCAGGTAAAGAGAAGACAGAAGTCGTGGTCCAATGTGCCAACTGTCACTGAGGTCATCAGAGGAAATAGAAATAGGCAAGTGTCGGTGGTGTGGGACAGAGGCTCGCCAATGCTCCTGATGAGGGGCGTTTGGTGGAATAGGGACAGACCGTGGATGCAATGGATTAAAAAGAGAATAAGAGATAAGAGAACAGAGATGACAACTTGTTGTGCTGTGTTTTTTATATTTTTTAAACTTCTTTAGATTGGGGATGGGTGGACTATGTCTTAGGGCATATATACATATAGACACTCACATACCCTTGCACTCACACACACACCAAAATGGCATTATTTTGGATGAAAATTCCGTAACAGCCAATGTGTTCTAAAATTTGTATTGCTTAAATTCATAGAACCATGGCTAATTTTCATAGACACTCAGCCCCCAAATTACTGTAGGATTTACTGGGTTTCCCCAGGAAGACCGGAGACATTGCCAAGCTCTAGAAAAGAAGAAAGCAAACATGAATTGTACTTGTTGAACTAAATCTTCGGGATTTGCTGGTAGATTTATTTCAGGGGAGGATTTATTTTATTTATTTATAAATAAATAAAATTTATTTATTAGAAAAAGAAAAACTGTGTTTCCTCGGCCGAAGGTCTAAGAGTTTAATACCTTTGACTTACAGGGACCATTAATTTGTTCACTTTTCCAGCAAATTCTCTTTGAAAACAAATAAAGAGTGGCTCTTCTCTCCCTTCTTAAGAGTTCAGGTGTGGTGTGTTCAGATGTTCCCACTGGGTTCCAGCTGAAGTCGTGTGATACGCTTCTGTTCTAGCTGTTGGTTGGTCCCGTCTCGTAGCCACCAAAGTGAATACAAACCACTACGTGATCCCAAAGACGTACCTACTTAATTCCAGCTGATGGGAGAGCAGAGCGTTTATAAAGGAATGGTTTGATATTATTTTTAGTAGTTTCTATACAAGAATAATTTAAATCATGTGTCCCTTGTGTGCTGGTTAGTCTGCTGGAACATACAGAAGCCAGTTCCCACACCTGCGTAGCTAGGTACCCAAACACTGCACTGTGTACTGGCATAGCGGGCACTCGTCTGAATGAAACTGCCCTGTCCGTGGCTCCACATGGAAGAGCTTTTCCTGCCTCAGTTTCCCATGGACACCATAGGGACCCATGCGGGATTGATACATGGGTGAAATGCAGGAGTGGTTGTTAAAATACAGAACCGAATCATTTTCATTCCAGATGTAAATAGTCACTGTCCTGAGCCTCCCCAAATACCTACTAAGCTGACCCTTCCCCTAGACTTCATATCTCCCCAAGATATAGCCTCTAAGCGCTAACATCTGCAGCTCTGTGGTTGGTCCCACTTTATGGTCCCATCCTGGCTCATCCCGACTGGTCAGTGCACATTTGGGGGATACATCCCTGAGCCTCTAACATTCAAACTGGGTGACAGTGTGAGATTACTTATATATTAAACACTAGTTAAGCTCAAATTCTTTTTTTATTTAAGTAAATATAGAGAGGCATGAATTATTGCATTCTTCCCCCCCCCCCAAAGTCCACTTTAAGACCTTTGTACTTAACAATATCTAAGGGTTGTTTTGTTTTGTTGAGATTGTAACAAAGAAATCTCTTGTGATCTTATAATCCACAAATAGAGCACTTCAAATTTGTTTACACGGTTTCATATATAAAATTACATTTTACAAGGACGCCAGGGTGGCTCAATGGGTTAAGCATCTGCCTTCGGCTCAGGTCATGATCCCAGGGTCCTGGGATCGAGTCCCACATTGGGGTCCCTGCTCAGCGGGGAGTCTGCTTCTCCCTCTCCTCTTGCCCCTGCTCCTGATCTCTCTCTCTCTCTTTCTCATGTGCACGTACTCTCTCTAATAAATAAAAAAATCTTTTTAAACACTCCATTTTACTGACAAATTTTTCAGAAATATAGCTGTTTTAAGCCTATTTACTGATACTTTTTTTACTATTATTTTTATACACAAGAATGTTGTTGATGTGAATAGAAATAACAGAACTAAAACACAATGCAGACATTTAAATCCAATCCCTATTGCTTGGTCTTATCAGCTCGATAAGAGAGGACTCAAGGTTGTGAAATTAAGGGTAATTCTAAACATGTGAATTCTTCAGCAGTTGATCATATTTACACATTTGGACTTTCTCTTTGGCTGAATATTCTGTGGGCAATTTTTCTACTTCTGCTGAATTAATGTAATAATGTCACTGCTTGAAATAGCCCAGGATATAGAAAAATGTCAATGATTTTCAAAAATGTCACCTTTCCTATGTAGAGAATGGCATTTTGTTTTCTTTTTTTAAAAAAAAAAGTAACAAAAATAAAGCATTCATATTAAAATATTCTCTGTGAAGCACCTAGGAATCCGTGTGTTACCCCACTGATAGAAACTAATTGATCTTCAAATGAGTTTGTTGGCCTTACCCGAATGAGCAGGAGTGTGTTTGGACCATCGAAACCTTTTGGACAGTTGTTTTTGACTTGAGTACAGCGTGATGAATAAAACTCTCCCAGAAGGAACTCATTATAGTTAGAATGTTCTCTTTCTAGCTAAAGGACAAAAACGGGAGTTTACTGAAGGCCATTGACTCTTCCAGTTTTTAAAGGACTAAGAGAATTAGCTAATTTTGAACTCAAAACGATCATGTTGATGTATTCCATGAATTCTGTTGTTTTGAGAGAGGATTAGTAAAGAGCATAAATGTTGCTCTCTGTGCAAACACATTTGAGAGTCAGGAAAGGGAAAGTCCCCGATCAAATACAAACCCCCATCAAATGAGCCCTTGAAAGCACCAAGGACATCAAAAGCAATGTGTGGTCCACACATCAAAACAAAACAAAAATCAAATAAAATCCTCGATACCTCTCCAGGTTCTGTTTTAATGAAATAAATCATATGCAGCACTGTGGATTACACAAATTCTGGGGTAAGTTTGCCTTGTAACTGCTATTTTGATATCCACAGGCTAATGCACAGATGAAAGGAAGAAGTGATATCAGGCATGCACCTGCAAAAGAGAGGCTGGAGGGGGAAAAAAAAAAGTCAAACCATAATAATAATAGTGTGTGTGCCAGGTAGTTTTATGCAGTATTGCATTTGGTCCTTTCAGCTACTGTGTTGGGTGTTACTATGGTCCCATTTTACTAAGGTTCATAGGGACCAAATATATTGTCAGGGGCCAAAAAGGAATGGAACAGGTACAGAAATCCAGGTTTATCGAGCCAGAGTTAGTGCATGTAACCAGGAGTCTCACTGTGAAAGACAAGATATTCATGTGTACACTCGTACTAGGCACTTCCAGACAGTATTTCACTGGATCTCAGCAACGTGAATCTTCATCCGCATGGTTGAAAGTTTTACAAGTATATTTTGAAAGAATAAATGCAGTCCTGGAAAAGTAACCACATTTTATGCCTGGGTCAGCAGCACAGGGGAGAGAAGGAAACAGCAACAGAAGGAACCAGAGATCAGACCAAAGGCCACTGGGATAAATGTAACATCACCGACCGCAGTCGGGGAGAACACTATTTCTACAACATATGGGATAAGTGTTAGAGCATTCCTTAATTCTTAAAGGACAGCATTACTCTAGTAGGCATGAAGACTTGGGGAATATCCAGACATCTGGGTTCAAACAAATGAGTTAATAGAAGTTGATGAAAGTTTGACAAAGGCCCTTCTGTCCCTCAAAGGCTTTGCAATAATTGTGGTTCTGTTTTCCCTGACATATCAAACATATTCTACTAATAAATCTAATTGGGATTAACTCAGGAAGTATCACCCCAGATTTCAGAATAACACATTTTTTTTTATTAGAGAAGAGAAATTGTACAAAAATAGTAACTTTTAAAATAGTCACTTTACTGGAAAAGCAATTATAATATCATTGCATGAGTTAATTTTGGACATTGGTGCACTGGTTGGTCTCATTTCTGAAGAGCATAATCTCTTACTTATTATACCCATTAGGCCACATTTGGCTGCAAGGAACAAGAGACCCAAGTAGAGTGACTGAAAAAGCCAGGAGCTTACCTCTCCATGACAAGAAGCTCAGTGGAAGGCAGATGCTGGCACAGGTTTCTTGGCTTCATGAAGCCCTCGGGGGTCAAAAGCATAGGGGTGGCTACATCTCCAGCATCACATTCATGTTTAAGGTCAAAAGGAGGAGACAGAGAGGAGGGTTATGTCTCAAGAGAGTTTGTCTTTTTATTCAGGAAAGAAACCTCCTCTCCTCCCATCAGTCTCTGGTTCCACTCCTCTATCCCCGCCCACCACCCCCAAGTAGCTTCCCCCCTTAGGTCTCATTGATGGCACCGAGTCTAGGTGCACACATGCTTACTCCTCAACCAGTCACTGCCAGGAGGAAGGAGATTACGGTAACTGACATCCATCAGGACTCAGCTTTAGGCTGGTCTGGGAGGTCTGTTGACCTTGACCTCAAGTAGGCTCAACTGGACATCTGACAATGCAAAGTTCCATTTGTAGGGATGCCTGGGGTGGGGTATGGGTAGATGACTACTGAGTAAACACTAAGCATCTGCATATGAATTACAGAATTTTTATTGTTGTATTTTTTTAACGTATAGATTATTTTTTTAAAGATTTATTTATTTTGGAGAGAGAGAGAGAGAAAAAGAGTGCATACACAAGCAGGGGAGGGGGTAGAGGGAGAGAGAGAGTCCTCAAGCAGACTCCCCACTGAATGCGGAGCCCAACTCGGGGCTCAATCCCACGACCCTGAGATCATGACCTGAGCCAAAACGAAGAGTCACACCTTAACCAACTGAGCCAGGCAGGTGCCCCTAATCACAGAATTTTTATTTCACAAGGTGTAGTAGTTTGATCGAAAAATTAGCGTGCGTTTCTTTATCCAAAGAGAACAGAACAACAAAAAATCATTTTAAAACATTTATATTTACCTTTATAAATAAAACAAAGACTGGAACCACACATATTGAAGGCAATTGATATGAAAACGTAATTTAGGACTTGTGGTTCTATTTTCTTTAAAATTAAATTATGCGTATTTCAGACCAACGAGTTCTAATCTGCAGTTTTGAAATATGCAAAGTGCTTCTTAGACTAAGAAAATGGAATGATTAATGTAACTACTATACATACTGCTTCTCGTTTCTAGTAAAACATCAGTTCCCTTCCGTGGCATCAGTGTTGCACCCTTATTTCAAAAGGCCAGGACCTGTAACTCTGTATTTTTGAAAACACAATCCTAGATGGCAGTGACAACGTGTAAATGTACTCACTTACATATAAGGAAATGTAAAATTCTCAAAAGGCAACTGTAATTAACATGGAGGAGGGAGAAACTCTACTGTCAGATTGTAGTCATTTGTTATTTACTTCAACAAGACACCATTACTTATTTATGTTTTAAAGATTCGATTAATGTTTTATTATCCTCATTGTAAACAACGGAAGTGGTAATATCAGAGGATAAATGTGAAGAAAATGGGAGAATATTTCAAAGAGCCCCGGTTAAAAACAATGCTGTTTACAACTTAATCATTTCGGTTCTGTGACATTAATGCTTTATCAGAAGCTGCAGCCTGGGGGGCCTTTCATGATGTGTAATTTATCTTGTGGAATCACTGCTGATGGTCAGTTAACCTAACGTGTCCTGAGTGGCTCAGTTTGTTAGACGAGAATTTACTAACCGTCTGGCAGTTGGTTCCCTTAGAAATTCCATCATCCACCGTCCTCCACATGCAGTTCTATGAGTCACACTGGGAACGGTGGTGGCTTCGATTAAATACTAGGTTGTGCTCCGGTAGCTCTTACATAAATCCTCGGTGGCGATGCCAGATGTTTCCTGAGAGCAGCACACGAAGAATGCACAATTACAGGGCTCTATTAAGGTAATATGTTTTTATTCTTAAGCCATGCAAAAACATCTCATTCTCCCAAGACCAAAGCTTACTTATTTTTATAACTTGAGAGCCCTCAACTTCACAGAATCTCATGCGGTATTTATTGTGGGCATCAATCAGAAAGTGTCTCTTTTGATTTAGAAAGTGTATGTATATCAGAACCAGAATTTTCTTAAAATACCAAATAAAAAGCAGGGGGAGTGATCTGCAAGTTTCTCTGGTAGCCTTTGAGGCACGACAGAGCATCAGTATCAGTGAAAGACGTAAGCAGGAGGGAAACACCAAAAAATAAACAAACCAAACAAAAAAACAACTAAAGAATTTGAGATCCTTAAGAAATGTCCATTTGTAAGATATTCATTTTCTACCTTGGTAATAAGTTAACCATAAAGCAATATTACTACTGGACTAATTTGGAAACGTTACTCTCATTGCATACCACGGGAAATGTGAGTGAGCGATTAGCAGAAAAGACATCTTTTGCGGACTAAGACAGCAATCAGGCTAACCTGCTATCAGAAATCCTAGTTCGTTGTTACTTCTCCGTCTTAACTAAACGCCAGCAGCAAATAACAGAGCACCATGTCAGGTAGTGGGTTTTTTACCTGATAGTCTAGACAAAGCACTAAATCTCTCCCTTCAGCCCTGCCCTGGGTGACTGCCTGAGTTCTTTCAATCCAGCAGGGATGCAGGGTGAGAGGCAATGCACCCCGTTCCCTCCATCCTTTCCTGCACCACACTGGTAATGGGGGTTGCGTGGCCCACTGGCTTGATTGGTTGGGAACTTAAAGTAACTGGGAAGATCCTGAATGGATGGTTTCTTTATCTCCATCCTTGAGCCAGACCATTCACATGTTAAGTGTTTTTCATTTCAGAAAACTGCTAAGTTTTGTTCTTAGAAGCAAGGATGTTACTGAAACCATGAAGAGTTACTAAGTCATGAAACCCATCATTCCCTTGAATGCATCCATCATTTCTCATTCCACTACAGACCTGTCCTGCTTTTAAAGTAGAGGCCTTAGTCTGCATGTTTGTTGAGGCCTGAGGAAAAAGATGAACTCTCAAATTATGTCTCTCTTGATTTAATTGCTCATGATTCGGAAACTATGCATGTAACAACCTTTTTATTGTCATGGGAAAAGTTTTAAATGCATTGTGATATTTATAACTGATATTGTGTTTATGATTTAGAAAATGTCTTGGAATCATTTCTTAGGTTTCAAGGAAAAACCTCATGCCATTTTTTGATTTGTCAGGAAGGAAGGAAGGAAGGAAGGAAAAAAGGAAGGGAGGAAAGAAAGAAGGAGGGAGGAAGGAAGGATGAAGGTGGAAGGAAGGAGAAGGGAGGGAGGGAAGGAGGGAGGGAGGGAAGGAGGGAGGGAGGGAGGAAGGAATGAAGAAGGGAAGAAGGAGGGAAGAAGGGAAGGAATGGAGGGAGGGAGGGACAGGGAAGGAGAGAAAGAAAGGAAGGAAGGTGGAAGGAAGAAAGGAAGGAAGGAAGAAGGAAGAAAGGAGGAAGGAGAGAGGGAGGAAGGAGGGAAGGAGGGAAGAAAGAAAGGAAGGAAGGAGGGAGGGAGGGACAAAGGGAGGGAAGGAGGAAGGGAGGGAAGGAGGAAGGGAGGGAGGGAGGGAGAAGGAGAGAAAGAAGGGAAGGAAGGAAGGAAGGAAGGAAGGAAGGAAGGAAGGAAGGAAGGAAGGAAGGAACGGAGGGAGGAAAAGAAGGATCTAGGAAGGTAAGGAGTGCCACGGGAGAGAGGATATGAAGGAACAGGGGAGAAATGTGTGAAATACACACAAAAAGAGAAGAAGTGACTCAGTGTAGAATAAATCGAATTAAAGCCAGCAGCGAGAGCAGTATAGCAGAGCCGGCAGTCCTCCGCGTAGAAGAATCTTGCCAGTGAACTTTGCAAATCTCCAAAGTAAGACAGAGATACAAATGCCCACTAGGAAACAGACACAAGGAAAACACTTTTTTTTTTTTAATCCAGAAAAAGAAAGAAATGATATGTTTTACACGCACCGACTGTCTATACAGTGCCAACTGCGTTCAAAAGCTCATCTCTCAAATCAAAACCATGCTTGCTTGGACCCTGCAGAGCAAACAAAGCTGTTGGTAGATAATTATGCTCTAATCCATCTGTAGTCTCTTTGTAGGTGTTTGGGAGAATGAACTCAATAGTCAGTAGGAGAATCTTTCCTAATATTTCGGGTCAGTAGGATTGCCGGCTGGAGACCCCAATTTAAAAGCAACGGAGTGGAGGAGCTACTTTCTCGGCTCTGGATTTTTAGGCTCGTTCAGGCTTCCCCCCATTTCTACTTCCTCCTCAAAGCTGAGATCAGAAGGGGATTTTGTCTTTTGGTTGTAACTGTACTTCTGCTGCGGACGCTTCGCACCGACACATCCAAGTCTTATTTAGAACCAACAAGGTTACGATTTTCCTTTCTCTGTTTCTGCTTTTCTTTTTTTACCATATTTGCCGAGACAGGATTGGCAAGGCGTCCTCCTTTTCAGTACACTTCCTACTCAAGGACTTGATTAGCACATTTTTGCCAATAAAACAGTCAGTAATTAGTTTTTAATAACCGGTATATTTTTGCTCTATCAGCATGCCGTTTCCTAGCCTGCAATATTTAAAAACAGTATTCAATGGCACAGGATGACACATATTAACTTGGGGGCAAATATAGCTTTTAGAATAATGTTTTGAAAAGCAGCCCCCTGTAAATATAAGGTGGTATGCCACCATATGGAGACTGGGTTTCTGACATATGGCTTGAATTAACAAGTTTAAAACTGTTAGGATCAGTTTTTCTTTCACTGAAGGCAAAACCACAAGATTCAGCGGTGAAATCTGCTCCAGTCACTGATACAAAGACTCACCAAACGCTGGGTCTCTTGGGCTACATTTTTTTGTTGGCGCTAAGTGCAAGTTATCAATAGTAAGACAAGTTGTAACATGACGAGGAATCACGAGGCTGCCAAGGCTTAAAATTTCACTTCAAATAGAGCTTATGTGGGCCTACACCACCCTCGCTAGCAAAGGACATTGCCTCTTTGAAAGTGGCTTTTGAATTATGATTATTACATCCTCCAAATAAATTGTTGTTCCTGGATTGATATAAAAGATATTTGCAAAGACAAACTTGAGTGACAGATGGAAATGGCTCAGGGCGCAGTGTCTTCTGATCTCTCCTGATTGAACCTTTGTAGGATGAATTGAACAGGAAAAGTTCAAAGATCCAGGGTCTGTATTACACAAATATTGTTTCATTTAATCAAAACTGTCTTTGAAGTGTGGCGCTTGTGGGCCACCTGTAGCTTTGAAATTTAAAGTCATATAAAAGCTTTAGTGATGCTGGAGAGGACAGTGTGCAGCTACAATAAGCTTCTGGACCAAAAAAAAAAAAAAATATATATATATATATATATATCAAGTTGGGAAGGAAGGCAGTTTTCATATTCATGTTTCCTTTTTATCGCCCTTTTATTTATTTATTTTTTTCAGTGAGCCGAGCGCTCCAAAGTTGTAAAGAAAAGAATTACCACATCCAGACATCCACGGGGCTTATGTTCATCATTGGAAATATGTTTACTTGTGGCTCAGCATCTAAACTCTAATTACTCCACGCTCAGAAACACCCCTTCGGTGTTAAGTTGAGCCCGGCTAATCTGATTTCCCTTCCCTGTCTCTACAACCCTCGGTGCTGCCGTTACGTAACCATGAGAAAACGTCTCTCTCATAGAAAACTGACCATACACTTGCCTTTTAGAACTTGATCTAAGTGGCATCAAATGTATTTAGAGCCAGAACAGGGAGCCCCTATGAAGAAAGAATATTCTACTAATTAAGGGAAATGTCATGGTAATAATACTTCATAATTACAGAGTTTGCGAAGCACTAGTGTATATTTTATCACCATTTAATCCATAGAGCAGCTCTAGGAGACAATGAGTCTTCTCATTTTGTGGATGAAAAAAAGGGAGGGAAAAAAAAAGGCAAAAAAAAGAAAACACCCAAGCCTCGAAAGACTTAACTGGTTTGCCTAATACGTCACAGCTAGTCAACGGCAAAAAGGGAACTTGAATTTAAAGTCTGGGGTCCCGGTTCTCTCCACCATATCCCTTCCTGCAGACTGGTCTCTCCAGGACAGGAGAGCCACCTTCCGTGCTGTGTGGCAGTCACCTGGAGCGGGAGGCAGATGCCTTTCAGACCCCAGGATGCTGGTCGATGGTAAGGGAGACATGTTCCATTCCCACTGTGGTCTCTCTCCTCTGCTGGTCCGGCCAAGGCAGAAGGGCAACAGGAGCCGCAGGACAATTTGGCCACAAGGAAACTTTGTAGCATCCTGGGATCCTGCTTTATTCATCACTAGGGCATTAATTATGTTAAAAAAAATTTTTTTTTGAAGGGGATTCATTTCTCTGCTATAAACACACACACAGGCCTTTCTTCTGCAAAAGTATTCTAGATAACACTTGCACAAAGTCTCTGCCCCTTTTTTCTCCATAATCTGGGTCACAAAGAAATTGCACCTGATTCCTCTTGATTCCCAAGACCCTGTTCTTTCATAAATACCATTAGATATCTAAAGGCCTGCAGTGAATCTGGTAATGATTATTATTTTTTTTCTAAATATTATTTCTTGATATATTTGTTTCTGTCTCTATAGAAATTTTTTGGCTTAGCTAGAGAAATTCCATAGTCCTTCAGCTTAAAAAATCAGAAGAGAATCCCAGAGCAGAGAGCAATCAATCTTGGGGAGCATCTGATTCAATCCAGTTACGTCATAAACGAGAAAACGGTGGTTCAGAAATGTTAAGTGACTTGCAGAAAAATCACAGCATGACAGGGGCAAGCACCCGGGCCTCCTGTCTCCCCTGCTCCAGGGCCTTTCCAGGCAAACCATATTGCCTTAAATGTTATCTACTCATGCCCCAAACAGGCAGAAGGTACAATAATTCAGACATTCCAATCCATCACTCCATCTATCCCCCGCCATGTTTTGTTCATCTTCATAGTATAATTGCCACCTGACTCAACCACACACTCATCGTTCATTCTTTGTCTCCCCTCTGGCTTCCAGGAGAATATAGACAATGGTGTGTTGAAAGTGCTTAACAACCAGCTCTCCGAATGGAAGGAAGAAAATCTGACTCCCAGCACTTGCCCATTTGGGTGGTGGAAACCCACCCACCATGGCTGGTTTCAAACTCCCAATGGGATGGGACAAAGGCTTGGAAAGAGAGGGAACCAGGTGCAAGTCGGCCCCCAACACACTCCTGGCACCAGGGACTCCATCCATTTCACAAACGCTCTGGCTATTTCCCCAGCGTCTAGAAGGGAGCCTGACACCTAAGGCTCCTGATAAATATCTGTAGAACTGCCCGACAGGAATCAGGAAGACCGGTTTCCTGCAAATGGCGGAATCCTGCTGCCTCTGTTTTCCTCTTAACATGCAAGGCAGCAGCACCTCTTTCTTGGGGAGAATGCTCATTTTCCCAGCTGCCTCCTTCAGGTTGATGGACATTGGCCAGATTCTGTTTTAACTTAAACTTTAAATGGAAGAAAGCGTAAAGGGTTTTTCAGGTGAAATTTTAAATGCAGATGGAGAAAAACTGCATTATCATAATGAGACTCTGGTGTTTGGGAACATTGCGATAATAATGTGATTCTTCTTTGCTTTGTCCCTTTCTTTCCCTCTTTCTTTCTTTCTTTCTTTCTTTCTTTCTTTCTTTCTTTCTTTCTTCTTTTCTTCTTTCTTCCTTTCTTTTTGTGAACACTTGGAATGACATCATTCATTCCCTCATTTGGGGATGCAGGTCAAGCCCTCTGGCAACCTCTCCCTCCCTGCAGCCTCCGCCGGCCCAGGAGCCACTTGCAAGAGGCTAATAAGCTCTGACCAAGGCATTAAGCAATTGAGAATCAGTGTCTTTGTGGCAGGATAATGTAGCCCATTATGATTGGAGTTGTATGCTTTAATAATGAGAAAAGGAAATCCCAGTTCTGCCTCGGTAATTAGCGTAACTGGAACTTAAGTCAAAACCAAATACAGGGAGGGCTTTGCTCAAACATACATTTTTTTGACATGTTCATCTGCAAAATATTTTGTAGGAAACATGACCATCATGAAGCGCATGTCCAATCATTTCAATGAACTGGAAGTCCAAATATCCTTGATTGCATGAAGGAAGAAAAGGGGCATGAAAAAAATAATACTACAGCTCCAGGATTAGAGAAGAAGCATCTGCCAATACTGAGCAGCTTTTTCAGTGGGTAGTATTTTTTTAAACATAAATTATGGTGGGGGCACCCGGGTGGTGCAGTCGGTTAAACCTCTGACTCTTGGTTTCAGCAGGTTGTGAACTCAGGGTCCTGAGATGG
Organism: Ursus arctos; assembly: GCF_023065955.2. NCBI lineage: Eukaryota > Metazoa > Chordata > Mammalia > Carnivora > Ursidae > Ursus > Ursus arctos. Next base: position 6,936,642 of record NW_026623100.1, read on the forward strand.
AGCCCCGCGTGGGGTTCAGCGGGGAGTCGGCTTGAGATCCCCTCTCCCTCTCCTTCTGCCCCTACTACACGTATTGTCTCTCTCTCTCTCAAATAAATAAATAAATCTTAAAAAAAAGAAAAAAACCACGTAAATTATGGTGTTTTCTGTAGAGGATACCAGTAAATGACCAACGAGACCTAGCACAAACGTACGTCTGTCTCACACACAAATACAGGTGCCCTTGAACAATACAAGTTTGAACTGCTCGGGTCCACTCATACACACAATTTTTTCAATAAACACAGCACAGCACTAAAATGTATTTTCTTTTCCTTATACTTTCTTAATACCATTTTCCTTCCTCTAGCTTATTTTATACTAAGAGTTCAGTATATAATATGTACGACATACAAAATAATGTGCCAATTGACTAGTGGGCTTCCTTTCGATAGTAAGCTATTAGTAGTTAAGTTTGACCGTATGGGGGTCGGCACCCCTAAACCCCCCACCCCGTGTTGGGGGTCAACTGTATATACAGTTCACATGAGTGTTTTATGGGAATGAGCAGAGCCTTCTGGACCTTTCTCACTATAGCACGTAGTGTAATTCATATTAAATTTCATGTGGATAGTGAAAATCCATTAGCCCAACGTGTTTCAATACTAGAATAAGCAAATAGTCTACTGGAAATTTATACTTTCAGGAATTTCAGAAATGTATCTCTTTCAGAAATTCATACATTCAGAACTTCCATTCCAGGTGATACATTAAATTTCAAGGGAAGGATTTGAGGGGAAACTAACCACAGAAATGTCTTAAGAAATCTAAACTCCTGCAAGGAGCGGTCGTGTTCAACCCTGAAGGCTCACCCCCGCCCTTGGAGGCAGTGCTCAGACACAGACAGCCTTCTCTGCTCACTACACCCCCCCCCCAAGTGAATGCTCCATATATGTAGGCTGATTAGAATGAGGGAAATGATTTCAATTGACTCAAACAGCTAGCCGAAAACTTATCCTTGTGATTCATAACTGTAATGACAAGGGAAGACTTCATTTTGGATTGATTATTTAGAGGAAACGTCTATTTTTCTTCATGAACTCTCTGACTTCATCTGTATTAGTCAGAGCAATGTTGACTTAAAACAAAAAAAAGAAAATTCGGGGCAGTTGTGGTTCTTCAAAGCCAGCCCAATTAAGTTGCCTAATTTTGGTTCCAGTGGAAAATATAATATTTGTAGTTTCCTTTCCCCTCTAATGAATATCTTGGGCAAAATATAGACCCTGTTGGACCATTAAATAAAAGAAGTGATGGAAATACTGCCACAGGAGAAGAGCATTTTTTTTTTCCTATTTACATGAAACTGGCTAATAGCCAACAGTCTGGTGTTTCACTTAAAACACAGAGTCATTTACTACACGGAGCATAAGTCAGCTGCCTTACCTGAGAGAGCCTGTTCCCTTCCAGAGCTGTTCTTTTAAGGAAGTTTATTTCAAGCTTATTCATAATCAGCCATCACAGGGTCATTAATAGAGTTATGTAAGGCAATGAACAGCCCAGTGATTACTTACTGGTCCTCAAAACACAATTAGTAATTCCCACCTAAAGAGAGCAGTGGCTTGTTTAATGTGCTGAATGAAAAATGGTAAAGCAGTAAAACTACTTTACAAGTGATTTTTAAAGTATAGATTATTGTGACACCAGAGTCTGGTTCTATGTGTTTAGAGACTGATCCAAAACAAAACAATAAATAGATGGATAGATGATAGAGGTAATAGGTAGGTAGATAGAAAGATAGATAGATAGATAGATAGATAGATAGATAGATAGATGATAGATAGATAGATAGATAGATAGATAGATGATAGATAGATAGATGATAGATAGATAGAGAATAGGAAAAAACACTCCAGGGTTTCTTATAGAAAAGCATCACAACTAAATTCCACATCAAGAATCGCACTGCCTTTCTTTCAAATGTGTGGGTCGAAGGAGCTTGAATAAATTTCATTTAAAAATAACAATCACATGAATGGAGGAAATATTCGACATTTTAGGAACTTCTGCAACCTGAGAAACTGTTTTGTAGGGTAAACAAGGATTGAAGAGTAAACCAGGGCCACCACTTTCTGACTTGACTTCCCTTACTCTCCCTGACTGATCAATTTAAAAATTGGGGGAAGCTCTAATTTAAGAAGTTTCAAAGCAAAAAAAAAAAAAAAAAAGTGAAGGTTAGTCATAAAAAGGTCATATTTAGCCTAAAATTAAATGAGCTTTTCATAGCTCAGGTGACTCTCTCTCCCTCCTCCACCCCTCTCTACCCCACCCCCCTCCCCACCTCAGCCCCCCTTCTGTCTGTCTCAGGCAAACAGCTATATTAATAGTCAGCTCATAACCACATCATTTTGCTAACAGTCACAGAGCTATATTTAAATTCAGGGTGCTGTTGCCATGAATTCTGTAGTATCTCTATAATCTTTTTTATAAAAGACTTGCTTTTGCACAGCATCTTTGCTCCCCAGTGACCAGGGAGATCTTGCTGCCCTTCCCAGTCCTTCTTCCTCACCTCCAAGACAGGCTGCAGGCAGAGGTGGCCACAGGCTGACCCCTGGCCTTGAGAGAACAGGAAAGTATATCCAAGGGCCTGGGGCCCAAACTTCTCTCTTTAGCTCCCAGGTGAGCCGACTTCGAGGAGTTCTGCTTTTTTTAACCTGACACTTAAAATGCACAGGAGTTTGTGTGAAGGGGTCCCAGGTGCTGCCCCAGGGGGGGCTCAACTCCTTCCCGGTTTCCAGTGTCCACCGGCGACCGCCGCCCTGACGCCAGTCACACATCCATTCACTGCAGGATAATTATGCAAATATATACTAACTAGGCTTACTTCCCTACTTAGACTTCCTTCCCACTCCCTGCATCCTAGCATGGGTGCTGACAGTGTTTTGGAAGAGTAACTAAATAGCTGGAAGGCTTTCTGAATATATCTATCCTGGCCTGTCAAAGCTAGAACAGCGACGGTCCATCTGGGCCTGGAAGACAATTTCCATGGTGTAAAATACTCTCTCAATTCTTTCCTACCAGAGACAACCAGCTGGTGCTACAGTGAGACAGCCAAATCCACTGTGTGTAGACCTCCGCTCCAAGCTACAGAGTGGCCTGGGATGACCCTGAAGCCTCATCTTCAGAGCAGTGAGCAAAACTCTCCCCGGGAGACAAGACAGTTCATGGACTAGTGTCACCGTCTCAGGCTGAGGCTGTAGGCGGCCACTATAGCAGGCTACCCAGAGCTCTCGAACAATTGATAAAACCTGTACTTTTTTTTTTTTTCTTTCAACTCTCTGGATATTAAGCATAGGAAAGGATTTTGGGGAAAAGAGCCTGAAGTTTTTCAAACAAATGCCTCACTTTTCGGGTGTCTATCTTAGCCAGAAGCCCTTTCTGGCGCTTTTCTGTTGTGTGATTGTATATACCATTATAAAATCATAAACAGCATTTGAATTTGGATATCTGGGAACAGTGGAGGGAGTTGTTTCTTTCCTTGGAAGTCCCAGGATTCTGCTCACCCCTTAGTTCTTCTAAGAACATGGTGTGCCAATGTGCTTCCGTGCCGATCTCTGTAGAGGATTCATAAGCCACGTGGCTCTGAAAATGACTCAACCCTCTGTAAGCGTCTCTGGACAGCTGCCTTTGTCCATGTGCTACCTTCTGGGAAGGCTGAGAAGCATGATCCTTTCCTGAGTCACCGAGGCAGAGCTCAATATTTGTGAAGGAGTACCAAATTTTCAAGCAATGGGAGTCATGGAGGCTCAACATCTCCTTGCCAGCCTGGGATCAAAGATGAAGAACTAGAGAAAGCAGGCGTGGCTCAGCAGAAGCTTGGGACATTGTTAGTTGGTCAATTAGTCAGAAAGGACAAAAACAAACAGAAGAAGAAGTCAGTCTGCTCAGGGAAAGTAAGAGTCAAACAGGAGGGGAAAATTCCACTCCATAGACCAGGGATTGTCATCACAGCACCTCAGGGGCAAAGAACCTTCAGAAACCTTGAATGATCAGGTTTGACAGACAATGTCTGTACAACTTCTTTCTAAATCCTAAGTCTCTATTTTTATCAGGGCTTTTGGGGTAGATGGCAGGCCACAAGAGGTCAGTGGCTGAATGCCTTCACAAGGCCCTGTCTCCACAATTCTTGACATCCAGGAAGAGAGGTCTATGGAGGCCCAGGGTGGCCCAGAGACTTCTGAGAGGTAAAAATTCTGGGGGACCCAGTTTTTGTGAGTTTTCTCTCTGGGAATTCTATAAGATCCTCATGGTGAATATCAGAGAGAAATCCCCTCATGCTTCTTGCAGGGGGAGGAGGAAAGGAACCTGGCTTGACCTCAGAAGAAACTTGACATGCTGGGGTTTTATCAGAGCCTAAATGACCTGAGGAAAGGAAAATAACCCAATGCTAGCTGGTGGTAACCTTCCACATGAGGGAAGGGAAACACCCAACTCCAACCTCTTCTAGCCATCCTGTCCCACCTAATGGAGTTGGGAATGGAAGAAAAGGAGAAGCTCCTGTGACAGTCACAGCCCAGAGATGCATGCTCATTTCAAGACTGAGCCTAACTGAAGGAGTGTGTGCCTCACCCCCCACCTTACCGCCACACGAATAAGGCCTATTCACTATATTTCCTTCTACCTAATACATTGTGTCCACATTTCAACCAAAAATCATAAGATGTACCAAAAGGCAAAAAACACAGTTTGAAGAAATGGAACAAACATCAAAACCAGATTGAGATATGGCAGGAATCTTGGAACTACCAAACAAGGATTTTTAAAAACTATTATTAATACATTAAGGGCTTTAATAAGAAAAAAAAAAGAAAGAAAAAGAAACGAAAACTAGAAAACACATAAGAACAGGTGGATAATGTAAGAGAGATGGAAATTCTAAGAAGGAATGAAAAGGATAAGCTAGAGATAAAAACAGAACACTGTAACAGAATAAAGACTACCTTGGATGGGCTGGCTCATAAGTAAAGTAGACATACCTGAACAAAGAGTCTTTTCACTTGAGGATACAATAATAGAAACTTCCAGAATAGAAAATGAAAGACAAAAAAGGATTGAAATTAAAAAAGAAAAAAGAAGAAGAACAGAATATCCAAGAATACCAGGACAACTACAAAGGGTATAACATATGCGTAATAGGAATACCAGAAAGGGAAGAAAGAAAAGAATACCGTTGACCGCTAAACAACATGGGTTTGAACTGTGTGGACCCACTTCCAGGAAAAAATTGTTTGGATAAGTACAGTACTGGAATTGTATTTCTCTTCCTTATGATTTTGTTTTCTCTAGATAACTTTATTGTAGGAATACAGCATGCAATATATATAACATACAAACTATGTGTTAATTGCTGGTTTATGTTGTCAGTAAGGCCTCTAGTCAACAGGAGGCTATTGGGAGTTAAGTTTTTGGGAAGTCAAAAATTATACGTACATTTTCAACTGCATGGGGAGGGGGAATCAGTGCCCCTAGTTCCTACATTGATAAGGATCAATTGTAGAATCAATATTTAAAGAAATGATGACTGAGAATTTCCCCAAATTAATTTCAGACACAAAATCACAGATCTAGGAAGTTCAGAGAACACCAAGCAGGATAAATTTTTAAGAAAATTATACCTAAGTATATCATATTCAAACTTCAAAAAATTAAAGATGAAAAAAAAAAAATCTTGGCTGAAGCCAGTGGAATAAAATGCATTATGTATAGAGGAACAAAGATAAGAATTAAACCTGACTTCCTCTCAGAAATCATTCAACTAAATAAAGAGTAGCATGAAACGAAGTATTGAGAGAAGAAAACCAACAACCCAAAATCCTGCACCCTGAGACATTATCCTTCAAAGTGAAGGAAAAATAAAGACTTTCAACCAACAATCAAAAATTGAGAAAATTTGTTGCCAGTAGACCTGTCTTGCAAAATATGGTACTAGAAATTCTTCAGAGAATAGAAAAATAATTAAGGAAAGAACTTGGTTCTACATAAAGAAAGAACGGTCATCAGATGATGAATAAGTCAAGATAAAATACAAACTTTTATTTTTCTTAATTGATATAAAAATAACAGTTTGTTCAAAATAATAATAGCAGGGCACTTGGGTGGCTCAGTCGGTTAAGTGTCCAACTCTTGATTTCAGCTCAGGTCATGAGCTCAGTGTTGTGAGATCAAGCCCCACATGCGGCTCCACACTCAGTGGGGAGTCTGCTGGAGATTCTCTCTCTCCCTCTCCCTCTCCAACCTCTCCTCTCTCCTGCTCTCTCTCTCTCTCTCTATCTAAAATAAATAAATAAATATTTAAAGAAATAATAATAGCAAAAATGTATTCAATTATCTTTGCATATATATGTATATATATACACATATACAAAAGTATACATATATGCTTATGTATGATTATGTATAAGTGAAATGAATGACAGCAACAATACAAAGGAAAGGAAAGAATAATTTGGAATATTTTGTTATCATAAGGTATTTGCACTACCATGAAATAGTATACAGTTTTTTGGAAAGTGGACTTGGATTGGTCATAAATGTAACTGCAAACTCTAGGGCAACCATTAAAAATAGTTTGGAAAAAAAAAGTACAATCAATATTCTAAGAAAGCAAAGAAAATGGAATCATACATAATGCTTAATTAAAACCACAAAAAGCAGGAAAAGTATGGAAGATAGAAGTAGGAATAAGAACAAGGGTAACTAGTAGAAAACAGTGATAACTGTGGTTGATATTATTCCAATTATAACAATATTCACTTTGAGTAAATACACTAATTGAAAAACAGAGACTGTCCAAGTGGATCAAAAAATAGGATCCAAATTTATATTGTCTACAAGAAACCCACTTTAAATATAAAGAAGCATATAGACTAAAAGTAAAGGCATGGAGAAAGATATACCATGCTAACACTAATCAAAAGAAAGCAGGGGTGGCTATTAATTTCAGACAGAGCAGTTTTCAGAACAAGGAAAGTTATTATATATATATTCATATATATATATATATATATATATATATATATATATATATATATATGAAGATATAACCTTCTTTAATGTGTATTTGCCTAACAACAGAACATTTAATACATGAGACAAAAACTGGAAAGAAAAATTGAAAAACTAAAAAGAACTTCAAGTAGAAATAGATAAATCCAGTATTATACTTGGAGAAATTAACCACTCCCTATCGAAATTGACAGATCCAGCAGGCAGAATATCAGTAAGAATGTCACTGAACTCAAAAACATCATCAATTAGAATTAATTGACAGCTATATATTATGTCATCCAACAAGAGCAGAATATGCATTCTAAGCTTATATGAAACATTCACCAAGATAGACCACATTCTGGGCCATAAAACACATCTTCAAAGACTAGAAATCATACAACATCAGATCTCAGGCCACAATGGAATCAAACTAAAAATCAGTAACAGAAAGGTAGCTGGAAAACCCCCAAATACTTGAAGATTAAATAATAGAGTTCTATATAACTCATGGGTCAAAACAAAATCTCAAGAGATATTTCAAATTATTTTGAACTAAGTGAAAATGAAAATACATGCTATCAGAATGTGTGGGATGCAACAAATGTAGCGTATAGAGGAAAATTTATAGCATTGAGTGCATATATTAGAAAAGAAGAAGATCTAAAATCAGTAATCTAAGAAGAAGATCTAAAATCAGTAATCTAAGCTTCCATCTTAGGAAACTAGAAAAAAAAAATTAAATCGAAAGTAGCAGAGGGGTTCCTGGGTGGCCCAGTTGGTTAAGCATCTGCCTTAGGCTCAGGTCACAATCCAGGGTCCTGGGATCAAGCCCCACCTCAGGGTCCCCGCTCAGCGGGGAGACAACTTCTCCCTCTCCTCCCTGCTCCTGCTCTCTCTCGCTATCTCTGTCCCTCTTTCTCCAATAAATAAATAAAATGTTTAGAATAAATTAATAAATAAAATCTGAAGTAGAGAAAAAATGAAATAATAAAAATTGGGGCAGAAACCAATGAAATTTAAAACAGGGAATCAACAAAATAAAAAGCTGATTCTTTGAAAAGATTAATAAAATCAATGTCTCTACCCAGGCTAACTAGGAAAAAAGAAAGAAGACGCAAATTACTAATACTAGAAATGAAAGAGGGGACATTATCACATGTCCCATGGACATTAAAAGGGTAAACAAGGAATATTATGAATAACTTTATGCCCACAATTTGATAACCTGACAAAATGGACTAATTCCTCGAAAGACACAATCTTCCAAAACACATACAAGAAGAAACAAGAAGAAATAAACCATTGGAATAGGTCTATATCTATGAAATATAGCCAATAATTCATAACCTTCCCAAACAGAAAGCATTCAGACCTAGATGGATTCACTTGTGAATTCTGCCAAACATTTAAGGAAGAAATTACATTAATTCTCTTGCAGAAAACAGAATTAAAGAGAAACTTCCTAAGTCACTCTATGAGACCAGCATTATGCTAATATCAAAACCAGAAAAACACAGCACAAGAAAACTATAGACCAGTTTCTCTCATAAGCATAGTTGTCAAATTCCTCAACAAAATATTAGCAAATCAAATCCACCAATGAATAAAAAGAATCATACACCATGACCAGGTGGAATTTAGCCAAGTAATGCAGAGCTGGCTCAATGACTGTAGTCTGTCACATCAACAGGCTAAAGGAGAAAGATCACATGATGGTATCCAAAGATGCAATAAAAGTATTTGACAAAACCCAGCATCCATTCATGATAAAAACTCTCAGCAAACTAGGAACAGAGGGAATTTCCTCCACACAAAAACCCTACAGTTAATACAAACTTAATGATAAGAAACTAGAAGCTTTTCCACTAAGATCAAGGACAACTCAAGGATGTCCCTTCTTACCACCATTTTTCAACATTGTACTGGAAGTCCTGGCTAATGCAATAAAACATGAAAAGGAAATACAATGTCTACTGATTGAGCAGGAAGAAATAAAACTCTTTGAGCCCAGACAACACAGTCATCTATGTAGAAAATCTGAAAGATTTGAGAAAAAAGCTCCTGGAACTAATGAGTGACCATATCAATGTGCAGGGTACAAGGTTAATATACGAGGCCAATTGCTCTCCTATATGCTAGCAATGAATAAGTGGAATTTGAAATAAATGCATATTACCATTTGCATTAGCACTAAAAGGTGAAATATGTAGGTTTAATTCTAATAAAATGTACAAAATCTATATGAAAAAGTATAAAATTCTGATGAAAGATATCAAAGAAGAAATAAATAAATGGAAAATATTCCATGTTCCTGGATAGGAAGATTCAATATTGTCAAGATGTTGGTTCTACCTAACTTTATCTATAGATTCAATGCAAAACTAATCAAAGTCCCAGAAAGTGGGGGTGCCTGGGTGACTCAGTCGGTTGGGCATCTGACACTTGATTTCAGCCAAGTCAAGATCTTAGGGTTGTGGGATCGAGCCCAAAGTCAGGATCTGCACTGAGCATGGAGTCCGCTTGAGATTCTTTCTCTCCCTCTCTTTCTGCCCCCCTCCCTGCTCACACTCTATCTAATTAAATAAGTAAATAAATAAATAAAATCTTAAAAAATAAAAAATCCCAGCTAGTTATTGTGCATACTGACAAACTGATTCTAAAGTTTATACGGATAGGCAAAATACTCAGAAGAGTGAGCCCACTATTGAAGGAGAAAAACAAAGTTGGAGGAATGACCCTACCTGATTTCAAGACTTCCTATAATCCAGACTTACTATAATCAAGATAGTGTGGTATTCAGGAAATAATAGACAGTAATAGATCAATAGAAAGAATAAAGTGCCCAGAAATTGACCCACATAAATATAATGATTTGATCTTAGACAAAGTAGCAAAGGTAATACAATGGAGCACACTCAGTATTTTCAACAAATAATACTGGAACAACTGGACATCCACATGCAAAAAATAAATCTAGACACTGACCTTACATCTTTCACAAAAATTAACCAAAAATGGATCATAGACCTTTGTGTAATATGCAAAACTATAAAATTCCTAGAAGATTTTATGGGAGAAAATTTAGGTGACCTTGGATGTGATGATGATTTTTAATTCAATACCGAAAGTGCAAACCAAAAAAGCAAAAAAAAAAAAAAAAAGATAAGCTAAAACTCATTAAAATTAAAAACTGCTGTTCTGTAGAAGCCAATGTCAAGAGAATAAGAAGACAAACCACAGACTGGGAGAAAATATTTGCAAAGGACTCATCCAAAATGTACTTCGAACTCTTAAAACTCAACAATAAGAAAATGAACAGCTCAATTAAAAATGGGCAAAAGACCTGAACAGACACTTCATCAAAGAAGATATACAGATGGCAAGTAAGCATATGAAAAGACATTCAACATCATATGTCATCATTGAATTGCAAATTAAAACAACAATGAGATACCACTACACACCTATTAGTATGGCCCAAATCCAAAACTCTGACAACACCAAATGCTAGAGAGGATGTGGAGCAACAGGAACTCTCATTCATTGCTGGTGGGAATGCAAACTTGTTCAGCCACTTTGGAAGACAGTTTGGCAGTTTCTTACAAAACTAAACATACTCTTAGCATATGATCGAGCAATCACAGTCCTTGGTATTTACCCAAAGGAATTGAGAACTTATGTCCATGCAAAAACCTGCACACAATGTTTATAGCAGCTTTATTCATAATTGCCAAAAGTTGGAAGCAACCAAGATGTCCTTCAGTAAGTGAATGAATAATCTGTAGTACATACAGACAATGGAATATTATTCAGTGCTAAAAAGAAATGAGCTATCAAGTCAGAGAAAACTTAAATGCATATTACTAAGTGAAAGAAGCCAACTCAAAAAGGCTACATACTGTGTGATTTCAATTATCTGACATTCTGGAAAAGGCAAAACTATGGAGACAATAAAATACCTCAACTTGCCAGGGGTTGGGCAGAGGGAGGGAGGAACAGGCAGGGCACAGAGGATTTTTAGGGCAGTGACACTACTCTCTGCAATACCGTAACAGTGGATACACGTCACTATACATTTGTCCGCATCCATAGAATGTGCAAGCACCAAAAGTGAACGCTAATGCAAATTCTGGACTCTGGGTGATGGTGATACACCACTGTAGGTTCATCCACTGTAACAAGTGTGCCACTGTGGTGCAAGGCATTGATAGGTGTGTGAGTGTGTGTGAACAGGGTTATAGGAAATACCTTTAGTTTCCACTCACTTTTCCTATGAACCTAAAACTGCTCTATGAATAAAGTTTATCAATTTAAATAAAAAAGCGAAGGGCAGTTCTGGGAAAACGGGGATGAGTTTTCATCCAGATGAATGCAAGAGTAGGACGAATCTCGTAAGCAAATTTTTCACGGAAAGAAGTGAGATACAGAACAGAACATTCCGTATGATTCATCAATATAATGTCCTTAAAGCCAGGAAAGTTAAATGACTGTGGTTAGAGATACATACTAACTATAAAGGAAAACGAGGAAGATTATCTAGAAAGGAGAAGCTACCCTTTCCTCGGATGGGCCTGAGGTTGGGATGGACGTTTCTGGAGTTCCAAAATGTTCTCCATCAAGCCTAGAGTGGTGCTTTTACAGTATTAACTGCTTAATAATACATGATGTGCTTGTGATTATTTCTTTTTTTCTATATTTGTGTTATATTTCCCAATTTTGAAAGGTCAAAACAAAAGGAAGAGGGGAAGAAAGTAGCATTATACCTTAGGGAGCAAAGCACAGCCCCTTTTCCTTATCTATTCCAGAAGTCTATATATTAGAGCAGAACCTGCAAAGGGTTTTGAGTTGGAATACCTGGTTCAAATTCTGGTTTTGCCATTTTTGTTTTTGTTTTGTTTTGTTTTCTCTGTGACCTTGGGAAAAATGCTTAATGGATCTGAGCCTGTTTATTCCTTTGGAGGGAAGGGAATAACAATATTGACTCCATTTTATTGAAGATATAACTACACTGTGTGCTTGGACTTTATTTAAATCCTGGGGTCATCTAACACGGAGACAGTAATATCTATCTCTCAAAGCTATTGTGAGGGTTGAAACAGATAGCAAGTGTGAAGTGCCTGGCAGAGTGACCCACGCCTGTGAGATGATCAGTTAAGTTTCCAGTTCCTCTCTCTTTCCCCACCCCTAAGGTTTTAGGACTGTGGACTATGAGAAAAACTAAGAGGCAGCCCATGGAATGGGAGAATATATTTGCAAATGACACTACAGATAAAGGACTGGTATCCAAGATCTACAAAGAACTTCTCAAACTCAATACACGAGAAACAAATAAACAAATCAAAAAATGGGCAGAAGATATGAACAGACACTTTTCCAATGAAGACATACAAATGGCTAACAGACACATGAAAAAATGTTCAAAATCATTAGCCATCAAGGAAATTCAAATCAAAACCACACTGAGATACCACCTTACGCCAGTTAGAATGGCAAAAATAGACAAGGCAAGAAACAACAATTGTTGGAGAGGATGTGGAGAGAGGGGATCCCTCCTACATTGTTGGTGGGAATGCGAGTTGGTACAGCCACTCTGGAAAACAGTGTGGAGGTCCCTTAAAAAGTTAAAAATTGAGCTACCCTATGATCCAGCCATTGCACTACTGGGTGTTTACCCCAAAGATACAGACGTAGTAAAGAGAAGGGCCATATGCACCCCAATGTTCATAGCAGCAATGTCCACAATAGCTAAATCGTGGAAGGAGCCGAGATGCCCTTCAACAGATGACTGGATTAAGAAGTTGTGGTCCATGGACACAGAAGGCTGAAGATGATAGAGCCATTGCCCATAAAGCAGGTCATAGGAAAGAAAATCTGAAGCGGTGGTATCCCTTGCAGGGGCACCTGGGTGGCTCAGTCGGTTAAGCGTCTGCCTTTGGCTTAGGTCATGATCCCAGAGTCCTGGGATAGAGCCCCCCATCGGGCTCCCTGCTCAGTGGGAAGCCTGCTTCTCCCTCTCCATCTGTGTTCCCCCTGCTTGTGCTCTCCTGCTCTCTCTGTCAAATAAATAAATAAAAACTTTTAAAAAATCAAAAAAAAAAAAAAAAAAAGAAGTTGTGGTCCACATATACAATGGAATATTACTCAGCTATCAGAAAGAACGAGTTCTCAACATTTGCTACAACATGGACGGCACTGGAGGAGATAATGCTAAGTGAAATAAGTCAAGCAGCGAAAGACAACTATCATATGATTTCTCTCATCTATGAAACATAAGAACTAGGATGATCGGTAGGGGAAGAAAGGGATAGAGAAAGGGGGGGTAATCAGAAGGGGAATGAACCATGAGAGACTATGGACTCTGAGAAACAAACTGAGGGCTACAGAGGGGAGGGGGGTGGGGGAATGGGATAGGCTGGTGATGGGTAGTAAGGAGGGCACGTATTGCATGGTGCACTGGGTGTTATACGCAACTAATGAATCATCGAGCCTTACATCGGAAACCGGGGATGTACTGTATGGTGACTAACATAATATAATAAAAAATCATTAAAAAAAAAAAAGGACCGTGGACTATGAACAGAGTCCTCCCTTGCTGGCAGGAAAACGTTCATTCCACATGATTTCATAACATTGTGTTCTGCGAGCTTCGGCTTGTACAGGTGGAAGCAAGACAGTACAGTGTCATAGAAAGGAAGGAGCAATGTCTGGTCTACATTGAAGCTCCTACCAGCCAGCCTTCATCCATTCTTACTCCTGAGTCTGGAGAAGGGCACCAAAAGCTAAACTTCATCTTCACTAAGAGGAGGGAACCCCAAATATCTAACTGGAATAGGCAAGAGATGAATGTAAGAGCTAAGAATAGAAAACACCAAATTCCTACCATGTATCACACTGTTCAGAGAACGACTGTTCCATTACACAGCTCCAAGAAGACCATGGGAGTCCTGTACTGGGATTTCTTTTTTCTTTGAAGATTTTTTATTTATTTTAGAGAGAGAGCACGAGCAGGAGGGGCAGAAGGAGAAGGAGAGAGAACCTTAAGCAGACTCTGCTCTGAGCAAGCAGCCGACACAGGGTTGGATCTCACCACCTGAGATCATGACCTGAGCGGAAACCAACAGTCGGACGCTTAACTGACTGTGCTATCCGGGTCCCCCCTTGCACTAGGATTTAACAGTAACTGAAACATAATCTCTGCCTCAAAGGAGCCTGAGGTATAGTGGGCCCATGTAGGAGGAGAACAAGTCCAGGTGTGTAAATATGAGCATGGCTGAGCCTTTACCAAGGTAGGCAGGTGGGTTGGCCTTGCACTTGATGACATGGTATAAATTCAGTCACTGTTATGAAGACTCTGAAGGGGGTAGAAGCAGGTGTAAGCACCAAGGAAACATCCACACTGTGGCAGATGCTTTGCCGGACTGTAGTTGAATTAATTCACTTGGTCCTCCTATTGTCCCTATTTTAGAAGCAACAACACTGGGGCTCAGAAAGATTGTCAGCGATATTAATGGAACAAAGGACAGAATCATTTATACGGCCAGGGAATAAGCTATTTTCTTTCCATCATAACCGGAGAGCTATTCATTAAGTCTTCTCCCTAGGATGGCCTAGGTCAATTCTTTCACAGTACACCAGCACCCCACAAAATGTTAAAATAAATGCTATCATTTGGTTTTAAAAAAAAGCTAAATAATTCTTCCTCCAGCAGGATTTTCACCAGTTTAAACATTTCTGAGACCAATTGTGACCTTCACATGGGGGAATTTATGCTTCATTTCGCAAATTTAATTTGCCCTTCAAACCTTTTCCTGTCTCTCTCAGGACATGAGTGTTCCATGGAGTACAATTTGGGAAGTGCTCCTAAACTTTCGCCTCCCTGGTTCTTGGATATTCCCCTCCACGTGGAAAATAACAAGGATGGTACCATCTCCCCATAAAGCCTGTAAAAGAGAGCTTCTTTATCCCCCTTGTTGAAGTGTAAACCCAGCTGTGTGCTTCATAACAAGGCTGGGAAAACTCACAGTTCTCAGCAAACACCACCAGACTTGGTTTTTTCTTGGTTTCTGTCTTAGAGGAATTCAGAACCTTACCTAAGATTACACCCCAAGGGGAACAAAGACAGAGAAACGAACTGATTCTTAAACCTATAAATAGAAAAGAACATCTCAGTGGCCTTGTTAGTAAACAGGTTCTTAAAGCTGGATGCCCACGAGGATGACCTGTGGAGTCTTTATACCACATGGACCCTTGAGTAACTCCCCCTCCGGCTGTTCCAATCCAGCAGGTCTGTTTAGTTTCGGTTTGTGTTTACGTTCCACGGGTCTAGGCCACAGAGCTACGGCTCTCCAATGGAGTAACTACTTCACTGATAACAAAGACAGAAAATTACATGTTTCTAAGCACTGCCTTGGGGTTCTTGATTTAACTGTAATTTTGTTAAGAAATTGGAAATATCCTAATGCATAAGAATAGAAAATTTTTTGAACCAAAAATAGGGCACATCTTAGGACTGAATAGCATGTGGCTCATTAAAACTCATGTTACAGAAGGAATTTAGAGACCCAGTGGGCCTACATGACAGTCCTCAACTCCAGGTCAGTTTCCACTCCCCTGTGATACCCTTGGACCCATTTGCCCAGGCAAGGTTGAAGGTAAATGCCCCCTGCTCTCCTGGGTGCATGTGGGAAACTCTGCACCTTCTCATAGTCCCAGGAGACCTGCAGAAGACAAAGAAGGGAGATTAGGGCAGTCCCACCTGGGCCCCTTGGTCCTGCATCTCTCCATCTTCCCAGTTTCAGAAAGCCAGTGGAAAGGCTTTCCTCATCCCGTTCCAACTTCCCTCAGTCCCTGACATATGGTAAAATTATGATGGAGTCCACCCAGTTTTCGACTCCAGATGACCAATGGCCTTTGCTTCTGGGCTGCTCCCTTGTGCCGGGAGCATCAGAACTCAGCCTGAGCACTAGACAGCCATAAGGAAACATAACATGAAGGGAAGAATTGGAAGACAATCATTCTATTGTCAAATATTGGATTTATTAAAATTTAAAAAAATCTTTGAATGGTAACTGGACCCTCTGCCTACCTGTTTCCTTTCTCACACTCCTAGAAAGTGCCTTCTGTTCTTCACCATCACTTAGACCGCACCAACATGGGAGGCGGAGCTCCGCTGGGGCCGGTGGTTGAGGGGAACAGCCTGCCTAGCAGGTCTAGGTGGCTGGCCTCACTCTGCAATTCAGGCCACAAGGAGAGGACTGGCCAAAGCTGGCACTGAGGCTGGCAGTGGTTCAAACACCCCCCCAACTGCACAGGGGACAATGGATCACCCAGTTCCTGCGGGCAGAAGCAGAGCCCCAACCTCTGGGCACGCCAAACAAATACCTGCGGCAAGGACCATTAGGCCTACTCAGTGCCTGCTTCTGAGTCCAAACCTTTTTGCCTTCAACTACTCATCTTCCTTTCCATCACTGGGTAAATTTCATTGTTTTCCTCTTCTTTGTCCCTTCCATCTGTCTACCAGGTCTAATTCGTATCATAGAACACTCAGAATATATCTGGACATTCTAGGCAGTAAAACCATCACACGTTACACTTGGGATATACCTCAAGGGGATAGCAAGACCAACTCCTTTGTTTTGTCAGTGACAGCCAGAGAGGTTATCTGACTTCTCCAGGGTTACCCAGCAGTATGGAAACTAAAAATCAGCTCTAATATTATGTTTCTTCAGTTATCTTGTATTGTATTCACAGAAGACAAATTCATTTTAATATTAAGCAACTCACCGAATGCCAAATCTGCGCACACACACACACACACACAGCTCTGTAGAACCATACATGCATGCTTGTGATTATCTGCCTTAAAAAAATGTACTCTCCCTTGCTTATCCTCTGCAACTGCATTAGCTCAGATAACTAAAAGTTGACTCTGTATCTGCATTTTTTCAAAGCTCTCCTTTTTAGAAGCAATGCCCATTTTGAAACAAGCCTACACATATGTGAAAAATGTCATGCTTTATATCATGTGGTGCCTCTGGGCATTTTGTCAAATTATTTCCATTTTTCTACTTCGGGTCCTAATGATCCTAGACACTCACTATGCAAGGGAGGGAAATATGTTCCCTGCTCCCCTCCCCTTAACTATTTGCCATGGCAAGTTGGAAAGGGCTTTCAGGCTCAGTACGCTCTGCGCAGATGCCCTGCAACCATCCTTGTCCTCTAGTCATATTTGTGACTATGTTCCTGCCATTACCTATGTCTCTATAAGTGCCCTGATAATCTTCAGCCTGTCTTTTCTCCTTTGGAATAATCTCTGTGCTTTATATCCAAACCGCCAACTTCGTGCTTTTGTTTTGCTGTTCCCACTGCTACTTGGCTATCTGAGTATCTGTATCCCTGATTGGAAGTAACTAGCTGTAAATAGAATCCATCCCTTAGGCACTTTCCCCATGGAAACAATAGAAGGACCACCTCCCCACCCCCAGTCTCATGCAAGACCTCCATTTAAAAAGGCCTCCCCATGATTCCAAAGGGGAAGGGACGCATACCAGGACCAATCTGGTGAGGAGGGGGATGCGCATGCTCTTTCTTTTTAATTCTACCATTCTCTTATTCTGTTGGCATATTCTACAGATCTTTGAGCCGGGACAAAAATCACTTCAAACCTTTCCCAGACTGCAGCGGGCCTCGCAAGGACTGGGGAGCCAGCAGGACCCGGTTTACAAATCTTCATTATCCAGGCATATGCTCAGAGCTTCTGCTAATCACCAGCCCTGGGTCTGGGTTGGCGATAAGACCTCTTTCCGTTCAGTGTGCTGGCTGCCCCCTCAAACTGAGGGGTCTTTCTTTAGGATTGATTAGAGGGTCCACAAAATAGTTCCCTTAATGCAAAACTGTTTCTATTTTCTTAGGGTAATGAAAGCATCAAACAAACAAAAAAACCAGATGGAATATTCTAGCAACGGGACAATCCAGAAATCTTTTTTATTCCCAAAATCATAGAAAATGACTTCCTAGGAAACTAATAAAATACAGTGTACTGAGATTGGAGAACATTTTGTCAGTGAAACAGAAAGGATAATGCAAATTCCTGAGGAAAAAATAATGGAGAGTTTGCTAACCTTGAGGCCGTAACGTTCTATGATGCTTGCTTATGCTTTCTGTAAGATTCTGCACAAAAATCTAAGACAGCTGTCCACAAGATATGATTTCAGGGTCCTGGAGGGCCCTGTGGCTGGCAAGTGAGGAATGGAGGAATTCTCTTCCAGCCATTGATAGAAGCCTGACATTTTACTCTTAGAGATTAACTTTTTTAAATTTAAAAATTTATGTTCTGATAAAATGCAAATGACCCCAAGGGGAAGTAATATTCTGAGCCACTATTGCTCATTTATACCTCAGAGTGAAGGATTTGCCAAAGCCTTTCTTATGAGTAAATTTTGATAAGGTGGGAGAGGTGCTGGGAGAATTTAGACCACGTTGGTTTAGACGGGTGGGACAGGTGCATACAATCATGGAAAGCAAGAGGCAGCACGGGAAGATAAAAACTAGCACTTGGATTCTGACTTGGCTCAGTCCTGTTTGCTACGTCCAGAATTGTGGGGTTCCCTGCCAGTGGAAGTGTTCTAGAATAGACTGAACAAGTACTTAGCTGGCAAGAATGACACAGACAGGACTTAAATATCATGTGCGAGGCTGGACTCCATCCACAGAGTGAATCATTAATTTAGCGAGCATTTACTGTATACCTTCTGCCAGATGCAGTGATATGATGCATGTGACATTGTCATGTCTTCAAATAGCTGTCTGTGGCAATAGGTAAATCCCACCGGCCCTGTTTGCCAGCCTAATGCCTCTTCTTCACGAAGCCTGCAAAGTGTAATACCATTTTTACTTGAGCAACAAGTTAACTAACGGTGTTGCCCCAAGTATTTAAAAGAAGCCAGTTAAGTGGCACATGCTGCTTCTAACCCTGCCACAGCTGCCAGAAGAGCAGCTCATCATTTCTTAGGAGAATGGCTTGAGCACAGAGCCTGTAGGACCCTGTGTCATGGCATCTGATTAGGGATACACAGCATAGACTAATAACAGAATTTTGTACCTTAGATGTTCAGAGCACCCTCCTAAACAGAATTCCAAAGAACTGTGTCTGAAGGACTATTTAAATAAAAATTGTCTGAACAGGGAAGACAAATAGTTGTTAGAAGTAAGCGGTTTTTTAAAAAGTAACAGATTCAAAAGAAAAATCAAAGTCAAATCCATCCTCTTTCATTTTTGTTTACAATGCCACTGATGGGTTTCTAAATCACCAGTGCTCTCCTCTGCCTCTCAGAGCCCACCCACGGTTGAGCTGGGGATGTGAGCTCAACTCAAGCCAAAGACAGTGCAGGTTTCGTCTGAGTGAAACCAATGAATTGCACTTGTCTTTTTTTTTTCTCTTTTTTTAAGAATTTTCCCTTTTCCCATCCTAGTGTTTGAAGTACATGGAGGGGACTAGAGGAGATAATGCTAAGTGAAATAAGTCAAGCAGAGAAAGACAATTATCATATGGTTTCACTCATTTCTGGAACATAAGAACTGGGAAGATCGGTAGGGGAAGAAAGGGATAAAGAAAGGGGGGGTAAACAGAAGGGGGAATGAAGCCTGAGAGACTATGAGCTCTGAGAAACAAACTGAGGGCTTCGGGGGGGGGGGGTGGGGGAATAAGATAGGCTGGTGATGGGTAGTAAGGAGGGCACATATTGCATGGTGCACTGGGTGTTATACGCAAGTAATGAATCATGGAACTTTACATCGAAAACTAGGGATGTACTGTATGGTGACTAGCATAATACAATAAAAAAATAAATATAAAAAAATTTAAAAAAAAGAAATTTCTAGAAGTTACTTTTCTTTCTCTGTGGGATCTGAATCTGGCCATCTGAGTAAGATGGGCTCGATCACCTTCTCAATTGACAGGCCACCAATGGTGAACAGCATTGAATTAATAATATATCTGCAAATGACGACCAAAAACGTACCCAAATATCGGAAGCAAAACCATTAGTTCAAAACTAACTATTGCCTGGTTATGATAGAAGTATGTTGCTAATAGAATCATAATAAGGGTATACCAAAAATTCATCTTGACACTATTATTTGTAAAATACAGGATTCTCAGTAATAATAACATCATGATTTCCAAAGCATTTTCACTCAAGTTATCGAATTTAATTCTCAAGAAAAATATATTAGATACATTATCTCTATTTTAAATATGAACAAATGGAAAGTCAGAACGTTTGAATATCTATAACAAATGAGTAGACGAAGACTTGAACCAAAGTCCTAGGATTCTAATGTTAGCATTCCTTCAGCTTAAACATATTCATTTTCTGAACCATTGACTTTTGGACAATATCCAAGACTTTCAGTTATGGGAACCTAGAAAGCCCTTTCTTTATTCTGCAACTTGATCAATCTATCCTTTAATAGAGATTATGCAATGGGCTCACCAGTCGAAGATTCAGAGAAAGCTCAAAGATGGTCTGTACCTGTAAGGGAGACAAGTTACACACGAAGGAAAAAATATTCCATAATTAAGTGAAATACTAAGAGGCAAAAGATCAGTGATGATTGCAATAGTTCGGAAAAGCTGAAGAAATAGGTTGGACTTGATACAGAATTTGCCAAAATTTTCAAAAGCAGGATGGAGTGAATGTATAGAAGGGGGTAAATGCTACCTGAAGTCAAGTGTACTCTTAGAAATTTATATAGTTCTGATTTCCAAGAACTATACAAAAGTCCAAATCAGGATAGTGGGCCTCAAGTAAGTAAGCAGCAGAGATACACAAACTGGAGTTTGAGACAAGCCTACAGCAAAGGCAAGAATCACAGGGCTTAAACAGGAAAAGCAAAAGTGATGGCCTGCTGGGATTAAGGGAAAATAGTGACCTTGAGGACATTTAGAATAATCCAAGTATGGATGCCCAATCTACAGTAGCCATAGTCAGTCTATATGCTACCCGTAGCTGCTGGCTCTGAACCTCCTGAAATTGTGTGCTTGCCCAAGCTGGGCTCAAAAATACAGGTTAAATGGGGTGTCACTCAGCACCAATAGCTCAGGATGGTGAGAAAGGCAGGCTGTGGCTGACTGCTGGATAACTGAGAAAATTAGGCTCAACAAATAAAGTCAGTGGCGGTGGAAAATAGAGAGTTTACATGTAACTCAGCTGAGAGGGATGGGGGACCTATAATACGACATTAGTAATTTAGAAAGGAGAATTTACAGTCTCTATGTCACCAGAAGATCTCTGTCTTGTAAGGTAGCTGACGAAAGAGCTATAATGGATGAGAATCCATCATAATTATGATTGCAATATCAATATCAATAGTAGCGTTTGCAATGCATCATCATATTTATGGAGTGTTGACTCTGCATACACTGAGCTCAGGACAGTACCCACTGTATGTCAGCTAAGAGGCAGTCCCACTGAATGCATCTTACGCACGTATAAATCAACTCTTTCATTTGCCCGGGTTCTTCACTAAGGAACGCCAGAATTAGTGTTTTTACTCCACTCTGTCTAAGGCAGACCCCAGCTTCTTAACCACTGTGCAACAAAAGCAACCTTTTCATGAAAGATAACTTATAAATGCCAAAGGTTTCAAGAAGAGTTCCACTGTGCGTTTATGAAATAAGCAAACCACCATTTGGTGGACACCAGGTTAGAAAACCCCAGCGAGCAAATGAGAATTTGTCTAATGACCTGTTGCTAATGGTTTGCAGCATTTCTCAAGGTTAAGGAGGGAGAATTCCTCAAAACTCTGCCTCGTGCCCTAATGTCAACAAGCCTGCCCAGCTACCTTGGGGGAGTGATGGAATGATGGAGGGAGTCTTACCTCCTCTCCCTTATAGTTGAATAAGCTGATGGAGGACAATGTCCTGCTCTCTACCTTGTTTAAGAAGCAGACTCTCATGCTCCCCACCCCCAACCCCAGGACCTTATCCCAACCACAAGTCCATGGGATTTTCATTAAGAACATGAAAGCCTAAACTCTTATGCAGAATTCCTTTTTTAAAAAAATTTTCCCTCAACCTGGCATTTGTGGTACAGAAATGAAACAATTCATTTTGACAAGTTGCACTAAACTGAGGCCTGAACCATACTGTGAGAGTCTCTCTGTGGATCCCATAAAATACTCAGGAAATATGCACTTGACATCTGGTTTGCTGGATTCCTGCTGAGAAATGGAGGCTTTGGTGTGAGGCTGTCGGTCCAGACTGGCACATTGGCTGTGCATATAACTGTGCGTGAATCCACACAAAGGGGTCATGTTCAGGCATTAATTGGGCTTGTTCCAACAGAATCTGAAGGAGGTTCATGAGCAGAGATTGAACACTTGGATTCTCATGCAGAAAAAGCAGTGCTAACTTAGGCATGTGAATGTCGGGCATGCACCTCTAAGAAATATGGAATATTTCTTAGAATATGAGAAATATGGAATATTTCTTAGAATATGAGAAATATGGAATATTTCTTAGAATATGAGAAATATGGAATATTTCTTAGAATATGAGAAATATGGAATATTTCTTAGAATATGAGGGGCGTGTTGTAGAATGCAATTCAAATGCCAAGATACTTTAATGTATATATACTTAGGAAAAGGAAGAGCAGGAAATGATCGGGACTTGGTAATTGTTAGCAAGATTATAAAATTCCATCTCTCAAGGCTTTCCTGGGTAGGATGAATAGCTAGCTAGATCACAATAAAGTATTTTAAAATTTTATTGTAGGTCTCCATGGATAGCCACAAAATAGAAATGAATTCTATGAAGACTAGCTTACCATAGTAATATTTAAAAGGTCCATTAGTAAAGAGACTGTTAAATAACAAATCTAGTTAAATTTTTATAACTTTTCTAATATATATTAGTGTCCTATTGAGCAGTGAAGTTCAGTGATAAAGCACACAGCCTTCAGCGTTAGACTGGCAGAGTTCAAAGTTGAAATCTACCACTTCCTAATCATAGCCTTAAGCAAGTTACTTAAAGTCCTTGTCTTTTGTTGTTCTCACTGGTAATACAGAATCATAACATATTCTTCATAGTGTTATTCTGAGTTTTAAAGGAGATAACGAAGAGGCCTTGGAGCCTATCCACACAGACTCCTCCCTGGGATGTTCGTGCTTCCTGCTAGTATGGCAGTGAGGTTCCAAAAGCCAGTCTTCCAAGAGACAAGAAGGAGAAGCTACCATTCTATTAAGGCCCTAGACTGGAAATTGGCACACCTTTACGTACACTATATTCATGTTGGCAAAGCGGCCACAGATTCAAGGAAAAGGGACATAAATCCACCTCTCAATGGGAGATGTGTCAGAGAATTTGTGGCAATCTTTAACTCACCATCATATGGGGCCAATGAATCCTCTGCAAATTTACTAAAATCTATGAGTACTTTTTCTAGAAATAAACATGTACAAATGTACTAGGCTGGATATGAGCTCAATATTTTATTAAACACTAAAAATAACAGTGGTTTCAACACAATAAAAGGTCTCAATCTCTTACACAGAAGTCTTGCATGACAGGGGTACAGCTTTAGCCACAGAGGGTCTTTTAGGGACCCAGTTTCCTTCTGATTTAATGTTCTGTCAACTCCTGGAATATCACCCTTCTTGGCCAAAAAGGTTCAACATCATCATATTTACAAAGAGAAAAAGAGAGGGAAGAGTGGAGGGCAGGTACGGGTGACAAGAAGTTGCCTGTATCACTTTTGCTCACACTCCTTTAGTCCTTTTGTCACACAGAGCCTAGTGACTTTGTCACATCCAGCTATAAAGTAGACCAGGAAATATACTCATCGGAGTGGCCACATGAATAAATAAAACTTTGTATATGGTTTTAATGGAAGAGAATACATATTAGTTATCCATGAATAATCTCTTCCATAGCGAGTAGCAACAACAGAAACTTGAATGCAATTTCACATGGTTTATGGAAACTTAAGCATCCTAATCAAAGATCCAAGGCTAAGAACTATCTTGTTTAGAATTTTAGAAGACAGCATTTTAGATTATATTTCAGGGTTGGAAGTATCTTTTTAAATCAGCTAATTCTATTCTCTACTGTTAACGGTAAGAAAACAGAAATCCAGAGAGGCGACTCCTTGCCCAAGGTCATATGCGTAATTACCAGGACTAGCCTAGTTCTCCTCAAGGTTAATCAGTGCTCTTTCCACTAAATTATGCAATGACTCAATAACCTTCTTTCTGTTTACCAACAAATAACTGAAATACAAGGGTGACAGATAGCTATGAGGAAGGGTTTAATCTCTTGGGGAATGTTAAACTATTCATTCTTCCTTGTATTGGTTCAATAAACATGTACCCAGCACTGGACTAGGTACTAGGATAAATCCTAACAATAAGCACAAAAATCTTGCTTTTGGGGAGCTCACAATATAGTTTTGAAGGCAATAAATGGGTATTATACTACAAGATGATAAAAATGCTCCACGGCAGGAAATATCACAGAAACACAAAAAAGGGACCTCGGTAAGTCAGGACAAGCATTATAAAGAAGGTAACGCCTGAGCAGGAATGCAATTGGGAGCAGAGAGGAGGAAGGTGGTTACAGCAGAAGAAAGAGAGGCAAAGGGGAAAGAGGGCATGGACAGCTCATGGCATAGTTGACATTAATGTGTCCGGAGGAGAGGCATTTGCTCATTCCTACTCCCTGAGCAACCCCTTCAAAGGAAGCCAATGGCACAGGCTGGGGAGAAGATGCATTCACGAAAACCAAGGAACTCGAGGTCATAAGACTCGGTGATGCAGTGGTTCTGGGGTATGAGGAAGAGCTGGAACCCAGGATATCTCCTTTATTTTTATATCAGACAGCTGGGCAGGTGACAGTACTGCTTGGCAAAGGAAGGAATAGAAGAGGAATTCCATGTTTGTGTGGGAAGACACTGAATTATGCTTGAGTGTGTCGTGTTGAGGTAACTTTGCTTACCTAGGTGAAAAGATAGAGTAAGCTGTCAAAGTCATTGTCTTCATATTATAGAGCAATCTAGCCTGGAAATACAAACACGAAAGTCCTTGCTGTTTAAGTTCACTGACAGCAGGTGAAACGGCCTACCAAGAGTCCGCATGAAAAGAAATTTAAGGGAAATATTGGTGATGCCCTGTATTTAGTGACAGGAGGCAGAATTGTAGGCAATAAAGGAAATGAGAAGCACTAGTGAGGAAAGAGGCAAGCCTTAGTGTCTTAGAAGCAAAAAGGGCAGTGAAATTCAAGAAGAAAGTAGCTAACGACGCCAAATGTTGCTAAGCAATCAGGCAAGCATGAGGACTTAAAAGTGTCCACTGGATTCTACATCTGGAAATTATTATTGACATTAAAAAGGGCAGTCCCAGAGGAGCACAGGGGCAAGAGGCAGATTTCAGTGAATTAAAGAAGTGACAGTAGCAAATGCTAGTGTAGGCTACCCACTTAGGAGGTCTGGCAATGGAGTGAAAGAGAGGAATGGGGAATTAACAGCTGCAAAAGATACAAGATGAATAATTTTTAATGATGGGAAATGCCTGAGCATGTTTTCATACCGATGGAAATTAAGCAGAAAAGAGTAAGTTTAAAGTCTTTTAAAAAGAGAAGCTAACTGGCGGAGAGAGGTATGAAAGGACACAAGAAAAGGTAGGTTCTTGAGAGGAGATGGAGATAGACTTGTAGAAGTATAGGAAGCACTTCTCCTCTGTCTCTGGAGAATAAGATGTATAAGGGAAAGGGGGAGTGGGAGGCAGAAGAAGGAGGAGGGAGGAAAAGGTCAGGGAGAAAGGGTCAAGGCTGGCCTTGCCTATAAACATGTTGGTAGGTATGTTGATGTGAGGTGGGGAAAACGCAAGCCCGAGTGTTTTCTGTGCAGTCAGCTGCAAGGTCAGTATCCACTGAGAGGGGAAATGGGGGAAAGACTTCCAAGAGGAAACATGGAGGCTTGGAATGGGAAAGAAAGTTGACCAGGGACACGCTGGGCAGCAAATGGTGTGTGTTTTAGCCAAAGTTGTTCGTCAGCCCTGGAATGATCTGGTCTGGGGGACTGGGATGGTGCATTCTGTTGGAAAGGGAGAAGAGTGAGGAATTAAGGCCATGGATGAAGCTGGAGTTGCCCATGAGGACCGAGCTGGACGTAGTAGTAGAAAAGTGAAGCGGAGAAGTCTGATGGACTAGGGTCAAAAGGAAACAGCTTAGGAGCCAAGTACCTGTGCAAAAACGGGGCACAGGTGGAGAAGATAAAGGCATGACAGGGGAAAAATTACAGATAATAAAAGGTTACGGTGAGGAATGCTTAAGTAGAGCATAATGTGGCCTGGAAGATAGACCAATCACACAAACTGTAGTGGCTGGAGCTGCAGTGGAGAGGAGGATGGCTTTTAGTTGGCAAGAGACAGGGTCACTGTCACCTGTCACTACAGGGGGGCCTTCTCAGTGTGTGCACCAGGCAGCTGTATGTGTCATTGGGTGGTGCAAGGACCTGGACCTTTCACAATCGTCATTTGCAATGTGATCACGTTATATAATTCAGAGATGACTCACACCCCATCCATTGCCTTGCTGTTCAGGATCCCAGCAGCTGTTCATGAGCTGAAAATGTAGACTGGGTGGAAAGTTCACATGACTAGCTACAGAATGATCACTGGGCAAGTGCCAATCTGTTCTCTGAGTATCTGCTCACAAAGGACATGGTTTTCATATTTATTTTCCCCCATAGAAACCAGCCTGCAGCTGCAGGGAAGTATGTGCAAGACTATAGAATGTCCTGCTCTATTACTGAGCCCCTGAAGTCCCATGTTCATGGATAGCAACATTCTCTATATCTGCCTGTGAAATCAATGGCAGTGCCTTAGCATTTGCACCAACAGATGATTCTGTGTGACATTATTTTAACAACAGGGTTGTTCCTGGTTTCGGTGCAATCCCCAAGATGGCACAATTTCCCGTTATGCCTGTGGCCACAATAAGGAAACTCGGGGGGGGGGAAAGAAAGAAGGAAGGAGGGAGGGATGTCAGGGAGAAACATCTAAGCAACAAGGTAACAGAATTTATGAAGCATCTGAGCTGTATTAAAAAATTTGAAACTGTGCTACCACAAAAATGGGTTATTCATTATATTTCTTTGCTTTTTTTTTTTTTTTTTTTTGAGCCACAGACACAAAGCCAACTGCATTGGCCTACCTGGTCTACCCCACCTTTCCCAGACTCCTCCACATACCTACATGACAGAAGATGCCTGTGAGGTGTGAAGGTGAAAGGTTAAATACATCCAAACCTCCAAATCCATTCATATGGAAAAAAAAAAAGAAAAAGAAAGAAAGAAAGAAAAAAGTATTCACCACCTGCCCCCTTTACTCACCAAAGGCATTCCTGTAACAGGCTTCTCTATGGCTCTCAGATTTGCAAATTGTCTCCCATTCAATTCCCTTGAGCAGATGTTTATTGAAAACTTCCTAGGTGCTCAGCATAAAAGAGCATGGGCTCTAGAGCCAAGATATGTGAGTTCAAATTTAGACTTTGCCAGTTTGACAAGTTAACTTTACAAATCCCTTCTTTAGTTTCCTTGTGAGAAAAATGTAGAGAACAGTAACACCCTACATCATCAGATTCTTAAGTATAAGACAAACCATGGAAAAACCTGAGCATGTCACCTGGCAGACAACTAATACTCAGCCAATGCTTGCTATTACGGACGTTATCGTGGTTTTTTATTTTTATTTTTTTTAAGACCTTATTTATTTGAGAGAGAGAGAGCATGAGTGGGGGAAGGGGAGTAGAGGGAGAGCAGACTTCCTGCTGAGCAGGGAGCCCAACTACAGGTTGGATCCCAGGACCCCAGGATCATGACCTGAGCCAAAGGCAGACACTTAACCTACTGAGTCACCCAGGAGTCCCCTAAGGCTATCAAGTTTTTTTAAAGCTCAGAATAAGATAAAATTCTTACTCTCATTTTTGTTGGGGGTGGCAAGAGAATGATACAGAATGAGTGAAACAGAACAGGTATAATATATCCTGAAATGTATAACTAATCTGAATGAGAAATAATCAGTGTCAGAGGTTTCATAGAAAACGGCTATGTTATGAACTAACAAGAAGTGGAAGGGCTCAGCTAAACAAAAATGAGAAAAGGGGACATTTCAGAAAAGGATTTAAAAAAAAATAGACCAAGAAGGCATAAAGATAGGAATGATTGTATAAGGCAGAGGGAAAGAAGGAGAACCATATGCCCTCTAAGCAACATGCTGAAATTCAGGGAAATTGGATGGAAAGATTGGCATTCCAAAGCAATATTGCAAGAACACCAAAATGTGATAACTGTGTCTTGGTGAGTGCAAGACACACACTCTGGCATGTTGGGAAAGAGAAGTCTGGTGCTGTGATTCTGTCTATGAACTTCCTCCAGTTTTCTCACCACATCACAAACTCCTGAAACAGCCCATACCTTACTCTTCGAAAAAACCACAACTCCTCACTGTGACTGACACAAAGGAAGCGTTCAATAAATTATAGAATTAAAAGAAATGGAGGGAAGAGGAGAGGAAGAAAGGAAGAGAGGGAAGGAAGGGAGGAAGGAAGGAGAAAGACAACTTTACTGTCAGAGCAGGTGGATTTAATGTCGTTCCAGGGAGGGAGGCTATATCTGACTGGACAGCCCACACTCTTAATGCTATCTGTGAGTTTTCACCAGGAGTAGATGCTTGCAACTCATTGTTCTTGCTGCTGATTGAGTTTGGGTTGTAAATTAAACAATGTGTTCCGCTTTCACTTTTGACGACTATCCCAGGGCATTCCATGCAGGAGCAGCCCCAACCCTAAGGAGGCAGGTCTGTGCACCAGGCAGAATATTAAGTATGCTATTTTTAATGTCATTAAACAGTTATGTGCCAAAAGATGAGCTAAAATAAGAGTGTAACTGAGCAATGAGATGGAAGCTGACTAACTTCATGATAGAAAACAAATGTAGCAGAACAGACTTCCCTCTCTTTTCCTTTTTCTGTAAATATGAAATTTACTAACACTTCAGCATTCCTCAGATAGCTGCATAAGGCTTGAAATATATATGTATATAGTTGCTGTGAGCTCATCAAGAATTGAAGACACTAGGTGGTAAACAGTAGGGGCTAATCACAGTCCCATCAGTAAGGATCACAGGCAATTGTGACTGGTTTCCTTGAGGAGGAAAGGATGCTTCTCTGAAAGAGAAAAATTTCCAACCGGTCGTTCCAAGATCCACGTGGAGAGTGAGCGAGGAAAGAGAAAAATCACTTCCCAGTGGAAACCTTGCTGCCTCGTGCTTAGCAGTGATGGAGTAGTACCTTTCCCTTGTGAAAATGAGGGCTAGAGACCTGTTTACTGCACTTGTGATTACCTGAGCTTCTGCATGTTTTCGATTTCAGAAGATTTTCAGTGCTTTTCAAAATTCCACACACAAGCCACCAGGGCTCCAAACAACAGAGCAGAGAAATTTGAAGGAGTCCTACCAAGGGGGAGGGGGTGGGCAAAACCAAAGCTGGAGCCTCATCTGTTTCCTTTTTGTTGTTGTTTTTTAAATAAAGCTGCAATTGGCCTGGTGCTATCTGATAAGTGTCTTATTATAAACTTGAACATCAACGGATGAGAGATAAAAAAAGATGATGAAACTTGCAACTAAAAAACAGAAAGAAAGGAAGAAAGAAAGAAAGGGGTCTAAATGACTGGCAGTTCCCATTTCTTTACAAGTGTTACATTTCAGTCCCCTGCCACTACCACATGTTTCCTGTTCACAGATAATTTGTACAACATATTTTATCATTCAGTTTTAGACACAGTTGAAAGGCTTTTGCCTAAGGCTTGGAACACTTTGAAAATTGTATACCATTTGCAAGGCTTTCTTCTGCTTCACTGTGCAATTAGGTGACTGTCTTTCTACAGACGTCGAATTTATCATTTATGGGAGTGTGTGTGTGTGTGTGTGTGTGTGTGTGTGTGTGTGTGTGTGTGTTTAAAACCAAGGTGAACTAGAAAATGAATGGGAGTAGTTTTCAGTCACCTACAGATGAGGGATTGAACAAGCAAAACCGGGATTTCAGCTCACTGAAGAACTGGAGTTTGCCAACAGCAAGTGGGTTTTCTCCCCTAAAGAAGTTAGGTTCTGGAAGGTGTTCGTTCCA
This sequence comes from Ursus arctos, assembly GCF_023065955.2. Lineage (NCBI taxonomy): Eukaryota > Metazoa > Chordata > Mammalia > Carnivora > Ursidae > Ursus > Ursus arctos. The sequence continues at coordinate 6,966,849 of NW_026623100.1, forward strand.
AACGGTGTTTACATATTTACTGGGCTCCGCATTCTCTACTAGTAGTTAAATGATGGTGTAATGATCCTAAAGAAACCCAGTCGCATTAATCTCTGGGAAAGCGATTGCAGAACATCTTGTTAAGCTTACCCTGCCGGCTTCTTTGCCCTGTCTCGCTGGAGTCTCTTAGTTTCCCTGTGAAGCACAGACGTGCTCAGAGCTTCCCCTGGTGGAAGTTGCTGGCAAAAGGTGTTCTAGCCAAGAAGGGAGAGTCTGGGACTTGCTCCCAGGAATGGGCTCGACGGAGTGTTCAGTTGCCCAAGAACAGAGAGTACATAATGTGACTTGAGGTTCTGATTGAATTTCCTATGAGTTTCTATGTTTTACATAACCTGAATTTTAAAGTCAGATTTGATAAAAGATAACTTATTCCCATCATTATGCCACTTTGTATTTTTCCACTGAATAATGCAAACGAAAAGAGAGAGCGAAGAAGCCTAATTCAACCCTGCCAAGAAGAGGCTGACTTCCCTCTGAGGTTGAACTCCACGTCTATCATTAAGCAGCGATGTGCTTCTCCTGTATTTTAAAAACACGGCAAGAAAAAAAACATGGTGGTGGGAGAGCCTGAACAGCATTTACTCTTTTGATGAGAGGATCTCCAGGCCTGCACGTGCACTTTAAAGGGTTTCTCTCTTTTCTTATTCAAAAAGCAAACTTCCCATATTAATTGCACTTGGACTGTGTTTCTCTAATTTCTGTTAGCCTCTACATCCTAACTGTATCCATGTAAATGTTTCAGGTAATGAAGATTTCCAAGGCAGGTTCTTAAGGAAGGTTTAGAGAACTGACAACAGTCGATTAATAAATGTGGCCACTGTTGATAATTATGCAAAGGATGACAGATTTGTAATTCGTGTCGGTGGTGGGAAAGAAACAACAGATTTTGAAATCTATTTAGAAAATTTTCATCAGCCTAAAACAAAACTTAGCCTTAAACAACGAGGGGAGGGAAGGGAAACAGGTATGCTTTGTCTGGTATACTGTTATTTGTTTCAGGAGACATTATCAGCCCGATAACATTGACTTTTTGCAACAACTAATCATTAGATTTAAATAATTTTATAGTCCGAATCACTCTGAATGCTAAGCAGGCTAGAAATGCCAGAAACGTGTTCTGATGTAAATCTATTTAAATAATTGCCTGAGTAATACACTTTCTATGATTATATACTTATTACATATACAAACACACACACATATACACACAGTTATAGTCAAAGATTAAGCCCACCTAACCATAATGATCCTGTCGATTCAGAAACAGAAGCTGGTCCACGGAGAGCTCCTAGGTCACTGATTCCCACAGACCGTTTGACTCCCTTACTTCTTTGAAAAAAAAAAAAAATTAAGCATAATGTAAAATAAAGCCACTTAGAAACGCTATCCTCTGTAAGTAGTAAGAAAGGACGATGAAAGCTGTAGAGACATTTTTTAGATTTATACATGTGCACAGAGCCAAGACCAAGGGGTTTGGGTCAGTCAGAATGTCATTGTAATAATAATTTATGGAAAGGCAGCCACCGACGGAAGTAGCAAAGACACCAAAGCTGAAAGAGCCATCCTGAATAAAGTGTTACTTTCCTTTTGAAATCCATCCAGGACACTTTGCAATGACATAGACTCTGGGGCCCGAGAAGTCAGGACAGTTTAATCATTTTATCAAAAGCCTGCCATCCCCAGGGGGACCTGCCTGCTGGACATACAGGGTTCAACCCTGCTGCTTCTCAGCAGGGCTCACTCACTCCTCCTTCCAGTTTCTGGAAGGCAGTGACACAATTCCTGAAGATGAGCTTTAACTTTCCTAATCAGCTCAGCTCGTGGGGCTTGCACGAGGGACTCTCTTCTAGCCTGAAGAGGCCATAAGGGACTCCACCATTCTCTACTGGCTGTGTAGGGATGGGGAGGTGGGGGAAGGGGGATCTCTTTTTAAACTGTTGCTTCCTTAACATATGGCCCAAGTAAGAGCAAATCCTCAGAGATGAGAAAACAGCCTATTTCAAAGATCTGATCATCTTATCAATATGGAGTTTGGAGAATATTTGGAGGGGGGAATTCAAAAATACCCTCCACCTAATAGGCAACCTCCTCCCTGATGCTGAGTTCACAGGCTTTACAGGTCATGAGGACTGGCCTTCCCAGGAGCGCGAGCCGCTGAATTCACACGCAGGAATTGTTCTGGAAATTGAGCCACCGTGGGCTGCGTTTAAAGAAGTACAACTTTTAGGATTCTGAGTTGAACCTATTCTTGCCACTGACTTTCTATATGACCTTGGGCAAATCATTTAACCCGTAGGTGGCTCCGCTACAAGAGTACCCTGATTCTTGGTCTGAGATGCAATTTCAAAATAGAAACTCCATCTTAATTTTTCTTCCCTTTCCACCGCATGATCTCATTGCAATGCGGCGGGCTGCTCTCCTGGCACGCTGTGATTGACCTGCCTGAAGGCAGCATTAGGAGCCCCCGTTCCTCCCGCTGGGCTGACACAATGCACTCCTAGCTGGAAGGGGGCTCCCCCGATGCTGGGACATATCGGCTTGCTGTGCACATGCAGCGTGCACGCATGAGCTCCTCCATGGACTAGCCCATGCGCCCCTCACCTTAACATATGGCCCAAGTTTGACAACTCACCAGATCACCAAGCAACAGAACCCAAGGGCCTGATGCCAACTTACTTACTCTGTGCCTCGCCTCCTCAGTGCAAGAGAGCAATAAAGCATGCCAGTTAAAACCTCCTCTTGGGTGGGAAGAGCTCTGAGTTCAAATCCTGCTGCTGCCCTTTACAAGGTATGAGACCTTTATGGACCCCTTGAAACTTCCATGGTCTCTACTCTAATGTGGGGAGAAGAATAGCCCCAATCTCGTGAGTCCTGAGAATTAAAGGACATGCGTGTCAAGTTTCTGGAATGCATGTGGTACTCAATGGCCTCTGACTGTAACAGTTTCCGTTTTCCAAGGGCCCTTTTACACTCAGATCTCAATCCCGAAGGGTCATCAAGACCAAGACTCTCCATCTTCCCTTCTACAGATATGAAAATGCAGCAGTAATACTGGAGAGGTAGCATGAGTCCTGGTCTCACAGAGTCTCTGTTCACTGCTCTTTCTCCTAAATGACGTCTGCTGCCCCTGCCCTGCTTCAGGACTGGTAGGTGACATTTGGTGCATTCTCCACACTCAACCCATTCCCGTGGTCACAGGGCTACCTAGGAGCTCAGGCTTCCATTTTATTCTTGCATTTAAGGTCTACGTGTCAACAAGTGTTTCTGTTTGGTTTGTTTCATTTGAGTTCAGTTGAACACACCTCTGCTGGGATCAGAAATCCTCGCATCTCCACCAGACTGGGAGGTAAAAGATGAGAAAAGGGTATGGATAGTGCAAACAACGGGCCTAGGATCCCACAGCTACTGAACAATGCAAGGAATTGAACCCAGGCCTGTCTAAATGAAGCATGGTCACCATTGTTTGAGTCAGTGGGAAGACAGACTATACACCCAGATTCTAGATTTTGACTGACAAGTAGGGCAGGGTTATACTAAAGCACGGAGAAGGGACCTCAGCCCTACCTGGTTCTACAGGGATGGCTTATGAGCTGAGACTTTGATGGGTGCATGAGAGATCTAGGTGACTAGGAGGAGAGGATCCAGAAGGGGTATTCTGAGCAAGTTGATGGAGGCACCAAATAGCATGGGGGTGAAGAGTGGACAGAACTACCCACAAGACAGTATTACTCGGTCAGAGGTCCTCAGACTTTGGCATGCACCAGAATCACCTGGAAGGCTTATTAGGACACAGAAACAGCTGGATCTAGAGTTTCCTGCTCAATTGATCTGGAGTGAGTCCAAGAATTTGCATTTCTATCAAGTTCTTAGTTGATGCTGATGCTGCTGGTCCAGGGACTGCACTTTGAGAGCCTCTGGCCTAGGACATAAAGGTGACAGGCATGCACTTATGTGTTCCCAAGGTAAAGAAATGCGGAAGGTCCCTGTCCCTACTTTACTCTCAATGTCCCCTTTTCTAGCAAGAGCCAGCTGCCTCAGGTTTCCTTCTCTGACCTGAGAGTGAGGGGGGACATTCCCGGCAGGACTGCTGCTCCAGAATGAAGTCTTGGCATGACCTCCCTGGGTGTGCCCCTGAGGATACACCAGGCATTTCTCAGCTCTTGGGGGCACCACAGAACCCAAGCTCCTATCTTTAAATTATAATAAAGAATCCCTGCACTAGTGGAACACACTTGCCTCAGCCTATAATACAGCAAGTGCAGAAATTTCTTGAATTACTTCAGGAAATGGTACCTGGTGCCACTTTGATGCTCTGGGGTGATAGACTGCACCCTGCCCAAGACACAACCTGGCTCCTGAGTCTCCAGCATTTGGTGTATTGAACTCAAAGGCTTTTAAAACATTTGAAAATCCTTCTAAGAATGCTCTGTAGCAATCAGATCTATTGCTCTTACAATCTTCCATTTCTGGTGCCTCTTTAAACCCACGCACATATTTTCCCTGCATGTTCTGCAACTATTAATTGGTTTAATAATATTCAGTGTACATAACATTTTTGGAATGATTTTATACATCAAGTACTTGGTTATATTAAATTCTACTTTTTTCCCCAAAATCCAGATTCTCCCAGCTAACAGAACTTAAAGGAGCTATGAAAATTAACAGCTCTTTTCAAAGAAAGTCTTCATCCAGTATCACCCTATTTGTCAATTCTCATTGGCCGTGTGACAAAAATAATCCAATTTTTCCTTTCCTGGAGTATTTCTTTGATTACAATTCTTGGGCTTTATAAAAAATGATTAATACAGTGACTGTTTCCCCACAGGAAATGCAATAACTCACACTGCATTATATAGAAAACAAAATAAAGAAATGGAAACATACAAAACTACGCGATCCTTTAATAAAAGTAGACCCCAGTGGCCCTTATGTTCCACTGAATACTTCCAAAATCTCCAAAGTTCATTAGAGGTCATGTCCAATGGATTGCATTATTTCTTGTGCTCTACCCTACGTATCTTTAAATTCAGACTTGACACATTCAGTGTATTTTAGGCTGAGAGTAAATTCAAGCTCCATGTTTCCTCACACATTTTCTCAATATAATCACTCTAAGTGTGGGCTCACAGTGGGTACTATTTACTTTTGTTGAGAGGTCAACATTAATTGAATAATCATAAATACATGCTTCCTGAGAACTCCTTTAAAACATAAAAAGTCTAGAAGGGTGGTGGCATGGTTCAAAATTTAAAATGCCAATCTAAGTCATGAATTTCAGACATAAATCTTGTGTTTCTGAATTCTATGTTTTGTCCTAGAAATTTCCCCCATGTCTAGAGAAGGATTGACACAATTGCAGGCAATAATGAGATACCTAAAGACAAGGCATGAAATTTTGTGGGTAGAGAAAGCACTAAGCATCAGATCAGCCTCTGAGCTTGAAAACACCCTTACCAGCTATGCCCAAGACAAGCCATTCCCACTCTGAGCCACTGTACTCACCTCCAAAATGGAAATAACATGAAAACAAATCTCACAGGGTTGGGATGTTGTTAAATAAACAAGGAAGTGTGTGTAAAGAGCTTTTAAAAACTAAAGCAAGTTGGGGATCCCTGGCTGGCTCAGTTGATAGAGCATGCGACTCTTGATCTTGGGGTTGTAAGTTTGAGCCCCACATTGGGTATAGAGATTGCTTAAAAATAAAATCTTGGGGCACCTGTGTGGCTCAATGGGTTCAGTGTTTGCCTTCAGCTCAGGTCATGATCCCTGGGATAGGGCCCCACGTGGTGATCCCTGCTCAAAGGGGAGTCTGCTCATCCCTCTCCCTCTGCCTCTCCTCCCACCCCCAGCCGCTCATGCTCTCTTGTGCTCTCTCTCTTTCAAATAAATAAATAAAATATTTTAAAAAATAAAATAAAATCTTTTTTTTTTAAAGTAAAGCAATTTATAAATGTAACAGGTTATCAGACTTCCCCCACGATGTTGAAAATCCAATGTGCTTTAGAAATGCAACACACAAACTAATAGATACTGCTTCGGTTGTTGGCCCAGGACAAAAATTCTAAGTATGAATTCCCACTTTTCCTTAGTCCCTTTCCTACTGCTAAATGGAGATCATCCCATCTTTGTGTCAAATGCAGCATGTGTGCAAATACCTCACGATCATCTTTCACAGGAATTCTTTCCAAGTGAGAAAAAAAGTAATGGGGTCATGGGCTTTCCGAAGTAATACAACCCAGGCTGCCAGTGTGATTTTGATTAGCAAATTCTGTCCCCAGTTTTATTGTATGTGGGTAAGCTGCCGTGTATGATTTTATGCATTTTTTTCTGAAGGAAAAAGAAGGAAACTTAACCATAGGTATTTTAGACCTGTCTGCAAGAAAAGATCCTGAAATTCGCAAGGAGTCATTTTGCAATAGCCTGCTGCTAATCCATGCGAGGCAATTAATCATAATGCAAATGACAAGCCATGAATTAACAGATAATGCAGCGTGATCACTGCGGTCACAGGTTGTCATCATCCCTGTCACTCTGGTCATCCTCCTCCTCATCTCCATCATCCATGGCCAAAGCAGTAAACTGTGGGGGCACTTGTCTCTTCTGTTTCTGTTCTTAAAAAATCCAAGTCAGGTGAGTATCAGCCCAAGCCACACTGGATTTCAATCCATACTGAGAAAGGTTTCTATAGCTCTCTCTATCCTCTCCTACATTTTTTAAGTCCTGCACTCAAGTATTAAGTCAAATGAGGCTCACACAAAGAGAACACATACAAAAGCATATATGCCTGTTATTAAACTCCGGCGTTATTGATCTGCACATAGTACTTCACATTAATCCAGATGTTGCCTGTTTACTATAGAACCTCAGTAATTCACGTTGGCATTAACAAAGCTCAAAAGTATGGGTATAAAAAAACCTATTTTTTTTCCCAGTAATGTTGATTCAATCTTTAACAAACTCAGGTTGCTAACAACTTTAGCTACCCTAAAATTAGATTTCATCTGTAAACTATTAGGGTAGATTTCGGAGCAAAACCAGAAATGTTTGCAATACATTCTTCTTTGGCAGGAATCACTCTGCCTGTAAGTTAATTTGGGTGGTATTGCCGTCTAGTTACTTGTGGCTGGATTGGACATAGCAACAAGGGGAACAATTCATATTAGCTTGGTGGATAAGAAATGTTCCGTAGCAATGCTAGAATAACAAATTGGCTGATAAGTAAGCTGGTCTGAATTCCAAGTGTCCACAAAGGTCCGGGAATCAGCACAGCTCCCTCTTTGTCTCATGTCTCTGTGACCTCTAAAAGCTTGCTCACAGGAGATGAATTTGGGAACAGAATTTGATGAATCTGGTTACAAAAAAGTACATCTCTGGCACATAAACTATTTTCTAGTGCTAATTCCAACATGAGTGTTTCAGACATATAAAGAGAAATTCCATAGAGAAAATGATGCTGTGAACCTCTTCACAGCAAGAGGCTATTTGAATGGAATCTACCATACCCACACACACACGGGTGCACATACATACATGTACACGGACGTGCACACTCACGTTCTCACACACTGGCACAGGCTGAAATCTTGGGCACCAACCCCTGTGGGTGAGTTATAACTTGCTAATGCCTCCAAGACCAGGAGTGGGAGGAAGTGCTTTCTCGAGGTATCCACTATATGGAATGACAAAAAGCCCAAGCTTTGTGGCCAGAGACGTCTGGCTTGGACACACACTGTATATGGTCAGCCAAGTCCCCCAGCCTCTCTGATCCTCAATTCCTTCCTCTGTAAAGTAGTGATAAAACACATGCCTCATAAGGTTGTTGCGACGACTCCTGAGATACCGTCCACGGAGCACCCCCAGCCCAGTTGCATATCATTAAGGGAAGCCCGGCAACCTCTGCAGAATGACACACGTAAGAGTCGAGCCAACTTTCCAAGGAATAAGAAGTTAAGAGAAGGGTTAAAAGAATCCAGTTCCACTTCATGTGAAAAACTCAATCGATAAGGCAAGGAGGCCTGTCATAGCCCAGAGGTCTGAATCTTCACCTTAGTTCGAAACAACTGCCTACTTCTGTTTGCCAGAGAGCAATTTCTGATATTCTACCAAAGTGTGAGTCACGTGCTATAGAAAGCAAAGAGATTGATTCATTTTTTTTCCATAGCATTCTGCTGGAGACAGGGTGAACAGAACAACTGACCATCTTTAAGCTAAAATGTGGAGTTATTCTATGCATTCTTCCATCCCCAGGAGTCCAAGTTAACAGAGAAGCCCTATCCTTGTCTGTCCATCCTTTACCTTCTGGATCCCCATGATGCAGATGGAATTTTAGATCTACCGAAGAATTGGTAGGATCCAGCGTGGTGAGCTTCCAACCTTCTTGCCACAGTCCTGTAGCCCTCTTCTCTTCCCGATTACTACTTTATTTTATTTAGTTTGTAATAGGAGTGCCTTGGATCTATCTTAGAACTCCAGCCCTTTTCAATTCTTTATGCTGTTGCTGGCCTTGTACTTACTGTTCTTTTTCTCACCCTTTGGGTACTTTCTTCCAGTTTTCAAAATATTTAGTGGACATCGCAAGTTCTCTGTATACTTCCTGTAGTCCACCGTTAAAGCAGCAGCATAGGACAGCAGTGACGCTCTGATCGACTTCAGGAGACTGTCGACGCTCATTATAACATTTTAGGACATTGTGTAATTTAATCATATTCAGGAAATTTCCTTTTCTACATGGAATGTTCATTTCTACTTGGTTTACCCATATTCTATCATTTCACAGTACCTCATATAAAATTTTAGGGGAGTAAAAGTAAGAAATTGTGAAGAAAAAGAAAAAGAGGAAGTTTTGCTACCTGGATTCCAACTCACTGGATTTGGAAAAAGATCGACTTCCCCAAATCGACCAAGATTAATGAAGACCACATATGTTCAAGTGCAAAGTTGACTTCCAATCATCTTCTTTTTAAACATTTGAGATGTAGTAGGTTCAAAAGTGTATCTGAATGTTGGTGTATCGCCCGCTATAGTACGGACCTCACATTGCTTCGAGGTGGAGTCTGGTGTGCCTTATCTGGTCTACATCTGTCCACGGCTTTAATAATTCAGTTCGTTCTGAGTTTGGGGCACGTGTGTTTGTGAAGGTTCTCTTTTGTTCAACGGGATTTTCTATGACCCAAATCACAGGTTCTTCCTTTAACTGTGTCCTTCCAGCTCCACAAAGGAGATGTCATAGTTTTATTTATAAGGGCTTCCTCACCACTTTTGTTCTGGAAAGTGGAAGTAAATCATTTTATCTTAAAAATTATATTTTCCCAATGTTGTACCATGATTGGGTCTGATGTCCTCAGGAGCATTTCTCTAAAAAGTGCATATTTTACTGAAAATCATCTAAAATCCAATTGCACTGGGCTATTAATCCTATTTAGGTTAAAGGCATGTTTAATTATCCATTTACTTTATTTCTCACCAAAGGACTTCGGGACCCTGATTTATCTCACAGAATCATTATCCCAGGTTACTGCTGCCCTGGTACTATTTAAAAGAATCCCAGGAGATCAACTGTAAAAGAAGAAAGAAGAAAGAAAGAAAGAAAGAAAGAAAGAAAGAAAGAAAGAAAGAAAGAAAGAAATATAATTTGTTTTTGGAATTACTGATTCCAAATTCCAGGTGATTGGCTAAATCTCCCGTGAAAAAGAGTAAGAATGAAATATGCATGAAAGAAAATGCTTCTTCCCCATCCCTCTAACTTCCATGAGGGCTGTGGCTCCTAAACACTCCTGGCCTTTGCCCCACCCACAGCCCCTCCTCCTGGAGATGGAGTGAGTTACCTGACTCAACACTGGAGATGTGCCATTGGTGTGGCTGGCCCTATACCTTTTTGGAGCCAAGTCCCCACAGGAAGCATTCGTTCTCCTTGGCTCTCCCCTGTCATTTGTTTTACAGGAGGAGATCCCCAGCAGGGACCCACACCACCTGTGATTGCTGGAGTTCTGTAGTAGGAAACCCACTTTGCTGTACCCCCAAGCCACGTTCTCCAGAATCAGCTTTATGACAAGAAAGGGAATCTAATTATAGACTCCATGAAAGCCCTCTCGTTCCTAATATGCTGCCCAGATCCAAAACACACACATATAATTACTGACCTGCTGGCGCCTTCCTCCTCTCCATTCCTTATTGCTCAGCCAACCAACACACCCCAGGTCTGGACCTAGAGTACTTATCTGTAGTCACTTGGGGGTTATAAATGGTCCCAGCTTTTACAATCCTTACCAACACCTAACCTATATCTCTCCCTTTATTACTAGAGTATTGAATGAAGGTAAGGTAAGTAAAAAGCACAGTGTTCTCAGCAGAGAAAACATGTGATAAATTCATAATGATGAAACAATGATGATAATGTACATTAACACTCCAGTTACCTGGGACTGTCAATGGATGAGCTGATCCAGATGGCTAGATATTTCTGGAAGCTGTTAAAAAAATAAATTCAGCTGAGTAAATTTAAAGATCTAATTGGCTTTATTGAACAATTCATGAATCAGGCAGCATCCCATCTAGTAAGTGGAAAGGAACTCTGCCAAGCTGTAGAAAAGGAAAGGATTTTAAGGTGGAAAGGGGCCAGAGAAAGAAAATTTTTGGCAAAGAATTCATTGTTTCAGGAAAGATGGCCTTCCCAAGGGGAACCAAAGGGTCTATCAGGTGGGTTATCTAACTAGTGCTGACTAGGTATTTCCATGATGACTGGTTAAAGTTTACATTTCAGGGGCTGGGGTGGAGGTTGAAAGTGCAGTTAGTTGAGGTAGTAAGTCTTGGTTTACTGACATGGGGTTTAGCATAATTGACTCCATTTGGGGCCTGCTGTCAGTCTCCTTTTTAACAAATCCTATAGAAAACCTAACAGCAGAAAGCCAGAGTTCAGATCCTGGCTCATTTTTTTTCACCTGAGGGATTTTATAAAAGCTACTCCCCTCTTTAAGACATTCAATTAATATTCAAATGGAGAAAACAGCTAGCCTATTGTAAAGATCTGCTGAGCTAATAAAGATGAAAGGATGTGTTATTATGAGTAGTATTCTAAATACTTGAGAATTAATACCTCAAATTAATAAAACTTTATTTCATTATAATTTAAATCCTAATAAAAATAACTTGACAATTTTTAAAATTTTTCTCATTATAAAACAAGTACATACTTAGAAGAAATTTAGCATGAGAGAAAAAATTAAAATCACTCAGAAATTACACTATTCAGAAATATTTTCCTTTTTTTTTTTAAAGATGTTATTTATTTCTTTGACAAAGAGAGACAGTGAGAGAGGGAACACAAGCAAGGGGAGTGTGAGAGGGAGAAGCAGGCTTCCCACTGAGCAGGGAGCCTGATGTGGGTCTCTATCCCAGGACCCTGGAATCACAACCTGAGCCGAAGGCAGATGCTTAACAGCTGAGCCACCCAGGCGCCCCCAGAAATATATTCTTACCATGACAGCATCACTTTATCTGATTGTTTTAACTGTATGCAGCATCATATATAGTTTTTATCTGGCCTTGTGTTTAGCTAACCCATTTCTCAACTGGAAATGATTTTTCCCTTCCCCTCCCCCTAGTGACATTTGGCAATGTTTAAAGGTATTCTCTTTGCTACGTGTATGTGGGGTAGGGGCATGTTACTGGTACCTAATGAGTAAAAGCAAGAGATGCTGCTAAACATACCACAATGCACAGAACAGTCCCACACAATGAAGAATTATCAAGCCCAAAATGTCAACCGTGCCAAGACTGAGAAACCCTGGCCTAGCCTCATATCACAAAGGATCAGAGCAGCTTTCCCTCCCCAAGGCAGCCACTGTTATTTGGTTCTGCATAAAAACACCACAGGATATATAATATTTAAAAAGACATTTAGAAAACTGATGAAGAATATACTTGTAAGTCCCCAACTGCCATTTGATCTCCATTGTTCAACTCCAAATCCATAACATTAACACAACGTCATACAAGCATCACTGCAAAAAAAGTACCCAAACCATCATCCACCAGGCCGCACATCTGATTAACTACTTTGTGTAAGTAGTTCTTCATTATAATCCCCCAAATATCTAATTCTATCAAAGATTTTTATCCTGACATTTTCATCTTGTTATGTGAAATTTCTAAGAATAGATTTGACATTATTTTCTCTGACAATTTATTCAAACTAAACAAATAACCAATCTCCACCTCCATCCCAGATCCTTTTGTCCTTCTTCCCCTCCCCCGTTCTGAGCCACAATCCACTTGGGCACTTTATTTTCATATTCTGTTTCCATTAGACTGGAAATCCTGATTTGGGGGAAGGGACATCAACCTTTATTTCAAACTATGTAAAGATTAGGAATTAGAAGACCTGAACCCAGTTTTCTTAGAAAACTTTCTTATCGTTAAATAGGTTACTTAATCTCACATCCCATTTGCTTGGATATAAAATGATTGAGTTCCAAGAATGACCCTGATGCCCTCAAAGCATTGCTATAAAGTTCAAATGAAACAATGTGCCTTGAGGTCTTTGACAATTTTGAGCTACCGGCTGCAAAATAATCAAAAGTGAAAACAGTAGGTTTGTAGTCAGGATCTAAGATGGCCCGACGATCTGCATTCCCAGTACTCATGTTCTCATGTAATGCCTTCCTCTGGAGTGTGGAGCCAAATATATGAAATCAAGTCTAATGATCAGAATATGGCAGCAGAGATGGGATATCACTTTTAAGATGTGGTTAAAAAAACACAATGGCTTCTGTCTTGGATGCTCTCTTGGCTCACTCATTCTGGGGAACACAGTTGTTGTGTGAAGTAGCCTTATGGGAACATCCCCATGAGTGAGTCGGGGCCCTCCAGCAGCTGTGTGAGTGAGCTCGGAAGCAGAGCCTATACCATTGAAGACTTGAGACCAGTGTAGCCCTAGCCAACAACTTTGATTGCCACCTAGAAAGAGACCCTAAACCAGAACAAAGCAGCTAATCCATTCCTGGATTCCTGACCCACTAGGAAATAATAAATCTGTGTTTTTGCCAAATGCTAAGTTTTCATGTTGTTTATTCAAGTGCCAGCTTGAGGTCTCATACCATTCCTCAGCATACTGATGACTTCCGATGGTTTTGACAGATCTCCACCGGAGGCTTAGTTGCCTCCTGCTTTCGACTCTTTGGACAGGGCCCTTCCTCCATCCCACAGTCTCTTCTCTTCACCCTGGAGTCACAGAGAGAAGTACGGTCACAGACTCTGGAGGCAGCAAACCTTGGGGGAAGATGTGCCTCCTTCAGCAAGCTTGGTGAGAACTTCAAGTTTCAGATGTGAATTCAGAATTCATATTCTTTGTCACTATCTTGGAACTCTCCATTCCAAACTGTGAAAAGTGAAAAAGAGAAAACTGAAAAAAAAAAAAAAGTGAAGACTTAACTAAGCTCTCCTATTCAAATATCAAAGAATGTTCTTAAAAGTGAATCGCTATATAATCCAGTGAATACTATTATTTTTAGGGAAGTTATACATAGAATGGATGAGTATCTTTGGTATATTTTCTTTTTCACGATGTTTGGCAACCACATTGTTTAACAATGTATTTAGCTAAGCACCTTCATTTCTGTAAATTATATTTCAATATATTTGACTTTCTTTGTCTGCATTAAGCATAGCCATGCAATAAGGTATAAATGCTGCATGCCTTTATGTGGACATTACTGATAAGACTTAGAGCCAATTTAGTCCAGTACATGCTTTTTGTCTTTGTTCCTCAGTTGCTAAGTCAACCCATGGATTAGTCTTTATTTTATGCACATTTATGCTTTGTGTTTTTGGAAATGTCATGAATCCTCAATTATCTGCGTTGCTTTAGTGGACTGTATGAAGAATTTAAAATTTCCTGGAGTTTCTGTGTCTCTTCAACCTGTTCTCAATCAGCTCCCTTTCTCCACCTGGTGATTTCGAACCTATGAATACACATATCTTCACTTTGATATTAGCCATAATAAAATAACAGAAGTAGTGCAAATATGATGGAAATCTGTGCTTATTTAGTATATTCCTGGAAAAAAATTATACAAATACCTCTTCAATGTCGGCTCCATGAGTAGATCCATTTATTAATTCAGCTAATCAAGTTATTTTTTTTTATTTTTTGTTATTATGTTCAATTAGCCAACATATAATACATCATTAGTTTTTGATCAAGTTTTAAATGCATTTCTGTCCTCTTCCACACCTGTGCCATGGTTCATGGGAAAAGAAATGGAGAAGATAATTATGGAATTTGTGTTGGTAGCACTTTTGCCCTAAATTTACAATTGTGGCAGAGGGATGGTTGTGATATGAATTTGAACATGAGTAAAAAATAAGACAGACCTAAGGACTCAGGAGCAGAGATACAGAGGGGTGATTTTTTTTTCAAGTCCTATACCAAATTCTCTGACTTATGTCACTGGGGATCTGATCACTGTATCATAATATTGAACAGGAAAAAAAGGTAAGGCGTTTGGTACTCCCGAACAGAACAGAAGGCAGCTCATTTCCTACCGGCATGGAACTTCTGAAAATTTCAACAATAATGTATATTTGATGAAAGAGATGAGTTTTCGGCCTTTACGCGACTCTGTATTAACATAGCACGCTTGGTACAGTGCCTGTATACTTCAGTGATAAATGGCATCCGTTCAGCTTTTCCAAATGCAGAAGGAAGGATAATTAAAACCAACCATCTTATCTCAGAGATGTGTGAAGATTAATAAAATGATTTCTGTAAAGGTCCCTGAGCTTTTGGAAAGAAGAATACACCATACAACGTATTACTATGTAGTTTAATTTGTAGTTATGTGAGGTAGTTTATAAGCACTTTACATCAGATGAAAAACATAATTAGTGCTACATTAATGCTTCAAAGGTCATTTTATATACAAGGCAATAAATGTAAAATTTGAGAATTTAATCATGAATTAATTTATTGCACAGCATATGTTGTGTATATTAAGAGATAGGTTTTAGAATTTAATTAATAATAAAAATGATAAAATAAGAACCCTGCAGGTGAGCTATTTCGTTTTCTTCAGAGCACAACTAGATGAAAACACTTTGAAGAATCTTTTACTGCTGTCTATTTCTGTGTGAATTCCAAATTAAGGACAGACTTCAGCAGACAATAGAGTCAAATGTGGATGAGAACTTGCTGCAACTTTTAATCTAGTTGCAGTGGACCAGTTGGATTGGATTGGGTTGGATTGGATTGGATTGATTGGATTGGATTGGATTGGAGAGAAGGTGGAGGTGAACAGATCAGATTGGCCTGATGCAGTGGTTCACACAAGTAATAGGGCCTGGACTTGGATGGTGATGGTGAAAATGGAAAGCAGGGACCAGAAGAAGAAATATTATTAAAGAATAGCCAGGTCTTGTAACTGATAGCACAGAAGAGGAAGAGGTCTTTTTGCTGTAGAGACACTGCTGATACCAAGGTCTGGGTCTGGAACAGGGCCTTCTTAGTGCATCGGGGCTCTATAATAAAGCACCACAGACAATTGGCTTACAAACAGCAAACATGTCTTTCTCACAGTTGGGGAGACTGAGAAGTCCAGGATGGTGGTGCCGACAGATTTGGTATTTAGCGAGGGCTTCCTGGTTCATAAATGGGGCCTTCTGGTTGTGACCTTAATATGGCAGAAAGGGCTAGGGAGCTCTGCAGGGCCTTTTTCATAATTGTACTAACAGTATCCACCAGGGCTCCACCCTCATGACTTAATACTCCCTAAAGGCCCCACCTCCTAATACCATCACACTGGGCGTTTGGTTTCAACATTTGGGGGAGGGAACATTCAAACTGTAGCAATTCTATCCCTGGCCCCTCAGAATTCATGTTCTGCTCCCATGTCATCAGCTCAAAAATCTAAGTCCAAGGTGTCATCTAAATAAGACATAGGTAAGACTCCAGTCGTAAACCTTTGGCTTCCAACATGTTATGTGCTTCCAAAATACAATGGTGGGACAGGCATAGGAAAGATAAACCCATTCTAAAGGGAAGAAATAGAAAAGAAAAATGAGTAATGGGCCCAAGGTAAGTCCAAAACCTACAGGCCAAACGTGAAACCCGTCACAAGAACAGTCCTCCTTCGTTCAATGCCCAGCCTCTGGACCTACCAGTGTGGGAGCTGGGTCGCCAAGGCTCAGGGAAGTTCTGTCCCCATGACTTTACTGGGAGCAGCCCACACAGCCACAGTCAAGCATTGTAGTGTCTACATCTCTCCCAGGCAAAAATCACATGCCTTGACTCTACAGGTCTGGGTAGGGTTGGCCCTGTCTTCCAATCGGCTGGCTTTGCCTTAGTGGAGGCTCCCTGCAGTAGCCCTACACCCACAGCAGCCCTCTGCCTGGGTGGCATACCTTCCAGTTGGGGCAGCCTTGGGTGGCTCCAGCCTGCTCCATCCTTTATCCCCGTGCTTTGCCGACCTCAGTGCATGCCTCCCTGGGAGCCTGCTGGAGTCACACCTGAGGCAGCTGAGGAGCACACAGAGGGAGCTTCCCCTTTGAAATTGTTCTGATCCCCAGGCCCTTGGATCTAGCCTGAGATGGGAGAGGCAGCTCCTGATCTCTGAATTGCCTAGGGGGTCATTCTTCTATTGTCTTGGACAACAAAAATTGGTCCTGGTTTGTTTAGATGGCTGACTAATCTCCCTGTTGTTTTATCTAGCTTCTGTTGAGATGGCCCGTCCATACTCAGATCCTCATTAAATTTGGCCACCCCCTTTCTGTACTTTCCCAAGCAAGATTTTCATGCCATTCAATATGGTTAGGCTGAGAACTTTCAAACTCATATTCTGTTTCCTTTTTGGTGAACAATTTCATCTTTAAATCGTTTCTCTCTTGTTATATTTTACTATAGGCATTCAAGAGAACCCAAGTTGTACCTTCAGCAATTTGCTCAAATATTTTCTCAGCCAAATACCCAATTTTATTGCTTTCAAGTTCTACTTTCCAGAAAACACTAGGATATGAACATAATTCAGCCAAGTTCCTTGCCACTTTTTAATAAGGATTGCCTTTCCTTCAGTTTTCAGTAACATTTTCCTCATTTCTGTCTACATCCTCATCAGAATGGCCTGTACCATCCATATTTCCACCAACATTCTGTTCAAGAGCACTTAGGTCTTCTCTAAGAACATTGCATCTTTTTCTAGAATGCACCTCCAAACTCTCCTAGCTTCTATGCATTATCCAATTACAAATTCCAACTACTTCTACATTTTTAGGTATGTGTGACAGCAGCACCCCTGCATCTCAATACCAGTTTTCTGTATTAGTCAGGGTTCTCCAGAGAAACAGAAGCAATGATGATAGATAGATAGATAGATAGATAGATACATACATACATACATACATACATACATAGTTTCGAGAAAATTTATTATAAGGAATTGGCTCACATGGTTAGAGGATGAGAAATCCCATGATCAGCAATCTGCAAGTTAGAGAACCAGGAAAGACAGTACTATAATTCAGTCCAAGGCTGAAGGCATGAGGATTGGGGTGCTGATGGTATAAGCTAGGATCCGAGTTTGGAGAACTGAGAGCTGGTGTCTGTGGGCTGGGGAAGATGGATGTCTCAATTCCAACAGAAAGAGAATATACTAGTCCTGCCTTTGCCTTTTCATTCCATCCAGGCCCTCAAGGGGTTGGATGATACTCACCCATATTGGGGAGGCCCATCTGCTTTACTCAGTTCACCAATAAAATGCTAATTCCTTCAGGAGATACCCCGGAATGCATACCCAGCAATGATGTTTTACCAGCTATCTGGGCATCTCTGACCCAGGCAAGTTGACACAAGTGCTATTTAAAAGAACTTTCTGTAATGATGGAAATGTTCTGTATTTTCACTTTCCAATACGGCAGCCACTAGGCACATGAGGCTATTGAACCCTTGAAATGTACTATTGTAACTGAGGGGGGCTGAACTTAGTTATATTTCATTTTAATTGATTTAAGCTTAAAATTAAAAAGTCCCATGTGGCTAATGGCGATCATATTGGTCAGTACAAATCGAAAATAAATTAATAGCACCAGAAATGCCATTAGTTGGAATAGAGAAGCCAGGGCCAAAAGTTTGCTTGGGAACTGGTGGGGAGCACAGATGGCCCATGAGTATAACACAGAAGAAAAAAAAAAATATTGTAAGATCACATGGTGGAAAAGTAGGGAAGAACTACAAATGAGCCTTTAAAAAAATGTATGTGAAATCCCTATTATTCTTAGTGTCCTTCAGGGTTCGTTGTTTGCAGTTTCTTTTTCTTTGTATGTGCCATTTCTCTGGTCTATCTTCCATTCAGACCACCTATTGACAGCCAAACACACTATCCCAGAGGTCATGTGAGGGAGGAAGAAATTTAGACCTTGTAAAAGCAAGTAGATACTAAAACATCAGGGGCAGAATTTCTTGAAGTGAGTCTATCCCACTTCTGTTAGGTCCTCATACCAATATTTATTAAAGGCACATGACTTCACTATATGAGCCCGGGATCACACGATACAGTCAGAGCTGATATATGGAATACAATTCAGAGAACAGTAATAGAGGTTTTTCACAATTGCAATAATAGCTCATAAAGGGACAGACGTATTTGGTGTAAGAAATGTCTTAAGTTACAGCTACTAACTTAACAGAATCAAAGTATAACTTTCTTCTCTTCCCCTGCTTCCAGATTTTCAACATTTCCTTGAGGTTAATATATAATTAAACAGCTTACTATCTACCAGAAGTTTGCTTTTTTTTTTTTTTTTTTCACTTTAGCTGCTTTCCTGGGAATAAATAAAACGTGCCCCGGATTGTTCCAAAATTGCAAGTTCTATAGGCATGATAAAAATGAATGTGCATAATGGGAAATTTTCAAGGATTTTTTTTTAAGTCTCCATGGATTTTATAAAGGTACAAAATATTATATCTGCACACATGGTAGCAATTTATTTATACCATGAGTATGTTTGTACAAAAGTTGATTACTTCTGTAGTTATTGCTTCTGGTTGGCAAACAATTTCCAAAACCGGCCTATCTTATCAGCGTGCTGTTATATGTAACCATAATAATGAAACAGTTTACCAAGTGCATCCCAGAGGCATGAGCTTTCATCTTGTACGTGAGCAAGGCTTTATCATGATGCGATATGACGATAGAAGGCCCTTTGCAGCTTCAGTATTCTACGAGTCTATAAGGTTCAGTGAAGGAGAATGCCACACATTGCTTATTAGATTGTTTTTCAAGTCACAGTTACAAAAACAAAAATGTCTCTTAGATTTGTTTCTACACTTTTCCTGGTGATGATGCAAAGGTACGATGGGTTCAATTCCCCCTGTGCTCCTATAGTGATATATCCCACTAATGAAGTAGTTTCCATACTATAGAATTATCCGGGCTGCAGGGAGAGAGGGGGACACACTTCAGGTAGATCTCAAAGCTTCCCTGCTTTTGCCTCGACCCAAACAGTTCGGTTTGTATGTTTCATCTATTGACACTCTTTGTGAGATCCCGTTATAAAAGTGCTTCTATTATTAAAGTCAAAGAACAAAAAGAAACCCTATAATGCAAATACGCACACACATACACT
The DNA here is from genome assembly GCF_023065955.2 of Ursus arctos. Classification (NCBI taxonomy): domain Eukaryota; kingdom Metazoa; phylum Chordata; class Mammalia; order Carnivora; family Ursidae; genus Ursus; species Ursus arctos. The sequence continues at coordinate 6,986,499 of NW_026623100.1, forward strand.
ACAAACATGTACATATACGCACTACACATATACACACAAGCATGCACACTCAGCATGCATCTGGGCGGATTTTTTCCTCCCATTTATTCTTCCAGATCCACTCCTTTCCCATCTCTACCCTACCCTGTGCTCCATGAGACTAGTTTTTAGAGACAAGTCTTGAGCTTCCCTGTGTGTTGCCCCAGCGTCCACATAGGTTTAGGCCAGGGGAGGCCGTGCAGGAAGCTTTAGAGCAGGAGAGCAGGTATTTCTTTCTCCTTCTCCCTCCCTGCAGAGTTCCAGGGGATGGCTATGTCCTCTCCAGGAGAGGAGAACTGTCCTCTCCAAGTCACTAAGTGCCACCTTTCCTGGTTCCATCAGGCCTTGTGTCAGGATAGTGGACTACCCTTCGCAATCCCCTAAACCCTGACCACAACTCTTGTAAAGAACAGTTCATTAAACTCCTCTCAAGTGACCCAGGTTGAGAGTGTCATTTGTTTCCTGAAGGGATCCTAAATAATAAACACATTACACTTGTGTACATACACTTATAGGCATATGTAAGCGTGTGCGCATGCTCACGCACACATACACACACACACACACACACACACAGGAAGTCCACACCTCCAAGCAAACTACTGCAATATCAACATCACAGTAAAAAATTCATGTACTGTTTAAAAAAGAGAAAATACTCATCAAACCTATGTTTACTTTCTCTAAATGTATATTTTTTTCCTGGAATTACATAGAAAACTCACTTTTACAGAGATGCAGTGTTTTCTTTTTTTTTTTAATACAAGAATATGAGTTTATTTAATGCTTCAGGTTTTTTTTTTTTTTAATTATTCTCTTAAAATTTGGATTGGACATTTCCTTCAAATCAGTAATAACACTTCTACTAAAATATTTTTGGAAAATGCTCAAGTGCACAAAAATGTATGTTTAAGGACGTATGTAATAGAGGAAACAGGCATACAGTATAAAATAAGAAAAATTGGGAGAATTCCTAATGGCAACCATTAGGGAAACCCATTTTTTAATACTATGTAACAGTATAGAAAGAATGCAAAAAATAAGAATATAATCAAATAAAAAGAGGTTGAAATCAAGTTGAATTAATAACAATGCATATGGTATTATTCCCCTTTGCTAAAAAAAAATCCCTCGGGTCTGGGTGTATTATAAATGTTAAGTGGTGTGGGTGGTTCTGCAGGGTGTTTTGAGTAGATGTCTCTGCACAGTGGAGGGAGCGCCCAGGGGCCAGTGGTGACTGGGGACCGCGTACAGTTATCAAAGGGTGAGGAGAGCCAAAATTATTGGAAAATAAATCCATAGATGAATCCAAACCATATATTTCTAAACAGTACTTTTTCACCTCTTAATCTTTGAGTGTAACGAATATGAACAAGTATGGACACCTTTATTCATCCACGCCTATCGTTAGAATTGCATACGTAGACACTTTTCCCGGTCTTCTCTTATTTTTTGCAGTCCTATGTGTTGGTAACTCATGTCACCCAAAGCTCCTATAGGTGTTTTTACTAACCTTTGGATGGGAAGGTAAATTTCCTAAATTATCTGACTAATTTTACATAGTTTAAACTTCATATTTTTTAATCCAGTTACAACTACTTTCTCTTTATAAGCAATTATTAGCCAAATTTAGGGACTACCACTCAATGGTAGGTTTATGGAAAAAGTAAAAATTCACAGTAATAACTTGATGTGGAATCATCCTGATAAGTTTTTCTCTCTTCTTTGTTTAACTTCCCAATGTTTTAAAATTTTCCAAAAAATTCTTCCAATAGAAGAGCAAACAGAAAAAAATAGCTAATCTTTCATTGGGTTTGTTTGTTTACATATTCTTTATGTAAAGTGCTCTATGAATGCTACTGAATTATCTTATAAGGTGAAAATATGCTTTGCTATGAAGAAATGAAAATATCAAGGCAACATAATTTAGAAAACAAAAAAGCAAATAATATTGCTTAAATCTTGCAAGGAAATAACTTAATATAACAGTAGTTATCAAAATGTAAGCTAGTTTAAAATATTTATTTTAAGCTTATTTGTTTTTTGATATTTCACATCAAGTTAGTGTCGTTACAAAGTTATAGTATATAGCTGTATTTACAGTGTATAGTAGAGTATAAAGTTAATACAGTTAAATTTCTGTAATAGATCAGCATTGGCATGATTGTTTCAATATAAGCTAAAGCATGCAGAAGCATGAAAACAAATAGACATAAATGTAAATGGAAAACTGACTGGCATACATTCACAGAAAACACAAAAAAAGTTGATGAAAAGTCTGACAGGTAAAAGCTTAAAAATGCTTAAAATTTTGAAAAACTTTTCCATGGTTCTTGAAAATAGCCCCTATGTAAAATTTAAAACTTGATTGCAAAATATTTTTTTATATTTATCAGTGAATTTTCTGGTAAGTCATTTACTTTGAATCTCTGCGTGATTATGCAGGACTCAAGACAGATAAGAAGAGGAAACTAGGCAGGAGCCACATGATAATAGACCTTGTATATTATCCTAAGCCATTTGCTACAGGGAGCGTTATTGTAGGGTTTTGTAAGTAAATGCTTTAGGTTATCTGATGTGCATTTTGGAATGATTCTTTTAGCACTGAGGGGAAGAAAGATGAGATCAACCTCCACATCGAAGAAGCCAAGGTAGTTAGAAAACTATGAAGATAATCCAGCGGAAGGGGGAAAAAATGGACACAGCTGAATGAGCTAGAATCAATAATATTTGAATACTAGGTATATAGGCAAACGAGCCTGATATAACTCCCAATTTTAAGAAACTTGTGGGTAGCAAAAGAACCTCCTTTGTCCTTTAGGAGGTCACTTTCCATTATCCTTTGCGTATCAATCTCTCCAATTGAGACCAAGAATGTATGGTGAGGCCAGTTATCAAGGTGAAGGTCACCTTAATATAGTCAGGCTTTGGCTCCTGGTCCTTTGGCTGGAGGAGAGAATCCTGATTTTCTGTCTCCCCGTGACCACTTGTCTAAACCCACTGAGAGACAGCGATCGCCAGGAAATAACTGCAAAGCAGAGGCGTGACTGGCGGGGTAGACATGTGGTCTCACATTTTAGCTCAGGAAATATGGTTCCTGAAAGTCAAGCAAGGTAGGCAGGTGCAGAAAGCACAGAATCTCTAGAAGTAGTTCACACTATTTTGGTCTCCGACAACACAAATTTATTAGGAAATCAAACAGCAGGTGGGAAGAGGTCCCCCAACAGTAGTGGAGAGCTGCGTCAGAGGGATGCCTGCTGAAATGGGAGATTGGAGTAGAGCCTCATACATCCAGCAGGCTTCTAGTGCACGCCCGAGGAGAGCTGGTCATCACACGGTGCATGGAGAGGGCAGCCGAGAAAAATCGACCTTGGAAATAAACATGGCTGGGTGGATTATCCCATCTTTCAGCATGATTAAATCTAAAAAACTGAGAAATAACATTAGTGAGACAGAACAAAACAAACAAAAATGCCCAACTTACTTGAAGAATAAGGGAAACAGGGAAGCATTGAGAGGAAGTTCCCTAAAAACGACACGGGGCAGCAACTAGAAGAAAATTTTGAGACAAATCCTCAAGAGAAAGCAAGACAGGCGTCTATTAATCAGAAACACTGGACAGTGAGGAGGGAGCAGGTTAAGATAAATAAGCAACAAGAGTTGATAAAATAAAAAACATGAAGAAGGAAAGGGATTCTATGAAGAAGACTAACAAGGAAAATAAAACTGCAAACTAAAATAAAATCCAGATTGAATACAATAAGGAACAGAACCCATAAGGTAGGAATCTAATCAGTGATGGGACAAATTTGAGAAGCTTTTCCAAAGCCTAAGAAAAGTTTAAAGAGTGCCTGATTAGTACAGAGATCATTTCTATTCTTGAAGAGGAGATGAAAGCAAATAGATCAGAAGCAATAATCAAAGAGATGAAAGTCCTCGCTAGGCAAATTTACAGTTGCTCACCTTATTGCAGGCAAAATTAATTAAAAATATTTCCACAGGTGGTATTCCTGAACAGAGAGAATTTAAAACAGACCATTTGCCTTCACTCTGAAAATTAGAGCAGTAAAACAATACGGGTAATATGAATACTGGGAACGTATTACATGTATTGATATCTTCACATTGTGCTAGCGATTATGTGCATTTATTCATTTAATCACGTTATTATTCCTGTTTTACAGACAAGGAAACTGAGCCTCAGAAAGGGCAAGGAACTTGACAAAGATCACACAGGTAGCGAGCATCAGGAGTGAATTACAAAGCCAAGTCCTGTAACTATGGCTTTATATATTGAAGAATATTTTTTAAAAACTAAACATAGAAAATCTTGCAGAATATAAGACAGAACAGACATCTTCAGAATAGTGAAGGAGATAACACAGCAGACACAATGCGTGTGTTCTGATACAACGAGCAAGCCCCCAGACACACATTCACAAAACAAAGCACAAAGATGACACAAGTCAAATCGAATATAACATTGTAATAATAAATATCAATCAGTTGTCTTTAGAACAGATAGAAAGCCTTTATTAGGCAAAACCCGAATTCCAACAACATATTCTTTAGGAAAAATACACCAAATACAGAGAGATGCGGGGGGGGGGGGGGCAGGGCAGAGGATAGGAAAAAATAGTCTAACAAGAGCAGTACATGGAAATCAGGAATTGCAACACGAACATCGAAGAAAACCAAATTCAACATAAAAAACGTAAAAGAGGCAAAGGATAATGCTTTATAAAAAATACAATTCTCGAAAGAGATATCATTCCTATAAGCTTGTAGCTTCTTTTTTCATTTTGAATTTTTAAAAATTTGTAACTGAGTATGTATGTCCTCTGTGACTCTCTAAAATAAAATTTTATGTTTTAAAAAAGGTTTTATCTGTTTATTTGTCAGAAAGAGAGAGAGCGAGTGCACAAGCGGGGGGGGGGGGCGGCAGGAAGAGGCAGGGGGAGAAGCAGGCTCCCCGCTGAGCAAGGAGACCGATGCGGGACTCGATCCCAGGACCCTGGGATCATGACCTGAGCTGAAGGCAGCCTGAGTCACCCAGGCATCCCTAAAATATAATTTTACGTGTAAAAAGAATAACATTAAGAAAAGTATTTATTGAAATGTGTGAAATAAAATCAAGGCAGTATTAAGAAGTAAAACCAAAACTACCTGTGCTTTTAATAGGAAAAGAACTAATAAAAGTAAATGTATCAAATGCTTAACTACAGAACTGATAAAAATTATAACAAAAACTCAGAAGAAAGCGTGATGAAAGAATTAAGAAATATAAAAAAGTGAATTAGTAAGTTAGAAAAGAAATGAACAGATAAATAGATCCAAGCACTAGCTATCTGCAAATGATAATGAACTTAATACAGCTATAATGCATCTAGCAAAAATGGTAGATAAACAATGAAAGTACCTAGATATACTCTAGGTACTACCGTAACAAAAATAGAAATACTATCACAGACTCCAGTGAACTTTTGTCAAGTATTAAGCTATACTTCAATCAACTCTATGCTAATGACTTTTTAAATATGGCTTGGAAGCACAGTATCCAATAAATAATAACCAAAATGGACTCATACAAAACCGATTCCATATATTAGTTATTGTGAAAGAAAAGGAATTTAAAGGTTATGTCCACAAACAAGGAGTGGCCCAGATACTTTCTATAGTTCAATTCTTTCAGAACGTCAAAGTAAAAAAAAAAAATCTTATTTTTTTTTCAAATGTGCACAACACATAGAAAATAATGGTTATTTTCACAAGTAATCTTGATACCAATATCTGACAGAGGTAGTGACCGAAATAAAAACGCAGAACTCTTAAAGGAAATACTAGCAGATCGAACTCGCCAGTATATTATGAGGACAATAGTCAGTGACCAGCTTTGCTCAGGAATGCAAAAGGCTTTCACATTAGAAAATAAAAATATGTGGCATATTGCATTAATAGTAAAAAAAAAAAAGGTCCTATTTAAGCAGTGTAACTATGTGGGAGCAAGATATCTGGATGAGAATGGGAACTGTAGCCTTCCTCCCCAGAATCACTCACACACACATGCACACAGAATGGGATACACGATGTCAAGGCTTTCTTTCAAGACTTGTGAAAATTGATAGATTTCATTAGCTGTTCTTGATTTTTAAAACAACACCGATTTACTAATAAAAGTACACCACCTTAACATTGTATCTCATGGCAAAAAGCTAAAAAGTTTTATGTTATAGTCAGAAATACAAATATATATGTGTGTTATTGCAAATGTTTTCTGACTATTCTAGCCAGTTTAATAAACCATAGAAAGAAATGAGGTATAAATAGTAGAAATGAGATAAAATTATGATTATGTGTTGATGATGAGATTGCCTATCTAGAAAGTTATAGACTCAACTGAAAAACAAAATGAATAAGAAAATCTAGTAAGGTGGCCAACTCCAAAACACACACACACACACACACACACACACACACACACACAAGCTTTTTCATACACCAGAAATAACGAATTAGAGAGCTTAACTGAAAATGTTTCTCTTCACAGAGTTCATACAAAAAATATCCAGGAACAAAATTCTAAAAACTGAAAGATCTATTTTAAGAAAATGCTATCATTTATGATAAAGAATGATATAAGACTTCAATAAATGGCTGATACATCATTCTTCTTGATAGAGAAGTGAGATTTTATAGATCTATCAAGTATCCCTAAGTATAATTGTGTTTATAATTTATCAATATTTATAATTATAATTTTCCAATAATACAATGTAGCATAACTTATTACAATTCAAAATTTGTAATATAAAATTATAATTGTGAATATAATTCACAGGCCAGAAAAAACAACATAGCCTTGAAATAAGCCCTAGCATATAGAAATATTTAGTATTTGACATTGATAGCATTTCAGATGAATAAAGGAAGAATAGAAAATTTGAGAAATCATGTTATGACATTGGCTAACCAGATAAAATTATCTTTCATGAAAATGCCCCATTCATAAAAGTAATAAAAAAATCAAGAACAAGTGTTAAAAACTGTGAGACCCATTTTAAGAAAACTGTTAAGTAGATTCATGAAATAAGAAATGAATTCAATAGTCCAAAATTTAATGCATCAGAATAAGGAATGCCTTTTCAAGCAAATGGTCAAGCTAAATTTACAAAGTAAATGATTGTCATGGTACTAGATGAAATTTAAAATATCTGTGCAAAAGTATATATGTACATGTGTGTGTCAATAAAAAGGTAAATGATAAAAGAGAAAAAGAAGAAAAATACTTGTAATATTAGATTTCAAATGATTACTAATTTCCATAAACATAAGATTTTGGGAGCACAATTATACAAAAGCATCAAAAACCTTAAAAACCTTCATATTTCATCAAAAGTCCTAATATTTCATCATCAACTCTTAGGAATTTTTCCTAAGAAATTTATCATACATATGTGTGTGTGTGTGTGTGTGTGTGTGTGTGTGTGTGTGTGTGTGTGTTCAAAGTTTACCTACTAGGATGTTCATTGCAGCATTGTTTAGAAGGGCTTTTACAAATTGGATCAATCCGGTTGGTTACGCCAAATCAGTGATTAAAAACTGTTCAGCAGAGTTGCCTGCTTTTTATATGTGTGGGCACAAGAGAATGCCATCTTCTCCATGTTACCCCAAAGAATCTCCAATACAGATCTACCAAAAGTCTTGTAGGGAGGTAGTTGAGATGTTATACACATTATTTAGAAAACAACTTTGAAGCCCCATTAAGCACTGATTTCCCCAATCCCATCTTCACCATGTTGCCACTGAGGTCCCTGTTCCTCCCCCACCTTTACAGAGGATCTGCCTTCTGGCTCCTGATGCTTGCCTCCTGAATTTTCAAACTGACCTTTCTTATCCCTCTTCCATTTTTAGGCACAGAGCAGTTTGGCTATGCCCCAGCTTCCCCCTCTAGATTTGTTCACTCAAACCCACGGCCCGTCCAGCAAACCACAGGCTCTTGAACGATGAGGCCTACCCTCATCAGAAGACAGCAGAGGCTTGCAAATAAATTTTTTTCTTTATAAATAAATTAGCCATCCCTAATAAATAATTATTTATGTATGTATAAATTAATGTATATGTGTACAGGTGTATATGTATACAGTGATGTTTGCTGCTTTTTGGCAAGGTGGTTATGAATAGAAGTGCCTTCCTGCATTAGTCAGGAGAGGCTACGCTATGCTGTCATAACCAGCAACTCCCAAATCCCAGTGATTTAACCCAATAAAAGTCTATTGATTGCTCATGTGATGTCCACTGTGCGTTCAGACATTTCTTGAGGGCAGCTGTTCTCTACCTGGTGACTCAGGGACCCAGTGCGTTTCAACTGTGAGCCTCTGTTTTCTCAAACATGAGCCATCCATATTCACCATGCAAAAGAGAGACTGAAGAACCGAATTGTGCATGGGCTTTTCACCATCACCTCCTGGATGTGACACACATTATTTCCACTCACATTTCAATGGCCAGAGCTGATCAAGTTAACACCACATAATGGCAAGGGACAGAGAAGTGTAGTGTTTTGAATAAGAGATAAGAAATGAAATCTCAAGAACAAAGCTTTGTCTCCGCTCATTTCTGTCTGCTAGCAAAGAGGAAATGATGCTAGGGGCATCTGGCTGGCTCAGTTTGCAGAGCAACTCCTGATCTCAGGGTCATGAGTTTGAGCCCCACGTTGGGTATAAAGAGAAAGAAAGAAGGAAAGAAGAAAGAAAGAAAGAAAGAAAGAAAGAAAGAAAGAAAGGAAGGAAGGAAGGAAGGAAGGAAGGAAGGAAGGAAGGAAGGAAGGAAGGAAGGAAGGAAGGAAGAAAGAGGAGAGGAGAGGAGAGGAGAAGAGAAGAGAAGAGAAGAGAAGAGAAGAGAAGAGAAGAGAAGAGAAGAGAAGAGAAGAGTGGAGAAGAGAAGAGGAAATGGCTCTACTACAGGTGTCTGATAATTTGTCCAGGATTTGCCTTTATAACCACAGCAACTGGATCACTGCCTGGCAGGTAGTAGGTGCTCAGGGTTTGTTGTGAAATATATAGCTGACTGACTACCCGAATAGATGAATAAATTATCAAAAATAAAGGCAACCAAGATATCCAACCATGCCCATACCCAATGCGATCGAGGAATCTCTGTTGCTTGCTGCTGCTCTTAGGACAACTAGACTTAGCTTGACTTTCAGGACTACACATCACAACATAACCCTGCTCTCTGGGGCCATTTCCTATCACTTGTGCACACGTAGTTTACAAGATAGTTACACAGAACTCCGTGTGATTCCTTAAACGGTCATTGTGCCTTTTCTCACACTTCTGAGCTCATGGCCAGGCAGTACCCTCTGCCTGAAATGCCATTTTTCTCTTTATGCTCCAGTGCCAACACCAGCTCATTTTTCAGAATGTAGAATAAATGCTTCTCCTTCAGAAGGATTTCCAGTAAAGAATCTCTTTTTTTCCCACCTGTCTCCGTAGTGCTTACCCATGCCTCTGCTGACCCTGTCTCCAGGCATGTTCTTGTCTTCATGTCCGTCTTCCCCACAAGACTAGAACCCACTGAGGGCAGCTTCCTCTTTGCCCTGGGATCATTCGATCATCTCATACTCCAGGATTCTTTCCTATCACCTACCACAGTGTCTGACACTGAACAGACATTTCAGATATATGTTCATTTTTTAGAAGATTTTATTTATTTACTTGTCAGGAAGAGAGCACAAGCAGGGAGAGCAGCAGACAGAGGCAAAACCAGGCTCCCCGCTGAGCAAGGAGCCCGATGCATGACTCGAGTCCAGGACCTGGAGATCATGACCTGAGTCGAAGGCAGATGCTTAACTGACTGAGCCACCCAGGTGTCCCTCAGTATATGTTCATTAAATAATTACCTGGGGTCGAACGGGAAGACTTCTTTTTCTTCTTGGGCCTTAACTCTTGTGCATCTGCTTACTGAAATTAGGACACGTAATACTTGACCCCAGTGGAGGGCCCAGTGAGTCAGCCTCCACCAAGGGCTTCATCGCAAGCTGAGATCTGGACCCTCCTATTCAATCTGGGAAGCCTTGCTACCTGGGGTCCTGCGGAGTCAGCATTCCTGCTCATTTCTGGTCTGGGGGAAGAGGGGGGCATCATAAAAGTAACATTTAGATTGTGGTCCATTTAAATACCTTTACATTATCTGAAAATGTAACATGAAGCTCTAGTCTTGCCACCATCACACCATAAAAAATTTTTAAAATTTAAAAAGCGAACAAAAGCCAGGGTCATGTCATTACAACCTAGTCATCAGGATACTTTTAAAGATGCTTTACCGGATCTGGTAAATTGAAAGTTTAAATTTCTTAACGTGATTTATGTTTAAAATAGGATTGAATGGGCTCAGTAAAAACAATTCTAACTCATCACATTACTCTCAGGTTAAATGTCTTTCGGTGAGAATATTGTCACGTGCTGGTAATTATGGAGAATATATTTTTCAAACATTAAGTACAAAAAAATTTTTGAGATCTCAAAATTTAAAGTAACTTCTTAAGAATTTTAAATTAAACCACCACTACTATTTGATTATTTATTATTAAGTCATCTCTAACTTACTCATGTGTATCTCACCCTCAAAATGTCAAAGTTATGTCACACACGTGAACACACACACACAGGTTAACCTCTGTGTTAAATATTCGGGTAGGACATTTTATCACGATTGTCAGTCATGTTACTCACAAAGGTTTTTAAGATAGTTCTGTGCTATCCAAGCTTTAAGAGAATGTCTTGGGTTACATGAGATGCATGTATATGGTATAATCAAAAATATTCATTTCTAAATAAATTGGTGGACAGAAATACTTTAATGGATACAGGCTTTCTAACCTATTTTTTAAAATAAATCTAAGATATATAAGAGAGAATTTTAAATTCAGCATGTTTACTCTAGAGATACAATTTCTGTAGGTCTTTGGGCATAATCAAAGCAAAAAATCTATGAATTAAAACTATTTATTATATAATTTCATCCAGTCAAGAAAGTAGGTTCTTATGTATGTATATGGTCTGGAAATAGGTAGTCATAAAAAGAAGAGTTCTATCGCTACTTTTATTCTCTTGGTTTGAATAACATTTTATGTTTACATAAAGGACATGTAACTAACCATCTATTTGTAACTTATCCACTCTTATTCTTAAATTCCAAATTTTATAATTGCTGAGTAGCTGGGTAGGAAATACTAAATTTGAATGTATATAAAACTGTAAAACATTGTAACATAAATTATTAATCTCGAGAATATTTTAGGAGTAATATATTTAGACATAATAATTATCACAGTGAATCTGGCATCAGTGAATTAAGTATTTGTAGATTACAATACATTCTATAATATTTGGCTGGAGATTCAATAAATAACATTTAGTCCAGATTTTAAACATTTGTTTTCATTTTACATTTACAAAAATCTGTGCTTGTTTTGGATTTACTAGTAGAGTTTCTATTTTATGTATTTCCACAAGCAAATCCTCACTTTTCCATTTTTCCCCACGGGGAAAAAAAAATGACATCAATGTCAAAATCCTCTGAAATAGAAATATCCAGAGAGCTGGCAAACTAGACAGTCACGAGATCAAGTTCAATAGATTATCTGAGAAGAATTGCTAACTATGTGTAATTATTTTAATATGTATCATTAGGCCATATTTTTTGTGGTGTGCAGTTTTACATTGTTTCCTTGTTTTTAGCCCAAGGACATATTTCAGTGTCATAATTTGTTCCTCCTAATGTGACTATTAGTTGTGTTTTAGGAGTGATTTGTAGATTTTTTGACAAGGGACCGGGGGTTCTTCATATTACAAATAAATTATAGAAAATCGGACCCAAACTATTATTACTCATCATTATGCTGACAATTTAGAGGAGTCACAGCTCATGAGCTTGGCTGACTTAAATTTTCAGCCCCTCCTCCCTCGGTTAAAAATTTCTGTTTCTCCATCATTGTTGACAGGGCTTTCTCTTCTATAAATGGCTTGTGTGCCTATTACCACTGACCTGACCTGCCTGCACTTAAAAACTGGTAAAGCTCCGAGAGGTTCCATCCTCTGGTCTAAAACCATCCCCCAACGTCTGAGCAACCCAGAACAAAGAGGATCCAGAGTTGTGCAGACTAATTAATCTGATCCATATAAAAGTCTCCCTCCATCAGCCTTTCTCAGGTGGGAACACTGGGGCCAGAGGCAATGGGAGCCTGCCCAGCGGGTCTCAGCTGGGGGACCTCTGGCGGGCCATCCAGGATCTGAATCCCACCAGGTTTCTCATCCCCAGTCCTGGCATCTCCATCTCACCTCTATCACTTTAGGAGAGATGGTGCATTAGTGGTGAGTAGAGTGATGTTTTAGCATTTCTTCACCTAAAGCGACCATTTTAGTTTGATCAGCCAGTGAGGCCATAACAAAGCAAAGTTTGGGACCAACAATACCTCACTGTAGCACCAAGACATTCCAAACTAAAGTGTATCCATCTTAGTGGGTTAGATGTTGCCGGTGCCTCTTTGTATCTGGTGAAGATGATACTTCTTCCCTGTGTCTCTAAAATAAGGCAGAGACCACCCCACTCCTTTTATTCTCTCTCATATGAAGCACTGAGTACAATTCTGATCCTTAGGAAACATGACAGCTTAAGGCTTTCAGCCCCAACAGAAGCCTCCCTCGTAAAAGAATGAGTATTATGTCTCTTTCATAAGAATTAAAGATCTAATCTGACCACAGCTCCATCGATGCTGATCAGGGAGAGGGGCTTCTTCAAAAATGGAAGACACATGATTACCTTTTATGGGTGAGATATTCTAATTATTCAGTGGGGATTCATTTCAGGTTTCAGGATTTTTATTGGAAATCATTTAATTTTCAGTACCTGTCATTTGAAGTGGACAACGAAGAGGCACATATAACAATTACTGGAGCACAAGGCCAGGCCCTCTGCAATTTGCATACACCCATATAATATAATTTTTATCTTCTTTTCACCTAGGAAGCCTGCGAAATTGCACATATCAACCACAGACTGCTGCATAGCATATTGGTCGGAGCAAACTGTTAATAATAATAATAATAATGATGCAGGAAATTCAATTTTAGGAACTAGCTATATTTATCCACACAAGGAGAGCCTTCTCAGATGCTAACTAGAGCAAACGGAGGGGAGAAAGTGTATTTTCTCCTGTTCTTTTACTTTTTCTTTCTTTCTTTCTTTCTTTTTTTTTTTTTACTGTTCACCACATTCAAAATGAAACCTAGTGCATAATTTCCCACAGCAACTTGGTCATTTTAGTAATGAAGATTAAACAAAAAGCAGACAGATGAGTAAGAAAGAAAAACCGTAAGCAAATAAGCAAGAGTTGAAATCTATAAGTTGCTTCACTAATGTATGCCACTGGTTGATCCTAGGTCTATTAAAGCAATTTGTGAAGCTATTACGTTTGGTTTGTGCAGCCGAGGAGTATCACAAGAGCCAGACAGCGAATACTCTCGCGCGAAGCACTTGCACTCGTGCCTGCTCATATCCTGAGAGATGCTGTTTGTCACCATTCAAATGAGGCTTCCAGAAGACACCTTGTCTTCAGAAAATATCACCTTGTCAATAAATTTGCATTTCATATGTTGCAGAATTATTCTAGGAAGTGCCTTTTAGAATGGCGCTCCTGAGGCTCTGCCTTTCCAACTGTTTAAGATTCATACAGCTTTGCCTTAAAGGCTTCTTCTCAAGCTCCCTCTGCACATTCCCCACTAGCTCACGTTATCCTGCAAACGCCACCACCACCCCGGCCAGGAAGAGACAGATGAGATCCCCGGGACCTTGCATGACAAGTGACACTATTTTCCCTCTCGGGGAGGAGCTGGGGCCTTCCCACATTGGAGTCACTCAATAAATGTGGAAAAAGAACTGATGATGGTGAGCTGAAACGGAAGGCTGGTGAACATCTGTACTGGTGATGAGAGAGGGCAAAGGGAGCCACGGGCTGGTAGGACACCAGGGCAAGACACGAAAACGAGGTAGCCGTGGGCCTTCTGCCTGAGCCCTTGCCAGCAGTTCCTAGCCTCCCGGTTCTCAAGCCCAGAAATACTGATTAGATAGGTGGTCATTAGGACTAATTCGTTCTTCTATGGACTCTAATATAAACTTCAACATAGCCTCTACATGAGGGCTTCCAGGAAGACGTAAGGATTAGGAGCATGAGAGGAAGGCACTAAATTATTGCCAAAGGTCAAGGCACCTAGCACCTTTCTAATGAATTCATTTTTTACTAACTGATGGCCTCAGAGCCCTCTGAAATTTCTCCGCTGCCTGCCATGAGGATAACTCGGATATAAACACGTCGAACCAGCGGCTTACAGGGTTGCATGATGTTCTATTAAACAGGACCGTTCCCCATCATAACATCCTCTTCACGGGCACACTCAGTGATCCCCGCCCAGCCTCCCAGTGCTGAAGTCTTCAATGCACACCACCTGTGAGCAGGGATTCAGGGAACATCATCTGAAGAGAGCCTCTGGTGTCAAAAAATTCATATCGACACTTTGATCACAAGCAGCGTGGGACTGAAAAGTTTTTGAACAACAAACCATTTGAGTGTGTGTAACGTGCTTGTGAAAATATTCAAGGCATAATTAGATAAATAACAGATCCAGTGTCTATTTTTACTTTGCCTTGATGAGAAGCTTTGCAGGAGAGACTGCTGGTAGTTAATTCTCCTTAACAACAATCTGGGTAATCACAAACCCCAATTAGCCGTGCCTGTTCTATGCTATACAAACTATTTCCTTAGCGCTCCACATCACTACTTTGTAATTAGCTTTCATCTACACGAGCTTTGACTAAAAAAATATAAAAGAGTGTAAGTGATTGTACTGCCACTCAGTATTCTGAGAAATAATCGCCTGCGATTTCAATCAGATTAATTTTATCACCCGTATTAAGGAAAATTACCTCCCTCTTCACTCTCTACAGCTGAGGGCTATTTCATTTCCTGAGATGTTCATAAAAGCATAATATAAAGCAATCTGTAATTGTAAATATCCTTCCCTAATAACTTTGAGATATTTCCTTAATACATCTTTACATTTGGAGTTTCCGTTCCATAAAATACAGTAACAAGTGCTCTATTATGTTTTAAGTGTGTGCTGTTAAGCTGGACAACTCAGTGCTGTCCTTCCTGTTTTTACATAGGGTTATATTTAACTTACAGATAATGGGAACAAGGTTTAAAAGTGATGGAGCGGAATAATGGCGTTACAGCAATAATATATCTTGCCTTTGTGAGGAATAGAACTTTACAGCCCTATTTCAGGTCAGCCAACACTGATGCCATTTTTCACAGCCTGACAATTTCACCTTCACCCAAACTCCAAATGGGTTTTAAACACCCTTTCCAGCCAGGACACAGGCCTCTTGCTACCAGTCTGTCCTTTCTTGGGGACCCCTTCGAGAAGAAACAAAAAAGGAGGGGGGAAAAATGAAGGGAAAAAAAAAAGACTCTCCTCGAGATCCCCAAACGTGGCAATCCAAAGGGTTGAGACCTTCCGCTAAGAGTGAGTGATCACAGGAAGGGTTTCGATCTTGGATCTGCAGGTGGATGGAACTTCCCCACTGGACTGAGCACATTCTCATGGCTCCCTTCATCAGGCCCAGAGTGGACAGGTGTTCTGATGTGGCAGCAGGCAGCCGTCTGTGCTGTGCTGAACACGACACTGCAGCCCACTGCCTGCCTGACAAGATGATTTATTAGGTGGGTCATTCCATCGGAGTTGTAACTGGAAGGTAAATTTTAGAACTGCTCAGGATTCTGAGCTCAAAAGCATGTCAGAGCCCCAAAGCTGGGGACCCTGGGGAGTCTACTTGAATCCTTGCTGATAATATTAAAATATAATTTGTATCCTCAGCTCCCAATCCATAGTTTCATGCATAAAAAGTCTACGAGCATCTAAGACCCAGCACACCTAGACAAGGCGCACAACTGTATATATCTGTCCTGGTGGGCATAGGTCATTTAAATTTGATAAAGACCACAGGGGGTAGGCTGGCGAGGACGGGAAGTTCCATTGCTCTGTGCAGTGGACCTTGAATTGTTCTCATATAGTCAGGCCCCGTAGGGAAATGAAGTGTTTAGACGGCTTTAATCTGCTCCCCTGCAGCAAACACAGTGGCTTTTGCCAGCTCAACTCGAAAGTGTTCTCCCTTGCTTAACATTCTTCATGCCTCTCTGTCTCCTGGCGGGCTTGCAAGGTTTTGTGGGTTGGTTTTTTGTTGTTGTTGTTGTTGTTGTTTTTACCCTGCAAAATCATGTCATGTGGACCAAACTTTGGAGTTCAAAATGGGAAAGGGAAAGAAAATTAAGTAAAACCATTTGTTCTTTGCTTGGTCTCCCAATGCAAGAGAGGATGCAATGGAGACATGCATTTGTGTGTGAAAGAATGCTCAATGAGAAAGGTGCAGAGTGCCCATTTCCCATATTGCTACTTTTCTCAAACAGTGTTCTGACCCCTGAGTGCTGATGTAGGCCATACTGGGGAATAGCAACTGAGATCTGGGGCAACCCATGATATCTCGCTACCTCTGAGGACAGTCCTTCTGGGATGTGAGCAGTGGCACAAAACTGAGACCCTGCAAACCAATTAACTCCTTCACTTTATTTCTCCTGCTGTCACTGTAGTCAAAAGAAAAGGCTTTAACACGTGTTCTTGCCTTGTCTACTTTAATGCTTCCATCATGACAAAAGACCTTTTAGAACATGAAGATGTCATTTGTAATTATGAAGAAGACTCAGGCTTGTGCAATTCACGAGAAATCCTCTCAGACATGGCTGTAGGACTGCCATTCGGCAGCACTGACTTGAAAACATCAGTGAAAACTACATCACATTAGGGTCTAGCATAAAATCCTGACCCTGACCGGGGAAACCCTGGTTTATGGTAGCTAAGTGTCTAAGTCCTACTTTAACTTATTAATTATACCTCCCAACATCGCAAATACGTGTAGACCATTGCGAGGTGAAGTGATTGAGGGTCAAGACATTAGAGACCAAAGAAGTGTGTGCGTATGCAGGGGAATAAAAACTTTATATGGCACAAATGGATGTTTCCAAAAGAAAATCTACATTTTGAGCACCACTCTCTTGGGCATTAATAACAAAAGTCGTCTTTTGGACGAAGTCGGATCTCCTGCTATTTTCTCTGAAGTGCTAAGGTGTTAAGGAAAAGCCAGCAGGCCTACAAATTGTGGTGACAGAGACATATGTTCATACCAGTCAGGCTGATGAGCAAGGATCAGAGATGACCAATGAAATACATAGCATGTCAGGTACAACCTCCCATTCTGTCCTGGGTGGTGGGCTCCCTTAGGAAAAGCTCAAAAAGCTCTTTGCTTTTATGGAGATTGAATTACAAAACCAACATGAAGACGTTCTTTCACAATGTAGGAAGAGATTTAGATATTTAAATATTTCTTATATTAACCTGTGAATTCTAAAAGTTTGTAAAGGGCAGTTTGGTTTAGAATCATCACTTTCAAACAGAGCTTCAAAGAGTTATGACACTTTATTTCATAATTCCCTGGGCAATGATTTTTATTGAACACTTACTATATGCCGAATGCTATTCTAAGAGCTGGCTGTGAGAGGAAGGATCTGTTTTAACACAGTAAATGGAAAGGATATTCAAAAACCTTTTCCTTCTTCCCTTTATTTATTTATTTATTTATTTATTTATTTATTTATTTTTGGCACTCAGTCACTGTTACAAAGGTAACTAATTTGAGGAAGAGATGCAGAGCCTGAAAACTATGAAATCTTTTTACAAGTTTTTGCTTCACATTACCAGGAAATATTTCTTCCAGAAGTTAAGTGTGGAGAGACTCTAATAACCTAGCACACTTAAAGTTTGCATTTGTAATAATAAAGCAACTGAAAATTAAAGTATCTATGCTGATTCGAGGTATTTATTTCAATGTGAAAAGTCAGAAATGGTTAACTTGATTCTTAAGTGATGCTATCCAGTAAAACAAACAGACAAACAAACCCAGCCTCATTATCAGAGGTATACTGACTGCATCACCCAGACTCACCACCCAGCCTAGTGGCTAGGAACTGAGCGGATTGCTCTCATCTGGGGCCATCTGCTGGAACTGGCTTAAGAGAAGGAGGGTTGGCTACCATGGTAGTGAGAACCCATTTCATTTATAGGCAGGAAATGCTGACACGACTCTCTTCAGCGTGGAACACTGTTGACAAGCAACGAAAGCAGGATGACAGTATTGAAACAACATTCACTTAAGCTGAAAAAGTAAAACTTAATTAAAAAAGAAGAAGATGATGATGGCCTTTGCAAGGCCACTGGGAACTACACCTTGTGTAGGTTTACTGGGCCTGTAGGAACTCTTCCTGTAGGCTGTCTGACCTTGGAGAGAAGGCAACTGAAACCCAGTCCTGCTAGTGGTACCATGCGGTTCTTCAAGATTGAGGGGTACACAAGTCCAATGTTAGAAGTGATGGCAAAATCACCCAACCTTCTGCTAATTTCAATTGGTGAGGTTGCAAATTACATGAGGCTAATGGTTTCAAAATATACTGCTTCTGTTGCTCAGGGATGTATTAGTCTGTGCAGGCTGCTATAACAGGTGGTTTAAACAACGGAAATGTATTTTCTCACTATTCTGGGTACCAACAAGATTAGTGTCTGGTGGGAGTTTCCTCCTTACATTACAGGCAACTGCTTTTGGTTGTGTCTTTCCATGGCCTTTCCTCAACGATTGCATGCACATACATGTGTACACACACACACACACACACACACACGGATCTCTGATATCTCTTTTCATAAGGACACTAATCCTATTGGATCAGGGGCCCACCCTTATGCTCTCATTTAACCTTAATTATGTCCTTAGAGGCCCCATTTCCAAATTCAGCCATAGTGAGTCTCCTGATTACCTTAGATAGCTTCACAAAATAGACGTGGGGTGAATGGAAATGGACCTTGGTGAGAAAGTTCAACTGCGTTGTGCCATTGAAGAATCACAGCAGCTGACTACAACATTTGTAAGAACTTGCTATGTGCGAATATCAGACAAGGAGTAAAACCTGGTCCACATCCTCAAAGAGCTTACAGTCTCTCTCCTAACCCCTGCAGGATTTAATGTTCAGAGAAGAAGTCTAGATTCTCTTGCAAATGAAAGTACAAAGGTGTTATTTGTTTGGCTTTTTGTTTTGTTTTGTTTCAGAAGACTCTCTCTTTCTCTCAGCTTAATTTAAACAAAACCACATGAAAATTTGAAAATTTGACTCTTTTCTTGGAAGGCCAATGTGAACTGTCCAAGCTCACCAGACAGCACTGGCCTCATTAGTCCAGCACCAGCTACAGCAAAGATAAGGCATGGAGTAGTACCCATACGTTGTTGTGGAATGAGTTTAAGAATGAAGAGTTGACTTTAGACAATACACAAACAGTTCAAACACATCCATGTACAGTTATACCCAGTAAAACATCTCCCTGCTGAATATTTTCCTGGTAGGATAGCTCTTGGTGGCTTTTTGTTTTGTATTTTGTTTTTGTGTATGCCTATGTTACTTCCTTGCTTTTCTGTCTGATATTTATTTGTTTTAAGCTATACCTCTCGCTTTTCCCCTTAGTGGTCTCTCTAGCATCTACTATGCATCTTTAACTTATCTCAGTTATTTACACTAAAATAACATCATGACCCATATAAGAACCTTGCAAGAGTACACTGCCATTTCCCTCTTCCCAACTTCTGTGCCATTGTTCTCACAAATTTTTGCATATATTAAGAAACCCACAATATGTTGTTATTAATTAACTTTAGACAGCCAATTATCTTTTAAATAATTCTAAAAATGAAAAAAATACATTTACTCATATATTTACTATCTTTGGCATTCTTCATTTTGTATCAATCCATGTTTCCATCTGGTATTATATATATTTAGCCCAAAGAACTTCCCTTAATGTTTCTTGTAGCACAGGTCTGCTAATAACAAATTCTCTCCGTTTTCGTTTGTCGTAAAATGCCTCTATTTTGTCTTTATTTTCAAGGATTCTTCACACAGGATATAGAATTCTACATTAACTATTTTTCTTTCAGCATTTCATTTTAAAAATGTTCCTTTGACTTTTGGCTTCTAAAATTTCTAAACAGAATTAGTATTAATTCTTATCTTCATTTCCCTTTACATAATCTGATTTTTTTTTCAATCTGATTTCAAGATTTTTTACTTTGTCACTGGTTTTCAGCAACCTGACTACCATGCACCCTGTAATTTATCCTGAGACTTTTGAGTTTCTTGGATCAATGGGTTCATAACTTTTATTATATTGGGAAATTTTATGGCATCATTTCTTGAATTATTTTACTCTTCCTTCTCTCTCCTTTCTTCCTGGGACTTCAAATATACATATGATAGGCTACTTAGTATTGTCCTTCAGGTCTATCTGGTTTTTAGCCTTTTTTCCTCTGTGCTATTTGTATATTTTCTATTGTCTTGCCTTCAAGTTTACTGATCTTTTCTTCTGCAGTGTTTAATCTGCTATTAATCTCCTCCGGTGAATTTCTCACTTCAGATATCATGTTTTTCACTTCTGCGGTTTCAGTTTCTTCCTTTTAATTGTTTCCATTTCTATCTCCATTATGTTCATGATTTTCCTTTAAATTCTTGAATGTATCTATAATACCATTTTAAATTCCTTGTCTGCTAATTATATCATCTCTCTTTTCTGTGTATGTTTCTATTAACTGATTTTTCTCCAGGTTATGGGCCACATTTTCCTGCTTCCTCAAATGTCTAGCAGTTTTTATTGGTACTGAACATTGTGGCTGTTACTGTTGAGTATTTGGATTTCGTGGCCTTTATATAAAGTGTTGAGCTTTTCTCTGACAGATAGTCAAGTTACTTTCAGGTTATCTTTCTCTTTTGGAAGTTTGTTTTTAAACTACTCTAGGGTGAGTCTAGAGTAGCCTTTTGGGGGCTAGTTTTGCCATGCTAATAAGGCCTTACCCTGCTGGAGCCTCTCCTGGATGCCCTGCGTATGCAACAAAAGTTCTTCACTTGGGCTGTTTTGGAATGTGATTATCTCCCAGCACTGTGTGAGCTCTGGGAAATGTTCAGCTTACAATTCATGGGTGGTTATTTTTGCCCTGATAATGGAGTTTCACTCCGTGCGTGTGCAGCTTAGTAGATAGTCAAAGCCTCAAGGATTCTCTTGTTAGATCTCTCTCTCTACCTTTTTTTTGTCTCTCTCACTCTTACTTCCCACCTGTCTCCTCTCTGATACTCTGTTTTGCAAATTCCAGCCCAATGAAACTACTTGTACTCCAATCTCTGTTTTGTTGGTTCAGTAAAGCCACTCTTCTCTGTCTAGATTCTCCTTCTTTACACTACAGTCTGGAAAATGACTGTAGGCAATAAGCCTTGGTGACCATGGGACTTACTTTGTTTTCTCTTCTCTTCAATATTTTAGTCCTGTAGTACCTGGTGTTCAGTGTCTAAAAAGAATTGTTTCAGTGCACCTGGGTGGTTCAATCAGTGAAGCATCCAACTCTCAGTTTTGGCTAAGGTCATGATCTCAGGGTCGTGAGATTGAGTCTCACATCAGGCTCCATGCTGGGAGATTCTCTCTCCTTCTCCCTCTGTTCCTGCTTGCACTCTCTTCCTCTCAAATAAAATAAAATAAAATAAAATAAAATAAAATAATTGTTTCATAGGTTTTATCTAGTTTTCCAAGTGTTTATAACATCAAAGTTGATTACATCAACATGACCAAGAAGCAATCCTCCTCTTGATTTTTAATATTAGAGCTACATAACTTATCTGTGTATCAATAGAATGTTTTCTTGGCAAATGTTTATATAGAAGTATTATAATTATATCTCCAAAATTCAATACAACATATTGAACAAAACAATATGAAGAAAAATCTTGAGTTACATTCCATATACGATTTGTAAAATATGGGTAGCTGTGCTGAAATTCACACCAACTGTCATAAAAAGTGATGTATACTTCAAATGCTAGAGCTAAGAGAAGCCGTGGAATAGCACAAGAAACAACCATTGGCTAACAATCTAGTTAATATTTTGGTGATCTGAAAGTCGTGTTAACCTTATGCATATTAACATAGTAGTTTATTACATGTATGTGGGGACCTGTTAGTGTGCTTTTGTTATATTTTAGGATATTAGCTAGGAATTTGTATTTATATGTAAAGCCATAGTTTTCCCCACTTAAGGTATTAGAAAATGGCCATCCAGTTAGTGTTGTCAGGCAGATATCTCTTTTTCTGGCTAGGATTCCTTACAGTAAGCATGAAATGACTGCATTTCCCAATGGCAAAGCTTTCTCCCAAAGGGAGAACATTCCCAGGGGAGTGCATCCTCAGCAAGGCTCAATTACTATCTAAACATCTAGAGAATTATTCTTTAGGGTCCAGTTGAACAAAATCATAAAGAGATTATTTGAAGAAAATTTGAATCCTGACATTTGAGTCCTGTTGAAAGATGAGTAAGTAAATCATTAAAACAGGCTCACTCTGAGCTGGCTTTAGTAAATAAAAGGAAAAAAAAATCAAGAGAAAACCTGAAATCTTTGGACCTAAAGAAGAGTTAATAGCAAGAGAAGCTTTTACAAGGAGTACATATGTAAAATTGTTATCGCAAAGGAGAGGACTGTGTGTTAGGGTGTTAAACAAAACTTCTGATATATGTATTAAAACAACAGAAAATCCAGTACCAGGGACTGGTGACTCAATATTCAGAGAATGATTATTTTTGACCCAAACTCATTGGTTTGAAAGGGTTAAATAAGACCGAAACCTTTTAAAACACAAGCACCCAATTTACTAATGATTTGTACCTACACGCAAATCAAATTAATTGCACTATTTCTGGAAATATTACAAGTAGGGAGGAAAATTTCACATTTATCAAACCCATTTAAATCCATTTGGAACCCTTTTTGAGAGGCATTAAAAAGATTTAGCTGTTTAAAGAGTGAGCAGGGCTATTTGGACACAATTATTTAAAAGTATTAAAACACGCTTCTGGTCTCCCCTTAATTTAGTAGCGCGATGTCCAGGACCTCTCAGATGCAGTGAATCCGTCGTATGTTTGACATTGGCCTCAGTTGTTTTATTTTAGCAAAGATTCTGGCATCATAAGAGCCCAGACCACTTTCTCCTTCAAGAAATATATATTATCATGTCTCTAATTAGAAAGGAATCAAGAAATAAGCTGTCAGCTGAAATTTACAATTACTTATAAAATGCTACGGGCCACAATGGTTCATTTTAAAATGCTGGCTGCCACTAACATTTCCTTTCCTTTTGCTGCAATCACTTAACAAAGAAAAGCATTTCTGAGCCTCAAAAAAATTACATCTAAGAACTCACAGGAGTGATGCTCAATGAAGTACTTTGCAGGACGGAATCTAATCATTTTGATGGGATTGGGTTTTAGTCTCACTCACCAAGCTTCTGTTTTATAGGCCCCTCAAGACTCTTTGGGGGGAAAATGCAACCATTTCCCCAAATTTCAAATGTCCTACTTTAGTAGGCATTAATAGACATATACGGGAGAGGCTAGGAGGGGGCGGCGTAGATGGGTGAAAGAGGCAAGAGAGGCATTTGGTACAGAGCAGGCGAGTTTAACAGCATGCCTGCCATTTCTGTTAATAGAAATCATGCGGTTATAGCCCCATTCACCCAGTGGACAAGTACAGTACCCCAGCTTGTCCTATTACAGCTTTTCATTAGAGAACAGCCGCATCCCTCCCTTCTCGACATTAAATACAGGCTGCACTTTGTGAAAAGATACACCCAAGGTATCAGAGCGGTGACTTGGCTCCAGCTTTGACTTTGTTTACCTCTGGGTAGAGCCATTTCTGCTGTGTCGTGAGGCGGACACGTACAGGCAGGGGAGGGCAAGTCTGGACACACAGATACTGCTCTTCAGAAGAGCAGGCTCAAGATTCTGAGTGGAATTAGCTTTGCCAATTGCCTTATTCCATCTGCTCATAGCAACCTACACACCATACCCACTAACAGAAAAGCTTCCCGTGATATTAAAATAAAGGGGCCCAGCAGGGTTTTTTTTTTTTAGATGTATGTTTGGAAATGTACATAAATCTGGACAAATCATACAAACACCCTAATGCCAGTTACAGAGCTGGCCCTTTGGTGCTTTCAACTTTTCTAAATCGATCGTCCTATTTTCAAGAATATTTTAAATTTACTTTTTTTAAAAAAATGTCATGTTTAGCACTACATGGCCCCCAAAAAAAGACTGGAGAATTTTTCATGATGCCAGAAGGTTAGGCAGAGTTCCCACGTCTAACAGATCCTATTCTCTCTCCATCATTCTAATTCTTAAAGTGTAAAAAGGTCCCAGTCCCCCAGACTGCATTCTGATCCAACTTCGTCTTCAGAGTAAATTTCTTTGCTGAGATACTTGTTCCGGCAACAGGCTGCCTTCTAGCACCACCCCCGGACATCTCTAGAGTGTTTCAGGCTGTTACCTATGCTTTCTCACACCCAGCCTTAGTTCTGAGAATTTGTTGATCTTCAAAATCAGGGGAAGTGTCCCCATATTTGAATTGGGTCAAACACATTGCTGGCAGCGTCAGCCAAGAAATATTGAGCTCCCTTGTTTCCAGCATCTTCTCTACCTTCAAAGAGCCCACATCATGCCCCATGCAGCAACTGCCTTAAATCCCATGTTGGGATTCATGTTTCTGTGATAAGGTAGGTGTTTAAATACCAAGCCAGTCAGCTTTCTAAAACAAATAAATATGTATTTAAACAGCTCCTTTGTGCTCTAACTGAATGAGGGTTGAGTGGAGAATCTATAGAAGCCATGCCTTTCATCTGTAGTCCCTCTCTTCTGGGCTGACAGCCACATCCATTGGGACTGCTACCAACCACAGAGAAGAAAAAAAAAATCCACAACCAATTCTTTTGTCATTGGGGTCTTCTCCCTTGGGAACAATGTTGTCATTGATCACTTTGTGTCTTCTACCCTCCAGTTTAACCTCCAAAATTTTTCATCAACTTCCTGGGCACAGGAAACATAAGCAACTTCCTTATGAGGGAAGAGCTGAAATGCCAAGACATTCAAGGATGGCTGGAAGAAAGGATTCACCAGGGGGAAATTTTCAACACTGAAGAAGATACAAGACACTGGAGCAGAGACTGCGTTTGGTGGTGGCTGCAGCACCAGAAGACATTTGAGTCACTGCCCCAGGTCACACTCAGAACATTTCTGATCCTCAACAGGTGGTTGTCCTGATGAACCCTACCTCATACTACTGTGCCCAAAGGGGGTGACCTCCCTGCCACTGGAAGTGGTCAGGCAGGGATAGGAAAGAGGAAATCTTGCCTTGGAAAGAAGGTTGCACTCCATGACTGCTAAGGCTCTATGGTTTTATTATGGATTTTTCACAGTAATGATTTGGACTATTGCAACTGACATGGAAAGCTGTCCACATTAGCAGCCAGATCCCACCACAACATCTATACGCATTTCAGCTGCGTATACTTCCTCATGCTAATGAAGGGACTATTATTTTTCTGACCTTTTAGTCCAGCATCCATTTTTACCCTTTTTTTTTCTTTTTTCTTCAGAAGTCAATGACAATCTCCTTTTATAAGAATCAAATGAACACTTTAGACCAAGAACTATCAGACTTTGTGGTTATTATAATTTATTTGGGGGGAGGAAGTGGGGAAATAAAATAATGCGAACATTGACAGGAAAAGTGATCCCTCTGAAAAGTAAGTAGATTTGCTTTTCAAATACAAATAATCAAACCACCCCAACTCCCACGCCAAACACCACCAACAAATTAAGAGCCTTCCACCCTCACACTACAAATTCCAAAAGCCTCAATATTTAGGTGCAGGAAAAGCCATAACTATATAATTTAAGACACAGACACCTGACTGGTAAATACAAATACATATTTTTGAATCCACAGAAACTTATATGTGAAAAAGAAAATCACACATGCAAACACATTGGCTGCTTCCGAAAACTTGGCCCCGAAAGTTGACTATATTTTGCCATCGGCAGATGTTGTTGTTGTTTTATCATTGGAGACGTTGGTATTTTTACACACTTCAGAAAGGATCGCTGAAATCACGAATGCTTTTTAAAACAAACTTAAAGTAATCATTTACATTCAGGGTCCAAAACAAGGTACAAGTAGGAGCCGGCACTTTAATGAGATGTCCTCTTTTTTTCCACCTTCCCTAAACAAATGGAGAATGATGTGTGATTCACTTTTTAAGCCAGGTCACCTTTAAGAGCCCAGGGATGGCTGTTGCCACTGAATTACTTGCCAGCCCTCGCCAGAGATGTCTGCCCGTGCAAAACCTGTGACAAAGGACTGAAATGACAGCACTCTGACTCACTCCTACATTGTGTTTGTTTAGGAAGGTCCTAGAAATTGTATTTCACCAACCACATTCGCTATCAACACACAATTATCTGGCTTAATCATGTGGAACAGTGGCAAATTCACCTGGGGCTTAAGAACTAATGACATTCTCGTCTGAGCTGCTTTAGTGAAATGGCCTAGCACCTGAAGCAGGAACAGCAAGATTGCTCAAGAAAATTTGGTTTTCTGTTTTCATTTCACAGCATAGGGCCTCTGCTCAAATCAACAAACACTCCTGATTAAATAGCTGTGGTAGTCAACTTCTTCGCACTCGTGTGCGTGGCTCTGAATGTACATCGAGCACCCCAACCTTTACAGGAAAAGAATTGTCTGTGACTTGTTGGTGATGCATTGTCTTTTTGACGGGGAAAATAAGTAAATAAATTGGCATTGAATAATTTGGGTATGATTACAGTTATTAGCGTGGACGACCCCTCTGAGGCTGAAAGCAACTCCTACACGGTAGCCCCAACGACACACAAATACGCTCAGGTATATATTTTCATTTCCTCTTGCCATCTGCAGCAAGGGCATTAAGATTCTGCTTACTCCTGAAAAATCCAGCCCCTACCCGCGGCCTTAACCCCCAGTGTGCAAGGGCTTTGTAGAGTCACTGCTGACTCTGCTGCTAAATCCCAAGGAGAGGAGAGGCCAATTTTCAAAAGCTGGCAGTGGCAAGAAATTGAGTGTTCAGACTTCCAAATGCTTCCAAGAAAGGGTCAGGTGCAGTGTTCCTCCTGGAGGGCTGCAGGAGAAATGGCCTTCATTTATCAGAATAATGATTTATTTTCATTAGCATGCAGTCAGACCAGGATAGCGTGCCAAATTCCTGGTTTCCCTCTTGGTGTGTGCTCCACACCAAATGTCCTTTTATGTTTATTTTTGTTTTATCCCTCTCGTTAGCAAGGGCCACGGGGCTCGAAGGTGATAAGCAGAGTGCTTTCACATTAGCTAAATTATTTGGTGTCACTGCTAGCTCTGGTGCTGGGCTTCTTCCTGCACCAGAGCCCCAAAACCTTCCGTTTAGAGAAATATCAGAAGTTCCTAGGTTTGCCAGCGGCAGTTGGAACTTCTATGTGCTCTGCCTCTAATTCATCTGCGCTTTCCCTCTCTGCTTCCCAACTAACCCCTACTAACTCCCACAAACACCGCTATTACCCCTACCTGCAATGAATATGCAGAAATACAGAAACTGGGATAAACAGTACTCAGGGCAGAAGCAATAATAATAATAATGATAAGCCCAAAAGAATAAATTTTTTAAAAAAGCAAATAAAAGTTAAGAATTAGCAAGAGTCTGAAGATTTGTCATCATACTGACTGTGAATGTTACATTTTTTAAAAAGGGGGCATTTTATAACAAAGTCTTCTGGTACTTGACAAACTAAATGTCTTTGATTGAGCTCCAAAATCAACCTGCCTCATAATAAAATGCCTAATGACACAAATAGTGGTTCTCCAAGGATCCAGAGTGGATAAATTCAGCATACTGTTTTCACCAGCCAAGAGAAGTACATATGGTTCTTTGGTAGACACCCACTAATGTTACTGCTTGAATTGCTATGAAACAAAATGTAATCAACCTTCATTGTACAGTTCACATAAAGTTACTGTACACTCATCACAAATGTGCATGGCTACTAATCATTGGCCAGAAGCAGCAGCTCCTGGATTCATCAGAAAGAGGGCACAATGTAGCCCGAGATTACAATGAGTAATGGGATATTTCTCTTAATAAGTAGACACTTACATATCAGGCAGTTCACATATGAGGAATCAGAGCTCAGATAGGAAATATTATCAATTTGAAATCAAATACCTATGAGAAGTATGTCTACATCCTGCATTGGGACTTTCTCCAGTATTTCTATGAAGTCTCAGAAGTGAAAATCACTTAGAAAAATTGAAAACCACACTCTTCCAAAATAGCACATATCCAAAAGTCCCCTCACCACAGGAAAGAGCTCAGTAAAGAGTTTTGTTGTTTGTGCATCTCTTCTAACTTGAATCTTCTCCTTAAATCTCTTCTCCACCAGTCCCCCACTACCCACCCCCAATGCTGATGTCCTTTATCTATCACCCACTGTACGAAAGGGACCTGTATGCTAACAAGACACAATTCTGTCATGAAGAAGAACAATATGTGAGTATTGTGATAGGTATAGGGAAATAAAACTAATATATTTTATAGCATCTGCTGCAACTATAGAGACATACACAAGGGTTTAGGAAGAAGAATTGAAAACAACTGTTTTGTTTTGGTTTTTTTCTATTGCAAGATGAAAGTGTAGAAACTCTCCACAAGAAAAAAAAAAATGATACTTTGCACAGGGTCTTAAAGGATTGCCAAGAGTTTTGTTTTAGTTTCTCAGAGAAAATGCCATTCCAAGTGGAAGAAATAGCATTCATTCATTCATCTGCTCATTTATTCACTCAGTGATAGTTAGCAGTGCTCTAGACACTGAAAATAGAATCATGGGGAGAATGATATGATTCCTTCTCTCGTAAACTGGAAGTCTAGGGGTGCCTGGGTAGCGCAGCGGTTGGGCATCTGCCTTCGGCTCAGGGCGTGATCCCAGCGTTCTGGGTTCGAGCCCCACATCAGGCTCCTCCACTAAGAGCCTGCTTCTTCCTCTCCCACTCCCCCTGCTTGTGTTCCCTCTCGCGCTGGCTGTCTCTGTCAAATAAATAAATAAAATCTTTAAAAAAATAAAAAATAAAATAAACTGGAAGTCTACTGGGGAGACATGAAATTATCCAATAATTACATAGTCACAAATTGTGCTGAATGACATGAAGAAAAATAGTGACAGCAGTTCAGAGCAGTGCTAGGCCTTTCTCAAATGGTGACATGTGAGCTGAGACATCAGGGATGAAACTGAGAGAGGAACGAGGAAGACACCACAGGCAGAGAAGAAGACCTCTTCGAAGAGCCGTTCCACTGACACCTAGACCAATGAAATCTGACCATCGGTGAAGAGCCTAGACTTGTGGCCACAAATGGATGAACTATGTAAACAACCCACTTCACGGACTTCTGACTGTACTCTTTTCTCACTACTTCTGTGCTCCATAGAACCATCTGTGAATTCACTTCTTCCATGCATTTACTTCTAGACAGATAAGCAAAAAAAGAAAAATGGGATTATAAAATAATAAAAGAAAATTGGTGAAAACAAGTTCATCTCCTGAAAGCTATGGCTTTCTCTTCACATTACCAAAATATTCCTCTCCCTCTCCTACAGTCCTGTGGCAGAAATGGTCTTTCCTCAAAATGAAAATTTTTCACCATCTCCCACAGTAAGTTGAATTATAAGTCTCATCTAGCCATTCAAACCCACATGAAGTACTTGTCTAAAAAAAAGAGAGAGAGAGAGAGAGAGAAAGAAAAACAAAAGCTTTTTTGTTATTCCATAATCCACAGGTTTCAGAAACGATCTCATAATTTCTAATTAAGTGGGCTAAATTTAAAATACCCAAACTAATTCATTACTAAAAAGAACCCCATTGGTTTCTAACCTTAGAAGCATATTTTAAGTTGCAAAAGGAAAATAGCATTGTTGAGCTATAAGCTATAAGCTAAGGACTATCAAGAAATGGTGCGGATAATTTATAATTGAAAACAAGGGGAAAAGTCCTTGTTTACCAAGTTGGAAAAACCCAAGAGTATGAATACACAGAAATCTAGGTACTGCTCAGGTGCTGACCAGCTGTGCTGCCACGTAAAATCCTCCTAAATTCCCTATTTTTTTCTTCAGATTCTTCATCAAAAGTAGATGGCCCCTGGTCTTCCAAACTACTTGGGTAATGAGAAAA
The DNA here is from genome assembly GCF_023065955.2 of Ursus arctos. Taxonomy (NCBI): domain Eukaryota; kingdom Metazoa; phylum Chordata; class Mammalia; order Carnivora; family Ursidae; genus Ursus; species Ursus arctos. Next base: position 7,016,824 of record NW_026623100.1, read on the forward strand.
TCAAATGAATTGCCATGGTTTAAAAAAAAAAATGTTTTTCAAAAATCATCTAATTAAATTATATCGTCCCTCCAAATGAGGTTCCTTACATCATTAAAAGATGGTAACAAAGGGTGCCTGGGTAGCTCGGTTGGTTAAGCATCTGCCGTCAGCTCAGGTCATGATCCCAAGGTCCTGGGATGGAGCCCCGAATTGGCTCCCTGCTCAGCAGGAAGTCTGCTTCTCCCTCTCCCTCTGCCCCTCCTCCCATGCTCTCTCTCTTAAATACATAAATAAAAACTTTTAAAAAACCAGAAAGCTCCTTTGGTCTATATGGGAACAGAGTTGTGAGAAAGCTTTCTGAAGATAAAAAGGGACACGTGCAAAAGATTAGACAGTACTATGAACAGCCTACCATCAGTTTTACATGCTTCTCATTAGGAATTACCTCTAAAGGACCCAATATGTAAACAAAATAATCTCTTCCCCTTTACCAAAAAAACCCTCTGCCACTGGTTATAAAATGTAAATACTGGTCTGTCTAAATATCTTTGGCAAAAGTTTCTTCCCAGGAGATTAGAAGAATGCTTAGCTCAATAGAAAGAGCTGAAATGTTCCTCTAGTCCCACTCCTGGAGATTCTGACAATTGATTGGAACAAGATCCCAAGGACCTGGATATTTAACAAACACTACAGGTGATTCTATCAGGTAGGTTTGAGAAACACCACTGTGGTCATGGTAAGCCACTGAAGAGCTTACAGCAGGAACTTGGCACCATCCACTCTATGATGAAACCAATTTCTAAATGCCATCATCTGGAGAGTTTAATACTTTGAGTCTGAGATTGACTTCTTGGAATTTGCTAGGGAGCTGTTAAAAATCCCAATACCCAGGCCAGAGTACCCCAGACCAATTACCAAATAACCTCTAGGGTTAGGATCCAAGCACAGCATTTTGTTTTGTTTTGTTTTCATGGAGACAGATAAAGACATTTTACTCTAACATGTTATGGTTACAGTGAGAACTTTCAAATTCCAAAAGTTCAAGTAAAACATAGAAGTTTACAAATTAAAAACATACAATTTATGTACACAATAAAAACTAGCTAACATTAGTACATAAACCAATGATGCAAACAGAAGAAAAGGAGGCTGCTACTTTTGAAGTGACCCAGGTCCACAGCTGTGGGGCAATACCACGTACCAAGACCACAGGGCCAAGGCGGATATCTCTGGCCTTTCCAGAAGCTATCTCGTCTCCAAGGGCCATGTCAGTGCACAATTTTGCATCGGAAATGTCATATGGTTAGTTGGCGCAAGCAAGCAAGCATCCATTCCAGCCAGGAACCATTTGTTAAACAAGGTCATGAGCAAATCATCTGCTTGAGCGCCAAGGTCCCACAGTCGGGAGGGACTCTCACTCCCCCAGAAACCATTTACCTCAGCTCAGGACCCACAAAATACCAAGCTGGAGATGAAATACAGAAAACTGGCCTTCTCTGTGGATTTTATTTATGAACATGCCCTATCGCCCAGAGGTGAGACGTTGACAAGGTGGGTTTCTAACTATCAAAGGAGTTAGGCTTCTAGTTATTTTGTTACAAGTGCAGGCACAGCATTTTTAAAGCTCTCCAGGTGATTCTGATGTACAACTAGGTTTGAACTGATGGAATACCAAGCATTATTCTCCTTGGTTCCTTACTCAGACAGTAGGACCCACCTATGTCTCTGATAGTCTTTGGCTTTAGTAATGAAAAGCCAGAACTCATTAGATTAGCCATGAGGATCCCTTGCTTTATTTTTCATCATAGAACTTATCACTACCCAACATTTTAATATACTTTGGTAGTCTTTAAAATGGGGCCCTGGGTGGCTCAGTCAGTCAAGCGTCTGATTCTTGATTTCGGCTCAGGTCATGATGTCTGGGTTCTGAGTCTGAGCCCTGCATAGAACTCTGCAATGGATGTGGAGCCTGCTTAAGATTCTCTCTCTTTCTACCTCTGTCCTTCCTCCCCCCTGCCATTCATTTTGTTTCCCTCTCTCTCAAAACACACACACACACACACACACACACACACACACACACACACACACACACACGGTCTATTTCCCCTATGGAATGCATGTTTCATTAGATTGTAACATATACTTAAAATTTTTTATTGTTATTAAATTGATACTATATATATTATCAGTTGGCTGGGGATGGGGGAGGTAACTATTACCATTAGCCAACGCAACCCTAACAAAGCAGACAGATTTTTCAAAAGGAAAAGAAAGAAGAAGATAACTGAGGATTAAGATCTTCCTGGTAATAGTAACAGAGAGAGACCTGGTATGTAGCAAGAAAAACTGCCCAAAATATGGGTCTGCTAATATTAGTAATATCAGCTATTGATAATGAATTTCCCCCTCCTTAAACAGAAAAATTCACATAGATAGCCAACCATTACTAAATTTCTGTATCATAAATTCTTTTAAATAATACAAATATTTAAACTCTTTGTGTTCACAATTTCTTAAACCTCTATAAAACTCAAATCAAACACAAACTAAACCACAAACCAATAAAATATCATTTAACAAAATTAATTTAGTGTGATACATACTGTTCCCTTGCAGAAAAAAAGTGCCAGTTCTGCATTTAACAGGACAAAGTTGTATTTGCGTTTTTATTTTTAACATGTTTTTTTGATTCTTTTAATTTTGAGTAGGATGGAACATCATTTAGATTACTTTTGTTCAGATGTTGTTATTCTCCTGTTGAACAATAAATTTGTAATTTAAATGTAATCCTTAGCTTTAATGAGCACATATATTTAATAGCACACCTTAAAATATAGTGCTGACAAAATGTAAAATGCCGGTTGAATCAAGCTCTTCACTGTGTCACAACTATGATATCGACAATAAATATAAATTGTTATTTGCAGAGATTAGATCTCCTTGTATGATGCAACATAAGGACTCAGGCTGCCAAATGATAGTAGATACCATTTATATTTGTGGGTGTATATTTTTCAGATAAATAAACATGAAACAAAAGACGGAACTACTCCAAAAAGGCCAACAGCAGTATGTCAGAATTGTGAGATCATAGATCATTTTGGATTTTTGTTCGTTTTGTTTCCAAAATAAATATGCATCAGTTGAATAATAAAAAGTTCCCCCTTTTCCTAAATATTCTATTACAAACCAAAGACTTTCAGAAAGTTGCATGTAGTATGAGCTGATTCTATAAGGAAAGAAATGATACAATTGTATTTCAATGTTTTGAAAAATGTCTGTATGTATACATATCTAAAACTGAACAATATCTCTGGGTGATAAGATTACAGAAGATTTTTTAAATTGTTTTCCTCCATGCTTTTATGTATATGGCAGGCACCTCCTATCGTTGCTGCCAATGAGTCACATACCCAGCAGTTGGGCTGTATGTTTAATCTCCCTTGAAAGGTGAGCGAGACTTACTGACTTGCTTCTAACAAAAGGAATACAGCTTATGTGATGGAATGTCACTCTCTAGATGAGGTTTAAAAAAAAAAAAAAAAGCACTGCTTCCATCTTGCGTGCTCTTGCTCTTTCTTGGGGGCACTTGTCCTGGGAAAGCTAGCTGCTGTATTGTAAGGCAGCCATAGGAGAGGCTCATGTGGTGAAGGACCAACCTGCCTTGAGTGAGTGTAGAAACAAGTCTGCACAGCTGTTCCCTTCCTGTCCCCAGTGGAGCCTTCAGATAAGACCGCAGTCCTGGCTGTCATCTTGACTGCAACCTCGTGAGAGACTAAAGGCTGACACACTCAGCTTGGCTGTACCCAGGCCCACTGAAACAGTCAGCTAGTAAACATTGTTGTTTAAGCCACTAAACGTCGGAGTAATTTGTTATGTAGCAATAGATGACTTAAAACGTATTTTCCCATTAAAAAAATAGACGAAACAAAATGAAACAAAGCCAAAAAATACTATTTAAAAAAAATTAACTTTGTAATCAGAAAGAGAGTCTTGGTCAGTCAGGTTCCCCTTTCCTTGTTTCCTTCCCCTTTTTCCCCCGTTTCTCTTTTCCAGAATAATGTGGCTAAGCAGGATCATTCAGATTGCTGGGAACCTAATCTCAGTGGCCTTCACTAACACTACGCTCCAACTCCTTGTCCTCTTGTCCCGATTTTTTTTTTTAAGATTTTATTTATTTATTCGACAGACATAGACACAGCCAGCGAGAGAAGGATCACAAGCAGGGGGAGTAGGAGAGGAAGAAGCAGGCTCACAGCAGAGGAGCCTGATGTGGGGCTCGATTTCGTAACGCCGGGATCACTCCCTGAGCCGAAGGCAGACGCTTAACCGCTGTGCCACCCAGGCGCCCCCTCTTGTTCCGATTTTGATTGGGCCCACATCTGTCATTTCCCACTGTAAGCTGTTGTTAAAATCTGCACAGTTACACTTTTTAGATAGATGGACTATGTAAAGAAGTGACCCTGTACTCCAGGAAACTGGTGTTGCTCTAACAATAAGCCCAACCCTTGAAACCTTCTTTGGAGTGAATAGGTACAAGAATCTTGCACTCTGATGCTTGCCTTGGGATTCTTCATCCTAAAGACAAAGCAGCAATTTCTTCACAAGTAACACAATTAATGGATTAGGTTAACTCCCAAACACTAAATAAATATATCTGTTCCTTGCTCTAGTCAGAGACACAAAAACTGGAATCTTCAAGATGAAGAGGAAATGATATAAAGCGAGAGAGGAGCCACGTGATTAGACACCTAAATGGAGGTATGCAAGCATGTCCCATCACAAACGGCACCAAGCACCACTTCCTGCCTAGAAGCTACTGTATATATGGCACTTATCACTGATCCCAGATTCCTTATGACATGCCTGAATCAGGAATAATATGGTAATTTTCACAGTTACAGAGTGGAAAATATTTATGGTGTAGCAGCTGAATGTGTCTTTATTTCACATTCTAAGAATCATGCTACAGGATGGAAGCAAAAACATTTTGAATAAGACGTGGACAAGCCCCAGAATTCCTGCCTCAGAAGCGAGATAGCTTTGTGATAGAAAACACTGCCTGTTCATCAGGGTTGCTAGCCTATCGTGAGCTTAATTAAAATCAATGGAGAAAAAAATTGAACGCTGAGAAGCACTGTTTGGGGCGCACAAAACGGAAATGAGTCGAAATATGAAATCCCCAAATAACCTCGGGTCTGGGGTTTGTTTAGTGATCACCTTACTGATCCATTGAAAGCCATCTTTCTTCTTTTCCTCTCTTCTGCTAACTCTGCGAGAACTGGGAAGATGGGACAGTCTCTAGTTCTGGAGAAGGATTTTCTGCATTACTTCCTTGTACCCCCACTCTCCCTGCCTTCCATCCACCTTCTGTCTCTCTTAGCATTTTTTTCACTGTCTCTGTTGCTCTTTTATTCACACCTACATAGCAGAAAGAATGCCGGCAAGCGGCAGAAAAAGGGTGTGTTTTCGAGCAGCCTGGAGCTGAACACGTCTCTTGATTCCAAGCATGAGGGGAAAATGCACATTTCTTCCTTCCTTTGACCTCATTTAGACACAAGAGTTTGATTTTATGTGTGTGTGATTCAAAGTCGCACAGAAGGAAGCCGAACCACAAGTGCAGTCAACTCAGTGTAACTGGTACTCCTTTATTTTCAAGAGATTTATTTAACAGCAACTGTACAAGTTGCAAAACTGGCCACCTTCCTCATCCTTCCCTCTAACCGTGCCTTTGTCATGTGGTTTTTGAAGTTCTTTCTCTAATGGCAGAGTCTATTTCTCTAACCCTTCTTTTTTCTTTGGGTTAATAAAATAGAGTGGAAGCATCAGTTCCAAGTCAAGACCTTAGGAGCCTACAGGCTTCCACGTTCCCACATTCACAACTCTAGCCATCAGCGGGGGACACACCCAGGCTAGTCTGCTGGAGAATGAAAGGCACGTGAAGCAGAGCTGAGTTGCCCTACGTGACAAGTGGAGGCCATCTTAGATCACACAATAGCCAATTCCCAGGCATGTGGTCAAGCCCAGCAGAGAGCATCAGAGCCACTCAGCCTACCCTTACCTGGCCCCAGACAAATAAGCAATAAATGCTTTTTTCTTGTGTGCCACTGAAAGTTCCGTGGCTTTGTTACATAGCATTATAATGGCAGTGGATAATGGATACAGCAGTGTCAGTATCTCCTCTCACTAAAAATAAGACCCACTGTAGAGATTGATTTGGGAGGTAAATTGGCATCTCAGCATTGCTAAGGCATACATGTGTGTGTATGAAATAGAGAGAAAGAGCATGATCAATGCCTCTCTGTATGGATGATTACAGACCATGCTTATCTCTTTGAATCTTCAAGATGACAGTTGGTGGCTTGCCTGCTTATTCATTTATTCATTCATTCATTGACTAACAGTACTTATCAAGTTGTTCCAGCATACTAGACATCAGGAACATAAAGGTGAATAGGCTGTGGTCACTGCTCTTGAAGAACCTTCTGTCTAAGGACTTGACGACATGCTGGAAAATACAATGGTGAAATGAATACTCTGCCTTCTCTCTTTTGTAAATGATAAACATGAACTGACATTGTGCTGTAGCTAATCGTTATTAGATGTTGTAAATACTATCTTCTGTCTAATTTCCTATGGAAAAAAAGGTCCAAATGGAAAAAAAAAAAGTCAATTTGTTTATTCCTTAGTCTGTAATGTCACACCTCAAGGTAAGACTCCCGTGAAAATATGAAACTCTTGACATTGGAGGTATGGAAAAATAAAGTACGTGTCGCTCAGTGGGTGCCAGGGACCTATATTATGTCCTACTGTTGGTTACAGAATTTTCAATATTTCCTTATCCTTTTTCACTCATATGAACTGCAGCTTATAGCAGTGGTAATCATTTCCTGTGTTTGAAAAAGAGATGAAAGCATTCATGGATGAAAGCAAGTTGGATTTAATCTCCTTCTCTCTCATCCAGTGCACTGTACTGATCATTTTCCAAAAAAACAAGACTTAAGCTCATTTTTGTCATGACAAAACTAGTTTCATAATAATCAGATGGCAATTCCTAGTGTACACAATTCTAATATAATTACTAGGAGGAAATGTAGAGGGAGTTGCAGGTTCGAGATAAAGAAAAGCCTGTGAATTTTGTATTAATGTCTCAGACTCTCTTATTTGTGCAAGTAATCAATCTTTCAGGGAGTAGAATAGTAATTCTTCGTGAAAAAAATGACAAGAGTCAGAGGAAGAAAGAAGATAATCTGAGTTCCATTCGGTACACAGCAGGTCAGCTGTGATTGACAAAGCTCATCACAAAACTATAGCTCACGGAATAATCCCAGTAGCAGAGTCTCATTTGCAGCCCAAGCAGTGTTAATGACATGTTTAACAGCTGCTTGTTGAAGTTTGGAATCTGCATTAACCCGCAGAGCAGTGAACAGAGAAATGAGGGAAAGTATTGAAATCAAGCCTTCATTATTCTGACAGCCCAGGTGAAAGGGTGTCCGGAGGTTGTGGAGAGGCGGGGAGGAGGGTCTGGAGGGTGGAGGGTTCAATTGCATGGGAGGGCCGTCCTGGAGATGACAGGGTCTGATCAATAAACACAGAGGACCGCAAAAGCAAACTGACACACTCAACTCAGAGACAATGAGGCAGGAGAGCCGGGCGCTTGGAATGAAGTCCTGGCTTGGGACGCTGGCATTCATAATCGTGGAGATCAACTCAGTGTCAAGCTTTTACCACTTTGGAAAGGCTAAGGGATGTCACATCTTCAGGCTCCTTTAACCCCAAGAATAGCATTTATTCATCCCAGCTCCAAAAGCAAAGGCATATATGTACCACAGTCTATTTTCTTGACTTCCTGAAATAGTACTTCCTGAATTAGCTTGAATGAACTACTAAATGTGTTTTCCTTAAATGCGACTCTTTATAATGGCCCACTTGCTCTGTGGAAGTGTTATCTCTGGCCTTGCTGCTGGCAGAGGGCATCTGTTACTGATGACAAAGAATGCGGTTTGGGGCAAATCCCAGCTTCTCCATACTTTTGAAAGGTAGGCTTAGGCAGTGTGTGCAAATGCCCTGCGCTTCAGTGTTCTTATCCATAAAATGGGATAACACCCACCTTATAGAGTTGTCATAAGGATTAGAGTAAAATGTGAAAAAAAAACCAGGACAGGTAGACACTTCATAAAGAGCTGCCATTATTTTCAGTGGGGTTGGTCATTATTAGTAGCCCAGATGTGGTCTGCCTGCCTCATTAGCATAAATTGGCATACAGACACACACACACACACACACACACACACACCCTGCCTTTTGATAGAATGTCAACTCCACAACACCAGTGCATTTGTTTCTACTTCGTTCACTGAGTCATCCCAAATACCCCAACCAAATTGTGGCTGGCACATGATAGTCATTCGAGAAAATATTTGTGGGTGACTAAACCTACTATAATCACCAGCAGTGTCTTTCACCACACTCTATTTTGCTTCTACTTAAGCCTTTCTTCATTAAAAAAAAAAAAAAAAGAAAAATGGAATTTTTAAATTATAGGATCTTGGAGCTCATTTCATCAACCCCTTTATTTGAAAATGGGGAACCAACTGAGGCCCAGAGAAAGGTTGAGGTTTTCTTGGCAAAACAAGTTAATGAATGAAGAAGATTCCACTGCATTATGGGAGTTCACAACCTTATGCATTCCTTCACATTATGTATGGGATGCTATTCCTTTAATCAAAACATGAGACATTGAATTGCCATGTCACTGCAGTCCTCGAAGGAGGCTTGGTCACAGGGGGGGGATGTCCTCTTGCACCAAATGAGGAGACTGGAGAAGTCCCTGTCTTCACACTGTTCTCTGTGGGACTGGGTGATTCTGGGGAAGGGCTATGTGAGGTGGCTTTAAGTCCAATTCCCAACCTTTTATTCCATTTGAAATAAAGTATTTCTTTCTTCAAAGCTATTTTATATACCCTGATTTTATATAAGATTTGTTTAGGATTAAAAAAAAAAACAGTCTTTCTAGATATATAGAGCAATGTGACTAGAAGGTCTCAAGGCTACTTTCCCTCCTGCCCATTTGGACAGTTGAAAAGTCAATCCATCCAGAAGTCACTGGTTTCTGACTGTGACATCCACCATCTTCTCCTCCACAAGGGATAAGTGTCCCTTACAGAGACAGCAAGAGGGAGAGGAGGGCAGGGAAGGAGAGGACAAGAAGGAAGAACACGAAGTAAGAGGCAGAAAGCAAACAGTTCTGTAGTGCTTCCAACTTCCTTGGGTCATGTATTTCTGTCCCTATCATCTCATTTCATCTTCACAAAAATCCTGACACCTAAGCACCGAAGGTATTATTTTCATTTATCTTGGAGGGAAAGTGAAACACTAGAAGAAATAAGATAACCAGTCCCCTCACTCAGGTTGCTTCCTTAAGGCACCTTGTCTTCACATATTTAGAAAACAAGAATGATCCAATGGCTTATGTCTTTGAAGTCTCAAAATACAGTCAGGATTCCTTTCCCACAGATCATGACATGTGTCTGGATCATCTTCACAGAACTCTGTCCCTGTGACCAATACCATGTGTATTTTTCCACTCAGTGGCTGGGTAGTGAGGACTCTGTCGCAGATACATGAGCTCGTCATGAGGCCAATAAACAGTTAACGTAGCAGGAGAGATCATATTTCACTCCTTTTGTGGCATGCAAATGAAGATAATTAGATATTCTGCAATTGCAAGACATGCCAAGTGTTTAGAGCACTGAGGTTCCTATTTCTGGTTTTGTGACATTCTGGGATTCTCCCCCACCCCACCCCCTCACCCTCCCCTAAGACCGCAAGACCTTTCTTAAAATTCTTCAAATGTCTTCAAATGCAAACGGTTTCAATTCACTTCACATATATCTACATACATGTTGGTGTAACTGTAAATGTTGATTTTACACATATGTCCATGTACGTCTATTTTTAAAGACATCTACAGAGGTCCCATACCTCAGCTCTTTATAAAAACCAAATTCAGAGAGCCACCTGGGACATGGTGGGGAAGTTCTGGGGTCTCCCTAACTTCCCCCCCTTCTAATATAGTGCTCCCCCATTAATTATGGCTTATCCCAGCCTCTCCCACCCTCAGCCCTAAAATGTGAGTCTCCGCCTCTTTTTCTCCCCATTAGATAGTAATAGTAATAACACCTACATATTACCTGCCATGTATTAGGAACCATATTGGATATATTATAGGCATTATCTCTTATAATCCTACCAAAAGTGAGAGGGTTACTACTATCTGCCTTTTATAAGGAGAAATTAAAGTTTAGAGGCTAAATAAATGTCCAAGGGCACAGAAATAACAAGGGAGAGGACTGGTATTCAAACTTAGTTTTCCCCTAAAGCCCAGCATATTAACCATTGAAATGTGTGCCCCGTGTCCTGCTGTCTCAGGACCTTCCCATGGATGAATGTAACCTTAACTCATTTAACCAATGTTTATCAAATGCCTCTTCTCTGTCAGACACATGGTCCAGCAGTGGCTAAACTGACAAAAGTCCCTGTGTTCACAGAGCTCACAGTCCAGTGGAGAAGGCCAACAATAAAGATGAGCAACCTGACACATCAATTCTTCTTTCATAGATGAATATTGCCGAACCTATTACTGACCAGGAGATACTTGGCTTTCCACATAGCTCTCCTGGAAGTCCTCTGCCTGGTTAAATAGAATGGCTTATAAAGTGAGGAGGGAGGTAAGGTATTTTGACAAGCAGACTTCCTGGGGGCTTCCCAGGGAGCTCTGAAAATCAGACTTCCCAGCAACCACCTTCTTGCACAATCCCTGCCAAAAGTAGTGTTGCTACCTCAAAAGTTTGGAAATCACTCTTTTTAAGTACTCAAGTCCATAGAGTCCCAGGGTCTCAATGTCGAATGAGAATTTGGAAGTATTTGGGGGCACGCAGGTTTGTTTAGGATAAAAATTGTATAGATGGGGCACTGACGAACATTGTCCAGACTTCCATGAGGAAAACAAGTATGTGCAGACAACAGCAGCAGGAGGTAAAATGCCAGCTGTCACTAAGACCTGGGCACCTCCCAGGCTCTTCCCAAGAGTATGCAAAAGATCTGGGATGCAACAGAAATACCTGGCATTTTTGCCTTTGAGACACATTAAGACCATGGACACAACTGAGCTTTTAAATAAAATAAAATAAAATAAAATAAAATAAAATAAAATAAAATAAAATAAAATATGCAATTTACTTTACCCCATCCCTTTCACTACTAATAGATGCTTTAAAAAATAAATTTATTAAATGTTTTATGCTTTGATACTTATTTTAACATAATAAAGCAGATTCAAAAAAAGTGCTATTCAGGTTCACCTGGGGAGTTATTTACCAAACACAGATATGAGGGTCCCCCACGATATACTCAACCAGTCGGGCACAGAGGGTGCATATTTCATATCACCGATGATGAACTGCTAGCATTTCCGTATATGGTAACACTGAATATTTCTTATGAGGTTCAGAATAGGAAAATATTTAATTTCTTATCCCAATAATATCTTCCCATAAAGTGGGACAAAAAATAAACTTCACATCTTGGCCATATTCTTATAAAATTCATATTCTTGATATGGCTTTCAATTGATAAAATATAATTCACCACAAGATATTAGCACAAAAAGAAAGATGAGAAAAAGCTACTTTATATATCTGTAAACACACCAATTCTTCCAGCCCCAATCTACTCCTATCCCAAGTGGAGTTTAAGGAGGCTCCTTGACTGTTGTAGCAATTAGTGCCAACCAAATAACACCCAGCTCTCTGTCTTCAGGAACACAGCAGGATTTCACTTCCCCGCCTACTTGGAAGTAAGCTGTGGTCATGTGACTGACTTTGGCCAATGAAATGGAAGCAGAAATGCTACTTCCGGGTAAAGGTTTAAGAACCTGGTATGATTCACCACCTTGCTAGCCTTCTGCTTCAGTGGTTCTGGAAGTGAATGTAGAGCAGGGACCTGATTGTCCAACTGACCACAATGAGCACTTCCCCCTTGCTGGCCCAAGGCAGGCAGTGTTAGATAAGTGAGACAGAATCTTTGGATGGGTTAATACACAACAATGTGAGGGTTATGTGTTACCATGACTCACCCTAGCCCATCCTGAGGAATTCAGCTCAGAAGTGCCATATACCCTCCCAGTCCAAGAGCCAACATATAAGAACCCTCCTGACTTCTGATGAGTTCAGTGCCAGCTCTATTCCTCCGTTGTGGAGGTTGTTCAGGGTGGGAGATGGCACATAGACTCTGCAGCCCTCAAAGTACTGATTCAGAAATCTCATTTTATGTCTTGCATTAATTCACCAGCTCTGTGCTCCCAAATCCCACCTCATCCCTCCACCCATGAAACATCAACATTGTGGCAATTCACATTTGAGCATCTCTTTCTACCTCACACAGCAACCAAATAATTATAATACAGTTAATCTTGCATGCTGCCTCCTCCCCTTCTGATATCTTATGGCAGAGAAATGGGAAAACACAAACAGAAGAAAAATGTAGGCAACTGAGACTTTCTGTGAAGCTGAGCAGGTTGTCTTGAAAATCCATGGGTTTTAGGAACATAATTCCTGAACATAAATGTAAGCATTCATTTCCACTGTTTATATATACTCAATAAAATAGAAATTGTGTCTTAGAGTTCACATTTAGCTCTCTTGTAACAGAAATACACAAAATATTAATCTACTGCCTGCCCCGTTCCTGCCTCTGGCTGAGAATTTCTCTGGGTGTTGCTTGTGATGAGCCTGCTGGCCTCTATCAGACTCCGGAGAAGTGGCACGTAGCTGAGCATTGACTTGAGAAAAGGAAATGTGCAACATGATATTAAATGGGACTTTTCTTGTGATCTCGGCTAAGACTCCAAAGGAAAGGACAGTATGGAGAGAATTGCCTCCTTTATTCTCAAGAGCAGCCAAACCATCTGTATTAGTTTTTTATTCTTGTTGTAAGAGATCACCACGAATTTAGCAGTTTGAAACCACAGATTAATATCTTGTTGCTTTTTCATTCATAAGTCCAGGAAAGCTTGATGGGTTCTCTGCTTAAGGTCTCACAGAGTAAAATGAAGATGTCGGCAGAAATGGGTTTTTATCTGGAGGCTCTGGGGGAGAATCTGCTCTCAGGTCATTGAGGAGGTAAGTATGCAGAATTCAGTCTTTGCACTTGCTGAACAGAGGTCCCCATTTCTTTGCTGGCTGCCAGCTAGGGGTCATTCTCGCTTCTAGAGGCCACCTTCATTCCCTGGCTTCCGGCTCCCTTTGTCTTCAAAACCAGAAGCAATGGGTTGAGTCCTTCTTATACTTTGCATCTCTGTTGCCCTCATCTTCTACCTCATCTCTCCTGCCTCTTGCCAGAAAAGATTCTCTCCCTTTAAGGGTGCGTGTGACTTGATTGAACACACTGGAATAATCCAGGATTATGTCCTTTTCTTAAGGGATATAACCTTAATTACATCTGCAAAGTCTTTTTAGACACCTACCATACATATTCACAGTTTCCAGGAATTGGGCCATGGACATCTTTCCTGGGCCATTTTGCTGGTACCACACCATCTGTCTTCTTTTGGTCTAGTATAACAAAGTACCATAAACCAAGTGGCTTAAAAACAACAGAAACTTATTTATCACAGTCCTGGAGGCTGAAATCAGGATGCTGGTATGGTTGGGATCTGGTGAAAGCCATCTTCCAGGTTGCAAATGGCTGACTTCTCCTTGTATCCTTACCTGGTGGGAAAGAAAGCTAGCTAGCTGTCTGGCCTCTTTTTTTTTTTATAAGATATAATCCCATCCATGAGGGCTCTACCTTCATGAACTAATTACCTCCCAAAGTCCACACCTCCAGATACTAATACATTAGGGATTAGATTTCAACATGTGAATTGGGGGAGACACAAACATTTAGTCCATAACACTATTCATGTCTCACTAAGCTAAAGGGTGGCCAAACCCCAACTCTGTGGTCTCATTACCAATCTCCCTCCACCAGCCTATAGATGGAAAGACTAGACACTTATTGGGGAAGGTGGAGTGTGGAGAGAGAGAGAGGTTTACTTGAAGACATACAGGCTGGAATGTGTCTCTAGGAAAGAGAGGGGCGCCTGAGTGGCGCAGTCATTAAGCGTCTGCCTTCGGCTCAGGGCATGATCCCGGCGTTCCGGGATCGAGTCCCACATCGGGCTCCCTGCTGGGAGCCTGCTTCTTCCTCTCCCACTCCCCTGCTGTGTTCCCTCTCTCGCTAGCTATCTCTCTAGGAAAGAGAAGCATTTTACTGTGTTAGGGGATAGTATAGAGGGATGCTTACACTCACCCCAAGTCAAGTGAAGGGTCTTTGTGGCCTGGGAAATGATGAGAATCTCTGAGAAAAATTAACCTGTGTTCCTAGAGCTTGAGTAAACCAGAGACCATACCCCTGGAAACATCTGAAGGCAAGGGGCTACCAATGACCACAGAGCCATGAAGACAGGATGTGGTGGGAGATCTTGCACTCCTCATATTGGGCAAATCACAGATGGTTTTCCAAGATCTGCCAAGTGAGACTCCTCAGAAAAAAGAGGCTATAAGCCAAAGGGCAAGATGGGGTGTCATTAGGATATAAGAAAGAAAACACAATGGCCAGGTTGGTCGACAGTAGTGTAATGGTTAATTTATGTATAGCCCCTTGACTGGCTCCTGGAGTGCACAGATTAAAGATAATTTCAGTGTCTTTGTAAGGATGTTTCTGGAAGAGATTAGAATTTGAATCAGTAGACTAAATGAAGTGCCTTGTTCTTCCCACTATGGGTGGGCATCACCCAATCCACTGAAGAAAAATGAACAGAGGGGGTATGAACTCTCTCAGATTCCTTACTAGGTCAGGGAAGGAAATCCACCATAAGTTGTTTGAAGTAGTGATGAAAAATCATAAAATTGTTCCCAGCTTGCTTACCAAGTCTACTCCATTTGATAAACCAGTTACATTTTATTTCCTTTATGAAACATGGAAACATGAAAATTGATGTAAATATATTCAATCCTGTATTTGAACTTTAATTGGCATATAGTGTGTTTATTTACCTCTGGAAAATGAGGTACCAGAACACTTGAGTAATTCTAAGAAAGAAATTCTGGCATACTTCCCTACTCACTACTTTGTATGCTTATATATCAGAGTCTTTGCTTGACTCTAAGATGGGACTCTTGAAAAATATTGGTTGGAAGATATCTAGTATTCAGAAATGTTAGGCTGTGTTCAAGACAGGAGTTACAACTTATGCCTTCATGGGTTACAAGCATTGAGTTTATTTTTATTTATCTTTTTGAAGATACTGAGAAAGGCAGCAATATTTGTGGAACTGTGAATTCTCTAAGTAGTACCTAATCTCTCTCATCTTCAACTTTACTTTTTAATCAATAAAATAGAGACATTAATGCTGAGCTTACAGGAACGCCATTAGTATTAAATGAAATAAATAACATCCATAAAGATTTGAGCACAGCACATGGTGAGTGCTCAAGAAATGACAGTTATTAACATATACAATGTTCTGCTTGGAAATAGATGTAGATATTTTTAGAGCTATAGTTGCAATGCAGGCAAATTGAAAGCTAATTCATTTCATAGACTTTTATTGAGCATCTAAATGCTGGGAGTACAAGGTTGAGGAGATATAGACTCTACCTCAGGACATAGAGATACCTAATTTTTTCTGAAGAAATAGGCATAGAAGATATTTAATTCACTAGGAGAGACACACGTCAACTGGCAATCCAATGCAGTGTGACAGTTATCTTGCCCAAATGTACAAACTACTCATACCCATAGATAAGTGAATGACTTTGCTGTGTGGGCACTGGAAAGGCAGTAGAGAGGTAAAAGAAAGGAAGGAAGAAAAAGAAGAAAGAAAGAAAGAAAGAAAGAAAGAAAGAAAGAAAGAAAGAAAGAAAGAAAGAAAGAAAGAAGAAAGAAGGAAAGAAAGAAAGAAAGAAAGAAAGAAAGAAAGAAAGAAAGAGAGAAAGAAGGAAGGAAGGAAGGAAGGAAAGAAAAGAAGAGAAAAGAAAAAAAGTATCCCAGAAGGAAAGTTCCACAGAGTCTTGAAGAACACTGATCAGGTGGTCACACGGGGAACCAAACAAATATGTGTTGTGACAGAGACAGTCACCATCCGAAAGGCTATAGCAGCATGTGGGGAATTGAAGGGGTGGACAGGATCAAACTTCTTTTTCATTTTTTTTAAAGATTTATTTGTTTGACAGAGAGAAGGGGTATGCAGGGGGAGTGGCTGGGGCAGCCTCCATCTCACCAGCCATGAGATCATGACCTGAGCCGAAACCAAGAGTTGGAAGCTTAACCAACTGAGCCACCCAGGCACCCCAGGATCAACCTTCTTTAAGTTCGGACCCTTGACCAAGTTAGACAAAAACTTCTGATTAGATTATGTTTGGATATCACATCCCTACTTTTTTTTTCTTAAATCCCTACTTTAAATAGACTGAACACATTGAACCCCCAAAAATACTACTCAGACATGCTAAAACAACTCCTGCTACGACACAATGAATGTGTTGATCCTCCATATTTCCTCAGTGAGTAATCCCCTATGTTGTTTAATAGTATCCCATGAGGAATTAGCTCTTTGTGCAAAGTTGTTTTCTTTCCTTTAATTTTACCTGCTAAACGGGAGAGATTTTCATTTGAGGCATTGCACCAGCAAAGGAGTCATTGACCTTCCTCCTTCCCCAGAATTCGATGACTTGTCCCTTGTCCCAAGGACTATTTGTTAATTGTACAGAGACTGTAAGAGAATCCTTTGTCCCCCTAGCTTAGACTGTCATGTTTCCATTCAGTCAAAACCTATTCAAAATTCATCTACCATCACAGTCTTCCCACAATGCACTGAAGTCTTTCTGAAATGGGAATGATGCAGAAGAAAGGGGATATACACCAGTTTCAATATCATGTGTTTTGTCTACAACATTTCTTTGAATTATTTTTAAATTTTATCAGAAGGATAAAGATGCTATGTTACTTCCATGTAGGTATATGCAAGCCCTTTTAAGTATAGTAACCCCCTTTTCAGGGATAATTATCCCTAAGGTAAGAATCCACTGTCCAGACAGTGGGACTATTATTATTTTAATCCTGTCTAACCCACCACATCCTAAGGGCACACATTCAAGAACACTGAGCTATTAAAACACCCAACTACAAACTGAAAAAGATTATAAACATTTCTGAATAAAGTTTTTTAAAGGAATTTAGTTTACCCATATATCTTGAATGTACCTCTGTAATCATATTTCTGTAACATAATATTTTTTCAAGTTTATGAAATTTTTTAAAAGATTTTATTTATTTATTTGACAGAGAGAGTGAGCACAAGCATGGGGAGAGGCAGGCAGAGGGAGAGGGAGACAAGCAGATTCCCTGCTGAACAGATAGCCCCAAGTGGAGCTCAATCCCAGGACCCTGGGATCATTTACCTGAGCCAAAGGCAGACCCTTAACTAACTGAGCCATCCAGGCACCTGTCAAGTTTATGAAATTTGAATTATAATTATAATTGCTTATATAAATCTATTCAATTAGAATTTGAAGAATTACAAAGACTTAAGGAATTTCCGTTGATCTTTTTTCCCCTTCTAAAAATACCTTATTACTTATCCTTCAGGTTGGGGGAAGAAAATGTATGACTTTAGAAACATTGCTATGTGTCCACCAAAAAGAATGGAACTCACAGAGTTTTCTTGTGAGAGATTGACCGATAGCTGTATAGACTATCTTTCATCTATACCCAATTTGAATTGAGGCTGTACTTGAAAATTTCCAATCAGTTGGCCAGAGGTTACAGGAAATTATTTTTATTTATTTAGTTCTATAATTTAGAATTTTCTTCCTTTCAATTTCCTTTCAGTTCTTTTGCAATTTGAAATGGAAATGAACCATAATTTATTCCTTTATGTATCCAAGAGTCTTCATTAGTTTCTATATGAGACATCCCATTAAACGAATCCTGACTGCTATTTAGTAGCACAAAGGTGTGATCTTGATCAATTTGTTTAACTCATTTGCTTCTCTTATCAGTAATATGGGACTAATAGCAACTCCCCTGTGAAATGGTGATGACAAGTAAAAAAAGAATCCCGTGTAAAGCACTTAGCCTGGTGCCCGGCACATCGTAAATAAATATTAGCTTTTATGATGTTATTGTGGTGGTTTGATTGCTGTTGCTATTTTTATTGGTATTTATTCCTAATAATTATCCCTAATGTGTTTCAAAGAGAAAGCCAATTGTGGAAAGTGTGGAGAAGAGACACACTTCACTCTTAGCCAGGGTAAATTCATTCTTAGGCAACAGAATAGTATCCAGTAGTGTCTGATGTGTACATTCTAAATGTTTTCCTATTCATTTTTCCATTTACAGATGAAGACACTAAGCCTGGGGAAGACTTGCCTAAGTCAACAAAATATTGAATGGGGGAGCAAGAATTTGAACCCCTGCCTCCAAAATCCCAGCCTCTTTTCCATTATAAGCAAGTTCCAGTCAAACTTTTACTTAAAAAATACAAGAAAGAGTAGTTCAATCTAGTTTGAGATTTTTAAAGTCTGGTTTGTGATGTAGCGTACATTTTCATGGTTGTAAATTGAGAGGAGGGACAGAGAAAAGGAATAACATGAAATAGCAGGGTTTTATTGCATATGTCCTACAATATCATACAAAATTAGGGAATAATTTTATAGGAAAATGGAATATTGCCATAAAAATAAGTACAACACTAATGTTTATCCTTGTGCTAAAAGATAAAAATTAAGAAATATTTCTTCAGAATTCTGAAACCAACCATTTTTTAAATCATTTAAAAATTACTACTAACATTCAGTCTATTTATATTTTTTCAGTGGAAAATGAAAGTCTGTGTTCTTGAAGCCTCTTTTAGCACTACTTGTTGCATGAATGTCTAACTATTCTCTTCTAGCCTCTTGATCAACATGTAATGTCCCAAAAGAGTAAAATAAAAACAGACAAATTTATTTACATACAGGCAGTGGCATCAAAAGCAAAAAGAATAATGCCCAAGGCACAAGAATAAAAATAAACAATGATTGTCAAACTAGCAAAAGCAGAACCCAAGCAGGAACTTCTAGGTGAGAATCATCTAGAAGAGAATGAAGCAGCATA
Organism: Ursus arctos; assembly: GCF_023065955.2. Lineage (NCBI taxonomy): Eukaryota > Metazoa > Chordata > Mammalia > Carnivora > Ursidae > Ursus > Ursus arctos. The sequence continues at coordinate 7,036,009 of NW_026623100.1, forward strand.
CCTACACTTCTACACTCTGACCGTGTGGGTTTTGCCACAAATTTTCAAGGCTGCCCATCCATCTGTTGCTCCAAACCATTCTTTCCCCCTCCTCTTAGCTAAATATCCTCTAGGTGCCAGGAACATCTACAAACATTCAGGGGCATATAGTCCCATCACTCTGCGCTAATACCAAAGTGGGGGAATACTTTCAAGCCATCTCTCCCTTATCTAAAAGACAGAGGGGGTGGCAATTGAATTTGGTCTTGGTGGACTGAAGGTAGAGGGAAGAAATAATCCTCTATGACTTAACTTCCTTATTATAGGAATTCCCTGATAATCTGAAACCCTTTGTTACTAAAATATGAACAGAGATCTGTGACCATGGAAGGTTTGTTCTGTTGAGGCTGCTGTTTTTTAAAGAGTTTTGAGGGATCAAAGTCCTTGGGTTGAGGGAAAGGAACTTTCAGTGGTTCAACTGCATAATTTGAGGTGGTCAGAGTTACAGACATTCTTCATTATGTGCCAAGACACTAAGCCTAAGGACACGGCTGGAGAGAGCTCTATACCCGTGGTTTTACGATTTTATTACTGAGATCTCCTAGACTGGGCTGTTTACCCTCAGAATGTTTTTACTTGCCCTTCTCAATGTCCTAAATTGTACCTCCACAAAAATCACCTATTGAAGTCCTTACTCCATAATGCAGAATGTGACTTTATGTGAAAATAGTGTTTTTTAAACACATAATTAAATTAATATGAGGTCATGGAGGGGTCCTAATCCAAGATAACAGACGTCCTTATGAGAAGAGAAGATTAAGACACAGATGCACACAGAGGGATGGCCATGGGAAGACACAGAGGAAAGATGGCCATCCATAAGCCAAGGAAAGAGGCCTCAGAAGAAACCAATCCCCTGACACCTTGACTCAGACCCATAGCCTCCAGGACTATGAGAAAATACATTTCTATTACTTAAGCCATCCAGTATGTGGTAGTTTGTTATGCCAACCCTCTCAAACTAATACCCTGGGTTGGTTTTTTTTTTTTTTTAACAATTCCAACAAAAGAATATTTTCTTAACCAAAACCTCTAAAGTTAACTTCACTGAACACTTACTATGTGATAAAAGCATCACATGAGTGTCTTTGTACCTGTGTCAACATCTATAAAACAAGGATTTCAATCATACCTGCCTTGCTGTGGTGAGGATTGAATTCAATAATCTATTTTACCTCCTGGGCTGTCATCATCTTTAAATCTTCACAGTAGTCCTGCGGGGAATTTGTATCCCCATTTTACTACCCCCTTTAGATATAATACCAAGACCCAAATCCTACTGACACAACCAATGGGCAAACCAAAACTCGTACTCTCCCAAGTATTTAAATAATTAAGCAACACCTCTGTTAAAGAGTAAGGCACTGAGGCCTAGAGGCAGCCTGGGGGACTGGGACATGAAGAGATTAATGACCTGTTCAGGGTTGCACAAGCCTCAGCACACGGCTGGATGGGTAGCAGATAGAAGTTCTGACTCCAGAGGTCTTGCACCTAACAGTTACAACTCCCTGTTCCTTCCATGTGTGTGCGTGGAACCATCACCTCTCATGAGCCTCAGCTATTAAGACACCATCAGTGACACACAGGGCATCAGTTTTTGACATGAGTTTAAAACTTGAGCCTGGATTTCAACTCACCTTAATTTAAGCCATTCCTATTTTTTGTAGTAGTGCTACTTGTCCTCTAATTTTCTTCCTATTTACATATTTATCTATTGAATGAATGAATTTGAACCTCTCATTTTAGCTTCGCATATTTCAAAATTTGTTATCGTTGTAGCTAACTGTTCTACCCCCATTTAACATGTGAGTTTGCACATATTGGAATTAGAAAACGAGACACCTTCACTCCAGGAAAGCGCCATTACATTTCTATCTGCCATGAGACTGGAGGAGACTCCTTCTTGATAGGCAGAGGAAATGTATGGTCTCCTCTCTAGCATTCAGTCCCTGCCCCATTTAGAAGCTAAGCCCATCCACAGAATGGTTCCAAAGAATATTCGAGCAAGGTGCAGGCCCCCAGGCTCTGAGTCACTCTGCCAGGCACAGGCGCACTCACCTCCACCTGTTATGACCTCGGACACCAGTCTGACACCACAAACTGTACCCCAGTCCCTATAGTGCCAGTCTGTCTCCTCCTGGTATTTGCCTTTTGGGGGGAGGGGTGTATCTGGAAATACATATTTCTTCACCGGCTTCTGTATTGCTTTACATTTTCCAGAACGAGTTATTTTAAGTTGTGTTCAATTAAGAAGCAGAACTAAAGAACATGCATCTGATCCATTTATTAAACACTGAGTTCTAGACTCCCTGAGGCAAAGCCCCTGAAGGGTACCCTCAATGTTTCAGGACCTGGCATGAAGGCTTAGTTAGTTCACTAGTTCCCTGAATGACCATCATGAAGAAGGTCAGGTATGTGCAGCCTAGGTCCTCTGGAATGTTCAACTGACATTAGCTCTAACCTCAAAGTTGGTTCATGTCAGATGCAAGCAACATAAATGACAAAGCCAGTTTTTAATCTGTTGGGATAGTGTTTGACAGATGAAATGAACTGAGAATCACAATGATAAGTGAAAAAATGTGAAGGATCTATCTTAGTATATCAGGTTAAAAATAATTTTTCCATATTCCCCCTTAAAAATTAAAACCAAAGTGAACTTGGGTCACAAATCTTTTAACTAACGAAATATTTTGTTAGCATAAAGTTTAGCCAGAAAATGACAGACGACTTTTTTTTTTTAAACTTCTTGAGGGCATCTTATATCCATGAAAAAAAAAAAGAAAGAAAAAAAAAAGCCCTTACTCTGAAGAGAAATGTTTTAATTGTGATAAAATCATACCTGGTTTGCTCTAAACTCGATACAACCTTGGCCGCGTAGTTCATATTTTAACAGGTTTTCTCCACAATTTTTTTTACCACAATAAAATATTAATTTCTTCCCTCCAACATTATTCCAATCAGCTTGGTTAATGTGATGAGGCGTGTATGGTCGGGTAACGCGCGCTATGTTATTAGCCACCAAATGCTCCACACGATGTTACACAGTCTTTCAGAAGCAAAGGGCACATTGAAATAAAATCACACTGAAAGTGTTCTTCTATGTTTGTACCTCACAATGGCAATCAGCGCCACAGTGCAGGGCATTTCTTAGCAAGTACCGACTAGCTGAGGTTAATTGCCCGGAGTACAGTTGAAGGCCACGGATTCTTCCCAGCTACTCATTAATCCCCAGGAAATCTCCTGAACCCTGGTGGTTATTGTTCAATCCTTTAGAGATGATTTTTTTTTTAGTATTTTGAGTACTTGTTCTCTCCTGGAACACCTACAGCCGGCCAGATCGTGTTTGTATAAAGAAATATTCTTTTTCTTGAAAGTAGATTGAATTTCAGCTTTCCCATAAAACCCCTTAAAGGCCAGTAGCTCAGAAAAAAGCCACTTTAATTGCAGTTTGGCTTCTCTCTTTTTCTAAGGGGGCAAGAGAATGGAGAAGCTGAGGAAAAGTAGGGGAGGGAAGGAGAATACGAGGAGGCAAAGGATCTCAGCCACCCCATGTCTTCCTCGCTCCCAGGAATCACCCTGTAATGGGCACACGAGAAGTGGAGTTGCTGGTGAGCAAGGGAAAGGCCCAGTGGGAATGCGTGCCCATTGCAAGGGGTGGTCAGTGCCCTGAAGCTGGCAGAGCACCGCCCATCAGACACCGAGGCACCTGCCTCCCACAGCCACACAGCCAGAGCTGGGGCCTTGGCTCTGGGTCCTGGCCACCTAGCGACAAGCTCACCTCAGCAAACATCTCCTTCTGCCAAACTGAGTGACTTAAATCAACAGAGCCCCGTGCATGCAGTTTTAATTTTGTAAAATTTGAAGGGTAGAAACTACTTTGTCAATTTAGGGCACTAAATAAAATTGGAATCTTTGCCCTCTTTGCCAGGAAAGATTTTCTATTTCAACTCAGCATTTACTATCTTTCAAATCAGGTTCTGATAGTGAGAAGCTATGTAAACAACAGATATTATTTTAAAACCACAAATTAATTATAGTGGGCCAATGTTAACTAAACACATTAGTAAGTGTGTAAGTGTGTGTGTGTGTGTGTGTGTGAGACAGAGAAAGGAGGAAAGAGAGAGAAAGAATCTTCTTTTGAAGTCAAAGTGAACTTTTGTATTCTACATGTTACTATTCCTTTTTCCAAAATCATTTCTCTACCACTTATTTGTACCCCACAAGAAAAAAAAAGTGTCAAATTAAAATACAGGATCTTCTGAATATAATAGTGTTTAAAATAATTGTATCACTATTTTGACTTAAAACTATTAGATTCTTTTCTTAGTCATTTCAAATCAAAGACAAAAGATGGACTACATAGAAAAACACACCCTTTTGTTTCCAAATTGAAAAAATCCTAACAATTTAAAGGCTGTGTCAAAGCACCCATAAACCTTCTGAAGTCACATGGTAGAAAAATCTCCACTGCTTCTTCCTTTGAAAGAGAGAAGGAAGAAAAAGTATTCTCATAATCAAATAGATATCAATTGCATTATATCCATATACAGATGCTCTCTTACAGTCTTGGACTTCCCATATGGGTTAATGAAACATTATTTTAAATCAGTCCAATGCAAGTGAATAAGCATCTGATAGGAACAGAATCTGGCCCCTGTTTTTATGAGAAGGTTAAGGTATATTGTGACATGGTTTATGCAAAGGGAATGAGGGGAGTTGCCTATTTAAATGGGGTACAGACTAGGGACATTTCTGTTAAATGTTTCCTAATTTGACAATGTCTACATAAGCAAAATTATAGTATTGGGCAAAGCAAGTTCCATTATTTCTATATCTTGGACATTGACATAAATACATAGCAACTTAGCAACTCAGTTAAAATAAAAGTCATGTTGGGTCCAGTCTTTTCAGTGACTTGCTATCAGCATGACTTAAATCATAAAATGCTTCAAAAAATGCCCAGAGCTGAAAAGGTGGGTTGAAGGAGCTATTCTTGTATCATCAGCCTTTAAGACTTCTCATTCAAAAAGAAGCAAGTTGTTCAGCTCATTTGCACTTCCCTTCCTCAAAAAGACTCTGGATCCCCAAGTGTAAGGAAAACACCATCCGTGCCCACTTTGGCCTTGGGCATAGCCACCCTCTCGCTGAAGGCTGCTGAGCTACGGTACAGAGAGCCTGCTAAAACCTGCAGAGTTGTGCTAGAAACACCTGGACTGGGACTCCCACAATAATTGTTTGGATAGTGGGTACATAGTTAATTATTAGATTTTTCTTCACCCTTTCAGAATTCATAAACTCTGCCTCAAGGTCAGGCATGGTTTTTCTGTACTTTTAACAGGTCACTTATTCCTTCTTCTCCCCCTCCCCCTCCCCCCCAGAGGGAGAGAGAGAAATAGCTATGTAACTCTAGGGAAAAACCAACAGCCTGGTTTGAAGATCTGGTAAATAGCAAAAAATGTTTGTTTTTCTTAAATATTTCATTCTTTTTTTTTTACCCTCTTTTTTCTAAAGCTGCATGTCTGGGATTATTATAATATGCCAGGTATTCTACTAAACCTTACATATGTTATTTTTCTTTAATGTTTACAATAACCTTATGAAGAAGACATTTCATTACCATTCTCATTTGACATACTGGAAGTCAGAAAATTTCAAAACTTTGCAGGGGTCATGGAACTATTAAGACACAGAGCTGAGATTTGAATTCAGGTCTGTCTTAACTCCAGATGTCTTTATCTAAATTATTGTACGTGAATGGTTATTTTTGAGGTGGATTAACAGATAAAATGAGATTTGCAATTCCTTCCCTACTATCATGTTCAGTCGAAGGATGATTTTTAAAAACATTCTATCACCTTACACCTGTCAGAATGGTGATTATCAAAAAGACAAAAAATAACAGGCATTGGCAAGGATGTGGGAAAAGGGGAACCCTTGTGCAGTATTAGTAGGAATGTAAATTGATGCAGCCATTGTGGAAAACAGTATGGAGGTTCCTCAAAAAATTAAAAATAGAAGTACCATACAAATCCAGCAATTCCACTTCTAAGTATTTATCCGAAGAAAATGAAAACACTAATTCAAAAAGACATATGTACACCTATGTTTAATACGGCTTTATTTACGACAGCCAAGATATGGAAGAAACCCAAGTGTCCATCCATGGATGAATGAATAAAGAAGATGGGAGGGGGTATGTGAATATTATTCAGCCATAAAACCGGATGAGATCTTGCCATTTGCAACAACATGGAGGGAACTAAAGAGTATGCTAAGTGAAATAACTCAGATAGAGAAAGACAAATACCATGTGATTTCACTTATACGTAGAATCTAAAAAAAACCAAGCAAGTGAACAAACAAATAGAGACAGACTCGTAAATATAGATAATAAAGTGGCGCTTGGTGGTTGCCAGCAAGGATAGGGATGGGGGGATGGATGAAATAGGTGAAGGGTATTAAGAGGTACAATCTTCCAGTTATAAAATAAATAACACAGAGAGATGTAATGTACAGCATAGGGAATATAGTCAATAAACTACACCAACTCTGTATGGCTAACTAGACTTATCGTGGTAACCATTTCCTAATGTACATAAACACCAAATCACTATTTTGTACACCTGAAACTAAAAACAAGTAAATATTTTTAAATAAATAAGTCAATAACAACACTGTATTAGATATTTATTGCCTTGTCCTTTTTCTTTACTTTTGCCAAGAGTCTCACAAAATAAGAAGTTATATTTCAAAAGGCACAACCGAAACCTCAAATGACTATTTCTATCCCACTACTATTTCACCTCGAGGGAATCCTGCATGATTAAGGAAGCCGGTGGCTACCCCCATTTTCACCCAAAGCTCTTCTAAACCACTAGAGCTTTGTACTGATGTGTTGATATTATGATGGTACTAACATTTTTAACTAGAAAATTCACCCGATCAATGTGGAAATGCCATAGAATAAGTAAATTCAACCCGTTAGGTCCTGTACATGCTCAACTGTATACTTCATAAATGAAGTCTTTATCTCTTCTCTTCCCCAGGATCCCTCTAAAAAACTGTACCGATATCCTCACCTCCCTGCTTCCACCATACAAACATACAAACGCACACACAACTATCTCATTCTTAGGGGGAGAAATAATGAATAGGGCATTTGAATAAGCAGCTAATTAAATGCACTTAGCCTACATTGCTATCAGCTTTCTATTCAACTTAATGTATATTCCTTTACATATGTAATCAGGGACTGCATCTCGGGCCAGCAACACCTCAGCCCAAATAACCAAAGCAGCTCCTGGTTAATAAAGAAACAATATGCAAAGTACATCTATATCCTGATGAATTTATGTATAGATAGAAGTTCTTAGATATTCTTTCTATGGATTTCTGATTCAGTCATCATTCCCTCCACAAAAAAAAAAGTAAAATATGCATGAATAGTTTCTTATACCAGATTATGCCATTTACTTGGAATTCAAACATTTACATTAATAAAACTTCTTTTAATTTTTTAAAAATCTTCATAAGAAAATGTAGCAACATATATAAAAGAATAAAAAAATATTCTCTTAAAATAGTATCTTTAAAAAGTTCAAATATCACCATTAGAATGGCTGTTTCAGCCATTGGAATGTTTTCACAAGGAAAAAAGTAAATCCCTATTTTTTATATATTTCACATTGATTACCAGATCCCTATCAGTCTGGAAACAACTGTTGTTTTACCAACTTTCAATAAATATGAAATGATCCTTGAGGAATAAATGCATAATAAAAATCAAATTGGAGTTGCCTTATTTCTGAAAAGCAAACTTATTAACCTGTGACCCATTCATATCACCACAATCTGAGGGGGAATTAGGTCATGAATAGATGTGGCTGAGAGAAGGAGGCTGGAGAAAAAGGATACGACATTTCTCAACTAAGCCCACGGTATTATGAAAATACATAATGCTGTGTGAGTTCTTGCCTAATAAAACCGTGACCGGTACAAGTGAAATATATACAACAGTGTCAGTGCTAGAGGCGAGGTAAAAAAGTCATGGGGAAATTACCTTCTTAGATAAAAAACACATTGCAGATTTATATTTGTATATTTTCATTGGAGTTGATAGTAAGCTAAGGTACATTGCAAACATTCAGGGAACATGTAAAAGTCTTCGAACATGGCATGCTGTGTGCCCAGGAAATAACAATGATGTGGAAGTCAAACTAAGGAAAAGGTATTGATTCTTTTAAAGATTTATTTATTTATTTATTTTAGAGGTGGGGGATGGACAGAGGGAGTGTGAGAGAGAAAGATTCCCAAGTAGACTCCAACCAAGAGTCAGATGCTTAACTGACTGAGCCACCCAGGCACCCCAGGAAAAGGTATTGATTTTGAAAAAAGTTTAAAAGTTCATAAACTTTCAGGGCGACTGGGTGGCTCAGTCATTTGAGCAACTGCCTTTGGCTCAGATCATGACCTCAGGGTCCTGGAATCGAACCCCACGTTGGGCTCCCTGCTCCAAGGTGAGTCTGCTTCTCTCTCTCCACTGCCCCTCCCCTCCCACTCGTGCACTCTCTCTCTCTCTCTTCCTCTTACACTCTTGCTCTCTCTCTCAAGTAAATAAATAAAATCTTTTTTAAAAAGTTCATAAACTGTCTTTTATTTTATACCAGTGTGGTACTATTATAACTAAAAAATTGGAATTATCAATGTAGAAATGCTGTAATATAACAAAATCATCCCTTGCAGTTTTAAAGTGATCCAATATTTCTCTTAGCAACATAGCATTTAAAAAGTGCCAAGATTTATTGCTTTGGGACAAATATAACAGACCATAAATCAAGCTACCATAACAACTATAAAAACTTCTCTGATTCTCCACCTCTAGGCTCACCTCTCCACAAGGAAGATCTGGAAAGCTTTCTCTTCAACAGACTGTGTTTTGAAACATTTATCACACTTAACCATCGCAGTACAGTGCCTGGAGACTCGATTTGTCTTAACGTATAGTTATGAGAACAAAGGAAACTTCGATTCACTAGGTTGGGATGAAATGTATCCATATCATAGCAATATCAGGATCTTTTAATTGTCTCTCCATAAGAAAAGATGAAAATGCCTTAGTTACATGAGATTAAATGCTCATTCAGTAATTGCAGTGGACAGTATGCTTCCAGAGTGGGGGAATTAAATTAAAAGAAAGACAACTCTGGAAAATGTACTAGTGGTAGAATTAGAGAATGTTTCATCAGATCCCGGTGTCTCCACAGTAATGAATCTGCCAAAAGATAATAATATTTTAGTGAAAGGTGTGATTGGATAAGTCACATTATTTATTAACTGTTACCCTAAAATATCACTTTTGTCTTATTATTAAGAATGGTGAGAGGGCAGCAGGGATGCCTGACACAAGGCATTAAGAATGGATTGTGTCTATCACAGCTGCTGGAGCGCTGGGCGCTGTGCTCTGTGCTTGCTGGTGGTACTTGCTAACACCCGATGGCCGGGCACTCACAGCAGGACGAATGGTCTCAGTCAGGTCCCCAAGATCAGCCAGTCATTCACCTGGTCCCTTCCAATGCCCTAAACAAGAGCTGATCTCTAATTTCTAAACTGGCTTTTCGGAAAATTTCGAACAGATCCTCATATTTGAGAAGACCCCCTGGTGACCAGGAAGCTTGAGATTATAAGAAGCCATCTCTGGAGGTTATTGGCATTCTCTTGGGAAGCAAACTTTTGTAGTCGGATTCCCAAAGAGTGTGTGCGGTGAAGACTTTGATCAGGAAAACAGACACCCCCAAGGAGCAAAAGAATAGGCAGCAGGAGGCTCAGAGCAAAGTAGGTCTGGAGGCTGGGGAAACAACAGGCTACGGGTAGCTCAGATTTCTGAGGGCCTGGAATGAATGCCCCGCACAAGGATATTAATCTAAAGTATAAACCATGCTGGCAAATAAACAAGCATTTAGATGGTCATCCAAAAAGAAGAGGAGGGGAAGCTGCATGAGGAGGAGGAAGAAGAAAGAAAAGCATGGCATAGAACAGAAAAGAAAACTGAGCACCCCAGGATTCCCTTTCATGAAGTACTGGGTAGGTAGTCCCCCAAGGAGACTTCTTTCTCCAAGTCTCAGTGAGGATGACGTTGGTTGGGGAGAGGTAGGTCCTCATGTATGAGTAAATGACCCAAAGTCTCAGTATATTTCTGTTTGTAGTCTTTTTGAATCATGGGATCTCCGAAGTGAAAGAGATAGTAAGGGTCACCTGGCTTAGCCATGGAGGCTTGCAAATAAGGAACCACTTCTCCAGGTGCACGGCTCAGAAGCAGAGCCACAGCTACCTTCGTCTGCTGGTGCTCACGATGGGCACAGACCACCTGCACCCTCAGGGTTTCCTCACTTCTCATCAAAGACCTTGCAATGCAGCTCCAACCCTCTTGGGTGAATTGACTATATTTATTAATAGTAGCTTTGCATTTTGGTTTTGTTTTCATTCTTACAGGTCACAATTTACAAGACCTGTCCCACAGCTCTGGCCACTAAATCCCTCCATATAGAAAATGCCAAATCTCATTACATAGAACTTTATTCTCATCAGACTGTTTATAGGATGTCCCCTCAATGTCCAACATAGTGAAAAATTTAATAAATTAACTGGTTACATCATGTAAAACAAATCAAAAGATAGTCATCCTTCTTTCTTAACATCCACCCAATGACTTGGTCTTTTGTTGAATTGCCTGATTTAGCTGTTTTGGAATACATCCTGGGTCAGTATCAGGGGTTCGTAATATTTTCTACATCAAAGACCTCATTTGTTACATTAGCCATGTAATGAAATATATCCAAATCTATACGTTACTCATATATATCATACCTTTTCTGAGAGTTTGTCTATCAAACTGCCTTTACTAAGAAAGAATTTTTCTCCCGATTTTGTTTTATAAAAGAGCAGCAATTTCAAGGGCTACAAAACAGTTCAAAGCAAAGGGGACAAAAACAGCTACAATCAGCTACGTAATGTGGAGGGCCCAGCTCCAGATGAAATTGTGGGGCCCTGATTCAAACATCAGGAAACAAGCTTCTCTTTTCTTCCATCATGTCTCCCTTGAGCTGTCATGGTCTTTTTTGATTTTTATTTAATGTTGTAACACCTCTGATAGGATTATACTCCTCAGGTGAACGTGGGCAGCTCTGGGTGAAGCCTGTGCACATAGGTTGGGTGTAGCGGGAAGGCAACCTAGCAGCTCCTGGCAAGGCAGGTGGCAAGTAGCGGGAACATACCTCACAGTCCCAGCTTACAAAACCCAAACTCAAAACAAATAAGAAATTCGAGGCAGTGCTCACAGAGCATTAAACCCCTTCTCAGCTCTGTAGCCAGCCTTCACTGAATATTAACCTCACTCATTTATTGGCATGATTGTCATTGCAGTTAGTCTGACAGTTAGCCTACTTTGGGATAAAGGTATACTATTAAACAGACTTTTGAAATATTGAAAGTAGTTAGTAGGAAATTCTGTTACATTTCCTTGTTGTTCTAGAGTAATACTGTTCAACATGGTAACCACTAGCCAAATGTGGCTATTTGGAGTCCTTACAATGTGGCTAATATGAATTGAGATGTTCTATAAATATAGAATACACACAGATTGTAAAAAAAAATGCAAAATATCTCAAATCATTTTTTAAAAATATCAATTAAATATTGAAATGATCTTGAGATATGGGTTAAATAAAATATATTATTAAAATCAACTCCTTCTGTTTCTTTCTACTTTTTTTAAGTGGTTACTGAAAAATGTAAAGCCACATATATATGGCTCAAATTGCATTTATTTATTTATTGCAGAGCAGGCACACATTCTGGCATTATTGTCTCCAATTCACATCCCCAAGAATACTACAACCTGTCCTCTTCTATGTCATTTTCCTATTTTCCTTCAGTTGTCTAGGATTTGCTCTTTGTTCCTGAAGGACTAAGTAAACATGTTTTGGAAATAATAGAAAGAAAATTAGACAGAAATCAGGGGCTCTGGAGTATGGTTGTTACGACTGCACTGAGATGAGTTTGGCTCCTCTTCTGTTAAAAGAAAAGAGAAAGAAAGAAAAATGGAATCAAACCAGATCATCGCCTGGGTCCCTTTCAGTCCTTACTCCCCAGTGCCTTTACCACATGTGGCAACGGGCATTTCTGTAATTGGGAAAGTTACATAAAATTTTTACTAGAAGAATCTCCCCTATATGTCACTTCCCAAGAATGAGTCAGAGTTTTAAAAACTATGAATTAATATCACCTCTCCAGTTAGCTATTAATTAGAAAGGGGGAAGTGTGTTTTCACAATGGAGAGATGGAGCAATCAGGGCAAGAGGTCAAGCCTGGTGGGCATTGTCAGTCCTGAGGCAGCCTGACATCATGAGGTCGTAAGCATCCCGCATCCTGCACCCTGATGTAGTTCAGTAAGTGCTTCCCAAAAGCACATGTATGGTAGTCTCTAATAATGACAAACGGGTTTGATGGATCCAAAGTGTGGGATGCCCTACAGGACATTTTAAAGCCTTCCATGTATTAAAGAATACAGGGTGGGGGGTAGGGTTGCGTTCTAGATGGGGAAGAGTAAAAAAAATCCAACAGTCAAATGTTATTGAGTAAGTCTGAAGTAGATTCTGAATCAAAAACCAATACAAATAAAAGTTACAGACATTTGAGGACAATTGAGAAATTTGAGGATGGACTTCATGTTAGATCATGTTTTTATGTCAATATTTTCTTGGGTGTGGTCATGGTGAAGAGGTTGTGTAGGGAGGGGAATTCTGATACATTGGGGTGATATTTGCTAGTCACTTTTGGATGGTTTGGCAAAAGGAAGAAAAGAGAGAGTGATGGAAAGAGCAAGTGAAACAAGGTGGTAAGAGTTGGAGAACCTAGCTGAGGGACATAAAGGTGACCATTGAATTACCCTTTTGACTCTTCTGTGGTTTTCAATAATTTCAAAAAAATTATACTTCAATAAATAGTTACTTTAAAAAGGAAATTAAACTGAAATTTGCATAGAATTAGTATGAATTATGTTAACCTTGGTAAAATATTTCATAATTATGAAATTATTATTTTAAAAACCAGATTTTTCCTTAATTATACTTGTATTTGCTCTTCTTGGTGTTTACTCCAGTCTTGAACAAGCTCACTGTGGCTCTGTCTATGCTGACAACTTCATTTGTGAACCCACTATGAATTTCTTCTGGATCAGGAAAAAAACACCTTGTTTTATTAAGACTAAAGTGGTTGTTTTTTTAAACTTATATTTATTTTAAATAGAGAACACTCCTCTTAGGCACATTTGCCAAATGTTTGTCTTCAGGAATTTCTCAATTATATCCTTTAGAGGTCAGTTTGCCATGGGCAATTATTTTTTATTTTTGGCTTTCTATTTATTATCACTTCCCCTTGTCCCCCACTTTTTGCGCTCAGCTCACACTGTTTTGTCTCCACCAAAAGCTGGGTTCCCTATTCCCTCCTGAAGACACCTTCTCCTCCTGTGAGGTCCAGTTCAAATGACATATTCTCCATGAACTCCCTTATTTTCCAAGCAGGCTGTGCTTTGTCTCCTTTTTTCCTACATACGGTCTAGTTGGGGGCTGTCTTTTTTTGTAGTAATCACCACATCTGCTTTGCTTTTCATATTTTCTCACTTACATTAAGTCAGAGACCATAATTTATCAATCTTCCCAAACACACATAAAACTCTACAACAGTAGTTACTATTAACTATCTGCACTGAAATGTGTAAGATGCTTAGAGCATTATTAACTCTTCCTCAAAAAACTTTTTTTAAGCTTTTGCAAAAATACATCAAAGCTCCCCCAACACCCATAAGAAAGGAGGCTTCTGGGGCGCCTGGGGGGCTCAGTCAGTTAAGCATCTGCCTTCAGCTCAAGTTGCGATTCCAGGGTCCTGGGATTGAGGCCCACATTGGGGTGCCTGATCAGTGGGAAGTCTGCTTCTCCCCCTGCCCCACCATCTCCACTCATGATTTCTTCTCTCGAATAAAAGATCTTTAAAACAAAGAAGAAAGAAAGAAGAAAGAAAGAAAGAAAGAAAGAAAGAAAGAAAGAAAGAGAAGGAAGGAAGGAAGGAAGGAAGGAAGGAAGGAAGGAAGGAAGGAAGGAAGGAAGGAAGGAAGGAAGGGAGAAAGACACCTTCTGCTATATAGAAATAATAAATATTACCTGGTGGAAAAAAAAAACACAACATGTAATAATATATCAAACCCATGGCTCGAAGAAGCTCCATCAGCACACTAATTTATCATACTGGGAAGTCTTAAACCTAGTTCCCCATTTGTTGGGGTATCTGAGTTGGCCCTCGCCAATGCCTAAAAACCAACTACCCTGTAAGAGTGCCCTCACACTTGAGACTCTATCATGAACGTGGTCTGGGGGTCTCGTCCTCCCTCCCTGCTGCTATAGAACAGGAGGCCCCAACACCTCACACACACTGAGTCCTCTGAAAGCAGACACCAAGATGGGGTTAGACTTGCAAGAGATGTGCTGGGGAGAAAGCACATGAGATAGAAATGCAGGGGGAGCAGGAGGAGGCTGGGGTCACTGGCAGACCATATGTAGGTTTGACCATGAAGGAGAGCAAAATGGGGAAGATAGAGAGGGAGGGCTTAGGCTGCTGTGTGGCTAAGAAGGTTCAGCTAGGTCCATGGGAATCCTTGAGCCAAAGTCAGTCATCAGAGGAGACCTGTATCTGATAAGGAGTATTTTTGCCATGTGTGGTCACTAGCGGCAGTCATGGCCCGCACAATGTGGGCACTGGGTGTCTGTCCCTGGTGCCCAGCTTGAGCTGGCCTGCCTCAGGGAACCACCCTTTCCAAGGCTTATGTTGTAAATGGGACTCTTCTCCTTAGCCTCCAGGAACGCCAGCATCATCTGTGAGGTGAACAGCACCAAATCCTGTGGGATTCAGATTCTGTCTGAAATATTGAAAAGTCCCTTGGGGCTTGGTTGAACCCTCCTGAAGTTTACTACAGCTTTATGACATTTTTAAAGATAAAATTTTGTATGTGGAACAGAAACTATCCTCTAAAGGGCTCAGAACAATGGAAATTCCAAATAAAGAAGGCATAGGTCTCCCGTGTTGGTTGTCCCAGCTACCTCTGTATCTCTGTATTAGTCAGAATTCAGAGAAACAGAACCAACACTGTGTGTGTATGTGTCTGTCTGTTTCTCTCTCTCTCCTCCCTCTCCTCCCTCTCTCTTCCTCTCTCTTCTCTCTGTCTCTCTCTCCATATATATGTATGTATGTTTTCAGGAATTAGCTCACAGAATTGTGGAGGTTCAAGTCCAGAATTTTCAGGGTAAGCTATCAGGGTAAAGACCCAGGGAGACTTGCAGTCCCAGTCCAAAGGCTGTCAGCTGTGAGAATTCTTTCTCGCAAAAGGAGGTCAGTCTTTGTCCTATTCAGGTCCACCCACATTATGGAGAGTAATCTGCTTTACTCAAAGCCCACCAATTTATTTTCTTAAGATTTATTTATTTATTTTAGAGAGAGAGAGCGGGGTAGGGGGGCAGGCAGAGGGAGAGGAAGAGAGTCTTAAGCAGACTCTCTGATGAGCACAGAGCCTGATGGGGGCTTGATCTCACAATGATGAGATCATGAACTGAGCTGAAATCAAGAGTCTGACGTTCAATCAACTGAGCCACCCAGGCACCCCCAAAGCCCACCGATTTCAACGTTAATCTCATTTAAAAAAAAAAATCCTTCACAGAAACAATCAGAATATTTGACCAAATATCTGAGCCTGGTGGCTTAGCCAAGTTGACACATAAAATTAGCCCTCACAACCTGCAAATGGACTCATCACCTGAGACCCAGTTACTGAATACCCAGGCAAAGGACAGCAACATCATTTTCAGAGAAAAGATAAAAGAGATTAAATAAACCTACAGATAAAAACAACTCCTCCAAGTCCCCAGGCCTGAAGAAGAGAAAGAAGTTGTTGTGGGATCACTCAGGAAGAATGATTTCTTCACATAATAAAAAAAAATCATTTTAACATTTCAACTTTTCTCAGATTGGGCCACGTGGATGACTAGATGAGAAAAACAAAAGACTGATAAATAAAATATTAAACTGACCCCTGTATAACCGTGTAACACTGTGTAATGGTTAATTTTACGTGTCAACTTAATCACACAATAGCGTCCAGCTGTTTGGTCAAACACCTGTCTAGGTGACACTGGCTGCAAAGGTATTTCCAGATGTGATTAAAACTTAAATCAGTAGACTGTGAGTAAAGCAGATCACCCTGAATGATGTGGAGCACCTTCAGGAAGGCGTTTAGAAAAAAAGACTGAGGTCCCCCGTGGAAGCAGGAATCTGCCAGCAGACCTCAAACTCAAGACTGTGGCACCGACTCCCCTGGGATTTGCAGTCTGCTGCCTGCCCTGCACATCTCAGACTTACCAGTCCCCACAACTGCATGAGCTGCTTCTGTTTCTTGAAAGGACCCCAATACAGTGAGGGAGGGGTTTGTGCCACAAACAGGCCCAGTATCTAAAATACTTCTCTTCTGGGCACCTGGGTGGCTCAGCCGGTTAAGGTCTGCCTTTGGCTCAGGTCATGACCCTCCCAAGCTCCTGGGATCGAGTCCCTCTGCGTTTGCCTCTCTGTCTCTCATGAATAAATAAATAAAATCTTAAAAAAAAAAATACTTCTTGAGGCGCGTGGGTAGAGCAGTCGTTAAGCGTCTGCCTTCGGCCCAGGGCATGATCCCAGGGACCTGGGATCAAGCCCCACATCAGGCTCCTCTGCTGGGAGCCTGCTTCTCCCTCTCCCACTCCCCCTGCTTGTGTTCCCTCTCTCGCTGGCTGTCTCTGTCAAATAAATAAATAAAATCTTTAAAAAAAAAAATACTTCTTTTCCAAAATAGGGGTGCTGATCTTTAAACAATCCTTCTATGTATTTTTTAATGTATACATGAATGCTCATTTCATTTTGTGTTGCATAAGGCAGACATATTGATGCATTAAACTCATAATTGGCCAGTACAAAACTCTGGAAGGAGAAACCTGTAAGAATGCCAGAGATTTGTCTAAAGCCTGGCACACAGTAGGCACTTTTTCAGTGACTAAAGTTTGCCAATTAATCGTATATTCTCCTGCATCACAAGGAGACTGTTTGGTATCTCTGCAATAGAACCAGAACCCCGTGAGTGATATGAAGAGGTTTCTATACTCTTGAATGCATCCAACAGGATATGAGCTCTATTTAAGCACAAAATGGTAGATGGACAGCATTCCTTAGCTGATAACCTAAAAAAAGGAGAGACGTGTGACTGGCTTTTACCAACCACCCCACCCATGTCTCATACCCAGCAAGTTTTAAAGATTTTCAGGAAACAAAATTTTACTAACTTTCTCAGTAACTAATTCTGGAATACGTAATGAAGAAACCCACCTGCATGCTAGAAATGATGTTCACTTGATGGCACAGAATATTAAAGTGAATTTCTAACTCAGTTAACAATATGGTAAAACCAAATATATGCACATGCAAAATTATTAAAGATTTGTTTACATGGGACTCTGATATTTGCCATGAAAATTCCTACAATTAAAATTTGACTTAAAAAAATAGGAGTTTTTTTCCCCTTTCAAAATCAGTTTCAAGAAACCCCTGATAGAATCAGCTAATTAATTCTTGGCCTCTTTAACTAACACCACATTTGAAGTCACGTGGTATAAATCAGTTTCAGTTGAGATATTAAAATCAGATTATAACAGAAAAGCCTTGTAAATATTTGCCTCCAAATGAGTTTAAGAATAAATATATATTCAGTAATTCATCCATATTTAGCAGATATTAATAAGACAAAGCATAGCTTTAAATTCACTTATCATTTAATACAAAGGAGGAAATAGGAAAAGGCCTGATTAGCTTGTTTATTCTTGGGCTTGGTAATACCTTATTAAAATTTGAAGTTCAAAATTGATATAATCAGTCAAATGTCAGCAGAAATATTTATTCTGTAAATGAAGCTTTAGTTAATAGAACTTTAATTTGAAGTATTTTACATTTTCTTCTCCTCCAGAAGGAAAAAGGATAAAGGGGGGGCGGGGGAAGTCTTGATAGGAATGTGAAATTAACATGGAGGATTGAATTTTCCTTCTAGATCTGTGCTGACACTAGAGGTCAGCAACCTTCCAGAAATCATATATCAAATCTTCATTTACTCACTCTAATTTACAATTTTTTGTGTGTGACAAAAGAACCCCAAAATTTGAGGTTAGGACATGGTCTTACTATTGACCTAATCTGCTGTCTTTTCAGAGGTAAAGGCAGTGAGGTCTGGTGGGGTCCACGGACTTGGCTGGTCTCAAGTTACACCGAGGTAGGACTGGACTCGGGACTCAGGACACTTTGAGCCCATCAATAGCACTTAGGGTTGGGGCTGCTGGTAGCCACCAAGACCCAGAGAAATTAGGTGCCGTATCCTATAATTGTGGATAATTTTGTGAACTGATAATGTCGCAAGTCCCAGGGGAAAGAGAGAGAGGATTAGTTGTAGGCTTAGAAGAACCTTGGTTCCTGGAGAAAAGACCAAGATGAAAAAGCTAAGAAGTGTGCAAACAGCTTAGGATGCCAGTTTCAAAGGCTCAACTACGTTTTAATTGACCTATTCTCCACATGGGTCTGGGACTTTGACACTTGCTTTATTTCTTGCCAAATTCCAGTGAAAATTCTCACAGAGAAAGCTGCTCTGATTTTTAATTAATCCAGGTCTTTAATGGGTTCACAGCACTCAAAACTACCTCTTGAGCCACCCTTGGCCTTGGGGCCACCTTGGCCTCGGGCCAAATAACTGTGAGCCCCCCTCTCCTTCCTTGTGGTGCTGCTCATTAGAAATTAACCTCAGTGGGAGGAAGTGTGGAGGAGTGGCTAAGTGCTTGGCTTTTGGAGCTCACAGAGCCTTTGGGAATCCTCGCCCTGACAGTAGCTATGTACTTATGACTAAGTAACTTTAGTCAAGTTACTTAGCTTCCCTAAACTTTAATTTTCTCGTCTTTAAAATAGGAATTATGTTAGTACTGGCCTCACAGGTTTTTATATGCATTAAGTAAAATATGCATATGGGCTTGTTTGTAAGTGAGGGATATTTGACCTAAGCTATCTTATTAAAATAAAAGTAAATGGGACAAGGGTGGGGAGGAAATATCTGAGCACATAGCTGCCAAGTCCAGGGTCTGCCCCTCTCACTGCAGGGGGCCAGTCTCACCATGTCCCCCTACTGAGCCTAGGAGAGGAGAATGTGCCTCAGCATCCCCAGGTCAAGTCCTGAGGACTCCTCCAATCTGCCCTTCCTACTGTGGGGCTCCTTCTCCCGGTCAGCAATGAGGGGAAGAGGTGACAGTCCTGACTGGTACAGCTCTGTGCTTTGTATGTGGTCAAAAGTTCAATGTCACCTATCCCTATTGTTGCTGTCATTGTTATTTTAAGTCACATTCACCTGTATCTTGCTTACTCACAACAACGTGTGTACTTTTTACTCACAAAGGATTGGAGGTTCACAAAAGTTAAGAAATCTACCCCCATGATTTGGACCGAGGATTCACCCTTATGCCATTCTCGATTTTCCCATTATCACCAGGCCCCACATCCTAGTTTATCAATACATGGAGCACATAAGGAATGGCTCAAAAGGCTCCTCTGTGCTGGGAATTCTGGTGAACCCGGAGAAATCAAAATTAGCTATGACATTCAGATTGATGCTGGGTCAGCATAAAACCAAAATAATTGGTTGATAATTTGTTTTAGTATGGAAAAAATACTTTTTTTTTTCAAATGACCAGATTGTCTATAAAACATCAAATAACGGATTTGGATTTTATTGATAAATCCACATGATTTTGATACTTTTAGTATCATATCGGCATGACTTTAGTACAATGATTTCAAAGATATCTCCAAACCTCCAAATCTATTCCAATTCAGGTTCCTAAATATTTACTTATTCTAGATTAGGAAATGTTGAACTTCAGCCATAGGATGCATTCAAATCTTCCCCTCCATCAGGTCCAGCAGATATACATTAGTGAGGCAAAGACCCCATGGTTTACTCAACTAGGAGAAGCTCAAACAACTGTTGTGTTTGTTTTGCTTTGTTTTCTCCCCCTGCTGACCCTGTATCTATTGAAAATACAGAAGAAAGACTAGTGTTATGACTCCTGCAAGGTCAATTAGAAAATCAGTTTAAGTGAAGATCTAAAACAATCTAAATACTATAATATCAAAATTAGATATTCAGTGATGATGATTTTTGAAAAAAAATGATTAATCACTGTTATAATAAGTAAATACAAATGAGGAAACATAAGTACAAATTACTTTTGAAGTTGAAAAGTGGATGAACTACATGCTGGGAAACTCAGGTAATGAATGGCCACCCAGAATGATCCATTCACAATTCACACATTTCAGTATAGAAACAGACTACGGTCTCTCTTTTTTTTTAGAGATTTATTTATTTATTTGAGAGAGAGAGAGAGCAGGGGGAGGAGTGGAGGGAGAGGAGAGAGAGAGAATCCTAAGCAGACTCCCTGCTGAGTGGAGCACCCAACACGGGGCTCAATCCCAGGACACTGAGATCATGATCTGAGCCAAAATCAAGAGTCAGACATGCAACTGACTGAGCCACCCAGGTGCCCCTGACCACTGTCTCTTAAGTATCTTTCCATTTTTTTCTGAGACACACCCCAGACCATAAGAAGATAAGCTTGTTCAAATGAGATTGTTAGTCTTACTATGCATTCCTTCTTCTCAACCAAAAATGTATAAATTGACTTCCATTTTGCTAAATTAATAGACACTTCTCAGAGATAAAAAGTTTTTGTAGACCAAAATTTTTTAAAATGGTTTTTATATCATAAATTTATCAACATCTATTTTTAATTTTTATTCTCCTTTTTTCAATAACTGTCATTTAAATTTTTTTAAATCTAGCGAAAAATTATGTTTCAATAAAAACAATGTATTTGTCTGCTTTTGTAGCATTATTAATGAGAAAAACAAGAATTATCGTGAAGGAAACCTATGGTATATTACAAATAAAATAACTAACTCTTAAATCCCATCATCTCTAAGTATTATACTAACATTAGTACCAGGTATTATTCTTCCCTTCTAAATCTGCATCTGCACAAGTATGACAATTATTAATACCTACCAGTTTCTCTTTCCTTCAATTTGATTCAACAAACATTTTAAGAATGCCTACACCACAAAAAAAATATGCTAGGTAGTTCCATTAAGTTGATAACAAAGAGAAGTTGGTGAGATTTTTGTTTTGAATATTTGTACTACTTTTTTGAAAATGTGCACATGCGAGTTCTTGATAAGACATTTATATTGCAGTGAGGATAATGGGATAAAACCCAATTCATATCACTTTGAAGACTGTTGTTTGACCTATTAATAAGATTACAACTTCAGTTTTCAATATAGCTGTCTCTGATATTTACAAAACTTATCAAATTATTATGCTGAGTGGTCCTACGTGAAGCAAGGGAGATCGCACAATGTCACGGTTGGGTAAAGTGGATTGAAATAGAGCATCACGGTGATCTTCAGTGAGGAAAGTTCTCAGAGGATGGAATGGAGTCAAACTTAGTGACACCTGTTGCTTGGTGTCTCCTATATCACTAAATTCAACCAGTCATTTAAGATCTCACATTTGATGTTTCTTGTATTACTCTTGCCCCACTGAACTTCCTTCTCTAAATTCAAATACTACTTTTTCCCCTACCACTTATCTTTAAATGTAATGCTACATGGAATTATATTTTCATTTGTATCTAGGGTAAAAGGGGGAGATATTTGTCTTCTCCTGCCCTTGGACTGAGATTTACACCATTAGCTGCCTGGTTCTCTGCCTTTGAACTTGGACTAGAATTACACTACAGACTTTAATAGGTCTCCAGCTTACAGAGGGCAGATCATGGAACTTCTCAGCCTCTAAAATTGCATGAGTCAACTCCTTATAATAAATCTATCATTTATCTTTTCTATCTATCTATCTATCTATCCATCCATCCCTATCCTTATATCTCCTAGCAAACCCTGAATAACCCACTAGTCATTTTTTTTTTTCCAACTTAATAAGGATGTTACGTACGTGTATCAGTCTGCTCAGGCAGCCATAACAAAATACCACAGACTGGGTGGCTTAACCAACAGACATTCATTTTCTCACTGATCTAAAGCTAGCAGTCTATGATCAAAGTGCCAGCAAATTCAAGGTGGTGAGGGCCCTCTTCCGGCCCGCAATTGGCCCTCTTTCACTGGGTCCTCATGTGGCCTTTCCTCCTTGTGCATGTGGAGAGCTCTGATCTTTCTTCTTTTTCTTATACGGACACCAATCCTATTGGATTAAGGCCCCACTGTTATGACCTTAATTAGCTTCCTAAAGGCTTCACGTACTATCACATTAGGGTTAGGGCTTCAACATATGAATTTGGGGGTAGGGTAGACACAATTCAGTCCCTAACAATACATGCCTGTTTAGTATGAAAACTACATTTCCCAACCTCCTTTGAAACTAGGTTACTAAGTTCTCATCAATGAGATGGAAGTGTCATGAGAAGTTTCTGGGAACCAATTTAAGAAACAGCCCTTTGTTCTTGCTTCTTTATCCCTTCCTCCATCTCGAGCCTAGAACAAAGACGATGGGGACAAGGGTCACACCTTGGGAATGGCTGGAAAGAACAAGGGTCCCTGAGAGCTTTGTGGAGTGGAGTTTCTACCTCTGCCTAGTCTAGCTACGGGTGACTTTGGTGAGTGTGAGAAATAAATTTCATTGAAGTCATTACTCTTTGTTGTGTTTCTGCTACTTGCAGCCAAATGTAATCCTAATTAATATACCATATTTACATAGCTAGAGTGAAGTAGAGATGCCGGGTAACTATCAAATACCTAGAATTTATACTTTAAAGTGGAAAGAAACTTAACAGTTTATTTAACATAGGGGTTTCCAAACTATGTGTCAATTTGCTAAAACCAACATAGTGTTAACTATGAATTTTAACTCTCTTAAGAGCTCACAGGTCTCCAGCTTGCCTCAGGCTCAAGCCCCCCATCATTAACACCAGGCTTGCTTTACACATTTCATTACCTGCCTGGCTTCTTACATATTTGAAATTGCAATGACTTATTTATTCTAATTCAAATCCTTTATTTTACATACGAAGAAGCAGTGACCAAGAAAAGCAAAGTAACCAGAGATTATAGAAAAAGAAATATTAGTATTCCAGGCTGCTGATTCCAGCCCAGTCTTCTTTCCATTGTTTGGGCACAAATAATCAATCCCATTGAATCACCCTGGGAAGAAATGCCTATTGGGGGACCATTCTCTCTGCATCCCAGCAGCTTCCCTATGGGCCTAGTCCCTTCCCACCAGATCAGTTCCAGCAGATGGGTCAGGAACAGGACACCTGGCCCCTCAGTAGGATTCCAGGAGGATAGCTGAAGGCATCTCCATGCCCCACCACCTGCACCTTCCCTCCACGTGCGGGAACTACGGGAAAGGCTTCATGTCTATTTTTTTGGCAGCTCTTTCTCGCACAGATTGAGGGACCAGTGTATTACATTCTCAACTCTCTGTCATCTCCTATCACATTAATGTGATATCATTTTTGTCTATTACAGTGCCATAACAAAAAAAAAAAAAAAAGAGGTGTTAGAGCATGACAGCACCTGTCAGAGGGTTGCAAATACTCATTTGAAATATTGGATTAAACCAGTTTCGTGTGACATTAGTGGTGGCAACTTGTCCCTGTAGAGTAAGTTCATTTATTTGTACTATGTGAATGAAGGTGTCGCATGCAAGCTATCATTAAAGAAAATGTCCCGTCACAGAGTTATGGAATCAAACAATTGAAGCATTGAGAAGAGCCTAGGGGCCACACTACAGCATTCCTCTGCTTGGGTGGCTTGCTAGCTCCTCATTTTTCAGTGTTGACTTCACCAGTCACCTTGTCTATGAACACTTGCTAAGCTTCTGCAGCCATATGGGTGAACATTGATAGTACTTTGGTTACCTTCTAATAGGGCTTGAGAAATGTCACGGTCTGTGGTGTCATCTAACTGCATCTGTATTTCTTACGTTTCTTTGACAATGGACTCCTTGAAAGAGTAGGGATGATCTTGCCTGCATCCTCTTCCTCATAGCATCCAAGATCAGGTTTTCTTCATACCAAAATCATCGTTTTTATTGACTGATGATCTAATACAATCTTTTTTTTTTTTTTGAAACTGAGACCAGTCAGTGAAAAAAGAATTATTCAATGGGGACAAATTATTTTGTCATATTCTTCAAAGGACACGTCTTTATTGTACAGAGGAACAGTCTCACTCATGATTTATAAGGATGTGTGTAGACCCTAAATTAAAAATTTTATATTAGGCCTTCAAAATCTAAAAATGGGATGTGAAGTTATCAGTCTGGAATTTGAAGACTTTAGTTTCCAGCCACATGATATTCCAGGTGGTTGAACACATAATATTTACTTTCTTATGTCCCAACTGTGATTTAAATTGGTGATGAAATGCTGGGAAGTCTCCGCTCTTCCATCTAGCACTGGTGATGACCATGGAGGGGTTGCTGCCAAGGCAACACCAGCCACAGGAAGGCACAAGAACCCAAGTCATTTTCAAAGTGGACTGGGCCCTCAGTGGAATTACAACCAGCTTCTAATGTTGATAATTGTGCCAACCTCTTTCCTCCTGGTTTCCATTTTCTGTAATGTGGGATATGACAAGTGTAGAAGAAGGAAATTTGAGGTCAGCTCCATACTCTGGGGTACAATGAACAAAAATGACTAATTTAATAAATTCAAATAAATGTCATACAGTCTGATAAAGAAATAAAAATATTGCATTTCCTCAGAAGCCCCATTCCTCCCCCCATCAAAGGAGATCGCTACTCCAACTTGCATGGAAATCACTCTTTGTTTTCCTTTGTACTTGTACCATATGAGCGTGCATATTCCTAAATAGTTCAGTTCAGTTTCACTGCTCTGGAACTTCTTTTGCTCAGCATTATGTTTGTGAAGTTCATCCATGTTTTGTTTGTAGCTGCAAGTTTGTTCATTTTCAGTGATGTATATTATGCCACTATGTAAATATACAGTTTATCCATTTTATCGATGGTGGCAACATCGGTTATTTTACCATAGAAGATAATGTTCAATATTCATAATACTGTTAAAAACATTCTTGTATATACATATATAAAAATAGCAACTGTAAAACAAAACAACGTATTTCCACAAAAAAGAAGTTGACTTTTATCGCAATTGCTTGACATTCTACATTGGTTTGGAAACAGTGACATATTTACGAAATTGAGCCTTGCAATCCACAAGGTTGGTATAGCCCTTCGTTCATTTAGGCCTTCTTTGTTTGCTCTTTGTAAGGTTTTGTAGTTTTTTTGTATAGAGGTCTTGGACATCTTTCATTAGATGTATTTTTGGGTATAATCATCGTATTTTAATTTTCTGATGATCTGTTGTTGGCAGATAAAATTACAATTTATTTATGAATATTTTATATATTATATAAATACACCATATATTTATATATTTGTAAGTTTTATTTTTTAAAGATTTTATTTATTTATTTGAGAGAAAATGAGAAGGAGAATGAGCACAAGCAGGGCGGAAGGGAAGGTGGGGAGGAGCAGAGGGAGAAGCAGACTCCCTTTTGAACGTGGAGACTGTCATGGGGCTGGATTCCAGGACCCTGAGATCATGACCTGAGCTGAAGTCAGATGCTTAACCGACTGAGCCACTCAGGCACCCCTATTCATATGTTTTATAGACTAGATGTTTATGTTCACCTCGTGTGTTGAAGCCTAACCTCCAATGTGTTGGTATTTGGAGGTGAAAACTTTGGGAGATAATTAGATTTAGATGAAGTCACAAGGGTGGGACCTTTGTGATGAGGTTAGTGCCATTATAAGAAAAGGACTAAAAGGACTAGATTTTTCTCTCCCTTCCTCTCCCTTCCTCCCTCCCTCCTCTTTTTCTCCCTCCCTCTTGGTCTCTCTCTCAGTCTCTCTCTCTCTGTATCTATCTGTCTCTCCCTATCTCCCTGTCTCTCTCTCTTTCTCTCTCTGTCTCTCTCTCTCTTATTCTGTCTCTCTGAGCCCACACACCAGAGAAAGAAAGGCCGTGTGAGCACACAGGCAGAAGGCGGCTGTATACAAGTCAGGAAGAGAGCCTTTGCCAAGAACCAAGTCTGCTGGCACTTTGATCTTGAACATCCCAGCCTCCAGAACTGTGAGAAATAAATGCCTGTTCTTTAATACCACCCTGTGGTATTTCATTACCGTAGCCTGGATTGACTCAGAGACACTGGTCAGCCTTCTTGGTGAACTTATTAAGTATAATCTATCTACAGTTTCTTCTAAAATCCCCACCTAAGTAATCACACTTATATCATATCATTGTGGCTTTTTTAATGATTCCTTTCCAATTATTAGACTTATTTATTTTTCTTACCCAACTCTACTATTTGAGTACATCATGTAAAAACTGAATGGAAATAGTGACAGCGAAACTCTTGTCATTTTCTGATCTCAAAGAGAAAGCTTTCACATTTCATCCTAAATATGGTGTTTGCTGTAGGCTTTTTATAGATCCTTTTCAAGTTAAGAAAGTTTTATTCTATTGCCAGTTTGCTGAGTTTTCCTAAAATTATAAATGCATGTCAAATTTTATTTTAAAATGTCTGCATCTCTGCAGATGATCATATGATTTTTCTCCTTTATGCTGTTAATATGATGAAGTACATTGATTGATTTTCAAATGCTAAATCAACTTCACATTCCTGTAATATACCCAATTTGTCATAATGGATCATCTCTTTTATAATTTGCAAGATTAGATTTGATATTATTCTGTTTAGAAGTTTTACATCTCTGAGAAGGAAAGACCTGTAATTTTCCTTTTTCATAGTGCCCTTGCCAAGTTTGATACCAAGGTTACATTGGCATCTTGAAATTAGTCCTGAGTATTCTCTCTTTCTTCCTCTATTCTCTGTAAGAATGTGTGAAATATTGGTAATATTTATTTCTCAAATGCTTGGTAAAATGCACTCTTTTTTTTTTCAAGTAGACTCCATGCCCAGTGTGGAGCCCAACATGGGGTTTGAACTCACGATCCTGAAATCATGACTTGAGCCAATGTCAAGAGTCTGATGCTTAGCCAACTGAGTCACCCAGGCACGGCAGTAAAATGCACTCTTAAGCCTTTTGGACCTGAAGTTTAATTTGTGCGAAGGTTTATAAATTACTCTTCAAATTCTTTAAAAGTGAAAGAATTATTAAGGTTTTATATTTCTGCTTTAGTCATTTTGGTAACTTGTGCTTTCCTACAAATTTAACCATTTCATAAAAACTTTCAAATTTATTGAAATAAATTTTTTTATGATATTCTGCTCTGATATTTTTAATGATTATAGGATTTTTACTGGAGTATCCTTTGGCATCCCTGTGTTTGGTAATTGTGATTTCCCACTTTGTTTCTAGATCTCCTTCACAGGTGTTTTTAAAGTTCTAAACCCTTTTCAATTAACTATCTATTATTATATATTACTATTTCAATTAATTATGAATGATCCTATTTTTGCTTTCTCCTTTAAATATTCAGCTTGTTTCTTTCTCCCACTTTGAGTTTAATTTGTCATTCTTTTTCAAATGTTTGGCTTCAGAGTTTAGTTCATGTATTTCTCAACTTCTTCTCTCACATAGGCTCTTACTGCTATAAATTTTTAAGTGTGGCTTTAGTTATAGCCCACAAGTTTGATACATACAGTAATTCTCTTACTCATTACCTAATTTTAATTGTGATTCCTTTGCTTTGATACATAGATTATTTTGGTTTTTTACTTCCAATTTAAAAGAACTTCGTGGGACATTTTGTTGTTGTTGCTTTTTAGCTTAATGGTTGTGTGGTCAAAATATAGGCTGCATGAATTTCAATCCCTTGAAATCTCTGAGCCTTGCTGTGGAAGACTGCGTTGTTGCTTAGAACATATACTGCCCCATCCTCTGATGCTTTTCTCTGCAGTAGAATTACCCACTTGCTCCAACTGACGTCAGTTTGAAGCCATATAACCCGCTCTATCCAACCATATGTAAGTGGAAGCGATGGAAGACACTCCTGAGATCTCTTTTCCCTCTGCCAAAAGACAGACAGAGGCAGCTGTGCCAGCCTGAGTCATATAATGAAGACATGGAGAAGAGCCAGAGGCATTCTCAATGATGTTTGGCGCCATTTGTGACTATAGTATAATCTTGTAGTGG
This sequence comes from Ursus arctos, assembly GCF_023065955.2. Taxonomy (NCBI): domain Eukaryota; kingdom Metazoa; phylum Chordata; class Mammalia; order Carnivora; family Ursidae; genus Ursus; species Ursus arctos. The sequence continues at coordinate 7,064,402 of NW_026623100.1, forward strand.
TAGGCCATGTGAGGATAGCTTTCTATGACTTCTGCCTCCTGGAATGCATGCTCTTGTGTAATGCCTCACCTTGAGAATTCAAGGACTTGTTTCCTGTAAACAGAGTGCAGTAAAGGTGATGGGATGTCACTTCTGAGATTAGGCTACAAAAAGACAGTGGCTTCCACCTTGGCTACCTTCTTCTATCCTCTGGTTCTCTGTCTCTTTCTGTCTCTCTCTTTATCTCTTTCCTTCTTACTCTCTGTCATTAGCAGCTGCCATATAATGATGACACCCTAGGCAGCCTATGTAGAGATCCACATGGCAAGGAGCTGAGGCCTACCAGCAACTCCATGAGTGAGTCTGGAAGCAGATCTGAGGTAGGCACACAAGTGAGCTAGGAAGTGGATTCTCTCTCTAGCCCCAGCTGAGACTTGAAATGATTGCAGCTCCAGGAAATATCTTGACTATAGCCTCCTGAAATTCTCTGAGCCAGAACCATCCTGCTTAGCTCTCCCTGGACCCATGGCCCACAGAAAATATGAAATAATAAATGTTTATTGATTTAAGACACTAAGTTTTGGGGTAATTTGTTATGTAGCAATAGCTAAATAATACATATTTTGGTATCTGGAAATGGGATGCTGCCATTAAAAAAAAATACTTTAAAATGTGGAAGTAGCTTTGGAACCAGACAGTTGGTGGAAGCTGGAAGGATTTTTAGGAACACGTTAGAGAAGCATAAATTTCCCTGAACAGACTGTTGGTAGCACCCTAGATTTCGAGGACACCATGAGTGAGGACTTACAAGGAAATATGACAAACATATTTTTAGAAACTGGAGGAAGGGGGATCCTAGTTATATAGTGGTGGAAAGGTTTGCAACATTATCACCTGCAGTAACATGGAAAGTAGAACATATGTCAAATGAACTGAGGAGATTTCCAAGCAAGTTGTTGAAGGTACCAAATGGCTTCTTTTTGCTGCTTAAATGCAAAAGGAGAGAGATAAATTGCGGGAAGGACTGTTAATCACAAAGGAGCCAGGATTTGAAGATGGCAAGTGATGCTACAGTTAAGAAATGGCCTGTGACTAAAGTTCAAATCCAGGGCACTGTTGGCAAATTATGGCCTAGAGAGGAAGCTGAGTGTGTCATCATAAAATCTTCTGGTAAGACCTCAGAAAGATCAAAGTTGATGTCCCAGAGTACTATTTGGTCACACAAAAGACCTTTTAAAAAGATTTAAGGGGTACCTCATATATTCTCTCAACTGAACAACAGACCTCTAAAAGCTTAAGGTCTTATCTGAAAGGGATTTGCAGGTGTGGCTTTTGTTTAATGGAGTGACCCACGAAGAGATCCTAAGGGGGCCCACAAAGTTTTTGAGAGATGTATGTTAGGGAGAAATGTGATTGGCTTGGACTATACAGTAGAGTCAGAGATGGTACAGAATAAAAAGACATTGCTCCCCACCCCCCAAATTATTTGGCAGGGAGAAGCCTGAGAAACTACTCAGATGCAAACCAGGGCTATAGTTCATGAAAAGGAAGAATGATTTCAAGGACGAAATCAATAGCCATGAAGAATTTTTTTCTCCAGGTTTGAGACCTAATCACGAAGTTTCCAGTATTTTTCCCAACTAGATTTCAAAACTGCTATGGACCAACGACTTCTTTACAGCCCCAATTTTCCCCACTTCTGACCAAGAATATCTGTAGCAATTATCCTCTGCTTGTCTCACTACTGCATGTTGACTATATGGGAGGACTTCTATGCATGGTTTCACAGATTGGCAAATAGAGAGGAGCTCAACTTGAGGAGTCGTACTTAAAGTACTATACCTGAGGCACCTCATCCATATCTGGACCTGATTCAAATAATGACATTCTGAATTTTAAGCTGCTGTTATAATGGGACAAGACTTTTGTGGGCTTGAGAGGGTGGGGATGTATTTTATAGGTTAGAGGGAAAAGAATAATTGGGGACCAGAGGGATGATATATTAGGTGTCCTATAATACCTCTACTCCTGGTAAACATGCCCTTGTGTAATCCCTTCCCCATGAGTGTGCGCTGGATTTAGTGTTTTTCCTCTATTGTATGGAATGTAACAGAGCTTATGAGATGTCACTTCTGTAAGTACATTTCAGAAAAGTTGGTGGCTTCTGTCTCGAGCATGCTCTCTCATTCTCTTGTTTGCTTGCTATGAGGACATGGGCTGCCATGTATGAGGTGTCCTATGGAGAGATCCATATAGTAAGGTATTTCTATCTGACCAAAAGCCAGAGAAGACCTGAGGCCTACCAATAGCCACATGAGTGATTTTGGAAGTGGACCCTCCCCCAGTAAAGCCTTGATATGATTGCAGCCCTGGCTGATAACTTGATTGCAGCCTTGTAAGAGACCTTGAGCCAGAGGCCCCCAGCTAACCTATTCCCTGATTCTTGACCCACAGAAACCATATAGTAATAAATATTTGTTACTTTAAGCCATGGAGTTTTGGTGCAATTTGTTATAGAACAGTAGATAACTAATATACCTAGGTCTAACTCAAGCTAATTGATATTATTGTTTTATGACCTAGAGTATAATAATTTTCATTAATGTTATATGCATGTTTAAAGCAACACACACACACACACACATTACAGTTATTGATTGGCTTTTGAATTGGTAAAAAAAACTCTCAGTCATCCCTTTAAATTTTGCTTCTGACCCATTTCCTCCTCCCTTTCCTATGAGATTCTAATTCCAACATTTATTGCCACAGTGTAAATTCTATGCCTCTTGCCCTCTAATTTTTCTATACTTTTGTCTTTCTGTGGTTGAATCTGCATGATCTCCTGTAAGTTATGACCCAGTTCATTCCTTCTCTCTTTAGCTGTGTCTAACCCTTTCATAAAATCATCCACCAAGTTTTAAATTTCAGTTATTTTATTCTTTAAATCCCAGAATGTCCACTGGTCACTGACAATTCCAATATTCTGACCCCTGGATGGTCTCTTTTTTTCTTTGGTTCATGTTCAGGTTGTCTTATATCTCCAAGTCTCAATCAGATAAATTAATCAAATTTTTACTATTTTCTGGGTATCATAGATGCAAAAATTATATATAGAAAGAAGTCTAGGCTTTCATAGATGTTTCATGTTTGCTTTTTCCAGATACCTGGGATTCATTCCAGTTTCCGTGGTTGGGATGCTGTCCTCATAAAGATGTTTCCCCTCATTTGTAAAAATAGAGGATCTAAACTCAAAGCTGAGGTGGTTCATTAGAATGCTCCCTCTTCTAGATGGTCCTGGATACCAAAGTTGTTGTGTTAGTCCCAAGAGGTTGTCAAAAGCAATGTTCAGTCTCTCCTGATTTCAGCTTCCTCCTTACAACAAATCTTAATTTGTCCTTTGGAAAAAAGATGGCCTAAAGCCAACATCAACTTTTTGGACCCCTGTCTTCCCTTTAATCCCAAATCATAATATAAATGATTACATCATTACCAAAACTAATAGGAAGCTCATTTGAATCACAGAGGCAAGGGAAAAGGAACTAACATTTGTGAGCAACTATTAGATGCCACATGTTTGTTATATGACATCTCATTTATTCATCACTTTTTAAAGTGATCTGTAAGGTAATTCTTTATCCCTATTTTTACACAGGAAAAGCTGAGATTTATAGTGGTTAATGGCTAGCCTAGGATTACAGTCAGTCAATGGCAGAAACAGAATTTGTATACCAAGTTTGTCTGACTTCATAGACCCAGTTTCCACTATGTTATGATAATGTGAGTTATAAGAAATACATATTCGGTCTGGGGAGCCTGGGGAGCTCAGTCCATTAAGCATCTGCCTTTGGCTCAGGTCATGCTCCCAGGGTCCTGGGATGGAGCCCCACATCAGGCTCCCTGCTTAGAGGGGAATCTGCTTGTCCCTCTCCCTCTGCCCTTCCCAGCAACCCTCCCCCCCACCCCCCACCCCTGCCTCACGCTTTCTTTCTCAAATAGATCAACAAAACCTTTATTTAAAAAAAAAGAAATATACATTTTGGTCATTCAGATGACCAAAAATATATATCTCTTATATATTTGGTCTTTGTCATGGTTCCTGGCTCACAGTAACCAAAACCATTAGAATTTCCTGGGAGTTAAGAGTCCTAGGAGCATCTTTGGTTAGAATAATTGGTCTCTTTTCCTCAGTTCCTGAAATTGTTTCAGAGCCATAAAAGTGAAATGGGTGCCTTGTTATTCATAACAAGCCCCTTTCCACCCTAATTGGGTTCCTGTTAATAAGGTACCTTGGTAAGACCAGAAGGATAGGGGCTGGTCACCAGGGGAACCAACCATGAACAGAGGTTGGAACTTCAGTCCCACCCCCTGATTTCTGGGGAGTAGAGAAGGGCAGAAGTTTCATCAATTACCAGTGGCAAGTGATCTAATCCATCATACCCATGTAATGAAATCTTCATAAAAATCTCAAAGGAGGGTCTTGGAGAGCTTCCGGGTTAGGGAGTGAGAAAACCTCCACTTGTCACCATGTTGGGCCTCAGGGTCCATGAGGTTAAAAGCTCTCTTGTTCAGGACCTCACCCTGCGCATCTCTTCATCTAGCTGTTGACATGCATCCTTTAATATTCTTTGTAACAAACCAGTAATCTTGTGAGTAAACCTGTTTGCTCAGTTCTGTGAGCCGCTCTAGCAGATTAATGAAACCGAAGAAGAGGGTCCAATTTATAACCAGTTGGTCAGAGTACAGGGCTAATAACCTGGACTTGACATCTGAACTGGGGGACAGTCTTGTGGGACTGAACCCTTGGTCTGTGGAATCTGATGCTATCTCCAGGCAGACAGTGTTAGAATTGCGGTGAGCTGTAGGACACGCAGCTGGTGTCCAGAGAATTGCTTGTTGGTGTGGAAACAACCGCCCCACACACATGTTGGAATTGGGGGCTGAACCTGGATAGGTTCTTTATGCTGACCTCTCATTAGGCTTCCATTAGTGTTAGAAAGGAGAGATATTTGTAATATTTTAGATGCAAAGAACACAATAAGTAACAATCCATTCTGCTGGGACATACACTATTTACTTGTCTTAAAGTTTGCAACTTTAAAAATCATTTATTTCCTATCTCTACACCATAAATGGTGCCAGTTATGCAGACTCCAACAAACTGGGATTTCTGATTCTTATGGTGTATGATATTCATAATATAGAGAAAGACGAAGCCATAATTGTGGGATCTGGTCAAGAATAATCTCTGCTTGTGCCACTCCAAGACTGGTCTGTAAACAGCCTGCGTTGCTGGTTGTCTCCGGTCCCCCCTCTGCTTGAGCAGGGCCTACACTCATCTGGCAGTTGCTGAGCTCAGGCACTGAGTCACCTGTGGCACTGTACATGCCAGCCTGGCACAGTAGGACACAGTAGGACAGGAGTCTATGAACCACAGGAAATTTTCAAGAAGTGTGTTTCACAGGAAATAATTTGAGAAGCGCTGATCATTTGCTAGTGTTGGTTTATGTGCTACTCCAAGTCCATGGCCCTGCCTTTCTCCTCTGACTGGAGTCACCCTAGCAGTGGGTGACCTTGGACTAGTCACTCCTGCTGCAAGCCTAGAGCCCTAGGAGTCTGTGTGTGGAGCCACCTGCCATGCCTGCCCTCGGACAGCCTGATGATCTCCATGGAGACTGGCTTCTCCAAGTGGCTACCTGGACAGGAAGTTGAGTTGACCAGAAGTGGGGGGAACATGCCCTGGGTAGCAATAATAAATTGAAGATGAGAGACTAGAGAAAGCTGGTAGATAAATTTCTTCGCCTTTATCTCCCTAGGCAATAAGCTGAGCTTGTTACAAAGTGAGGGCCAGCTCATCAGTAAATAGCACACATCCTCAGGTCTGTTTGCCCTCCACCCTCCTTTGTGTTTCTTTTCTCCCCTCACACTAGCTTCCCAGGGACAGCATACCCCAATAACTTAGCATGTAAGTTTTTGTCTCAGGCTCTGTTTCTCCAGAAACTGGGCCAAGACATATATACTATGTAAAATAAACTCAAGAAACACTTTTCTAATGCTTTATGCCAATGGTTCTCAAAGTGTGGGCCTCAGACCAGCATCATCTGTGAAATTGTTAGAAATGCAAATTCTTGGGTCCCACTACAGAACGAATAAGTCAGAAACGCTGGGGATCGGGCCCAGTGATCTGTTTTAGCAAGACTTACAGATGATTCTCTTGCATGCGAGTTTAAGAACCACTGTTTCAAACTGGCAGTTAGAGCTAGAGAAAAGTTTCTTCCTTTTTCAAGTGTAACGGTATGCTAGAAGCTTAGCTCAAGGACAGACCATTTCTTAGGTGATATTCATGCTGTCAATTTGACGATATCATAATGGCATATAATCTAATAACTACAATGTAACATTTCTGTCATAGCACCAGCTGAATGGAAAAAAGAAATTCTGCCTATCAAATTTGTCACAACTTCTACTTTTTGTAAATCCCCACTTTGTTTTATTTTGTCTCTTCATAACTCAGACCAGCACAAAGAAAACTCAGCCCTCTGGATCAATGCTCCTGCATTTTTAGAACAGGACCTCCCTTCAGTTGTGCAATTTATTTATTTTACCTCCCATTGCATCATTCCTTCTTGTTCTCCCCTCTGAGATAGCTATCTACGATAAGAACAACTTTGTTTTAAATAAAGCTTATTAAAACTAATTTTTAGAATTTCGCAGTATTCCTGGAGATCCACAGAGCCCCCTGGGCTGTTGACAACATGGAGAACCCCTGCCCTGGGAACATGGTAGAATCACCTGGGGAGCTTATAAACTTACTTGTGCATTGATCCCAATCCAAAGAAACTGATTTAGTTGGTCTAGGGGTGGGACCTAGGTATTGTCTGTTTCAAAAGCCCCGAGGGGCTATTCTAATAGTAGCCAGGGCTGGGAAAAAGCTTTGAGGCCAATTCTTCTAACTTACATGTACTTGCTTTTTGCTTCTTGACCCCATAAGCCCTGGGGCAAACACACTATTTTCTGTGTTTCTTTCTGCCTTTCAAAGGCAATTTAAGAGGACAGCCCCCACTACCAATACTGCATAATTATCAGGAGGAGTTCTAGCAAAATTACATTCTGGAAGTTGATGTCAAGGGACAAATCAGAGTCCATTTAAAATTATTCTCCAACTGCACCTCTCACAGATAGAGGGTTTTGTTTAAAAAAAAAAAAATCTTTCTGTGGAGTTGTTACTGCCCTGCCCCATGGTGGTGTCAGAGGAAACCTGTTCCCAATAACCCCAACCCAGGGCCTGCTGCCTGCTGCTCTCCAAGATAAAGAGATGGCAGTGCGGGAGGGGTCTGCATGCTCCCCCAGAACAGGATGTAGCCCTAGCCATAAAGCTCCTGGGTTCAGTCTCAGAGGACTGGGGGCTAGCTCCAGGCACCCCTGAGCCAGCACCCCAAATTCCACACGCCAGCCTTCAGCCTTCTCCTGCCCCGGGTTTGTGCTGAAATGCTTGTGTTTGATTCTCACCTTCTATTCCCTTAGTGAAAATCCCATTATCTCTAACATCTGTGTGTCAAAAAAAGACATGAATTTTGTGTAACAACAGAAGGATACCATACTTGTTTTTCCAGGTAGCCTTAGGCAAAACCATTTCATCTCACTTTCTTCGTTTATAATATAAAGACTTAAACTTGGTGCAGAAAGAGGGTAGATACTTTCGGGTGGGAAACTTTTGAAAGAAGGACTAAATCCCTATAGCACAGAAGGAAGCTTATAATGATATATTTAAAAAACAAAAACAAAAGCCTGGAGAAAAAAAAAAGGACAAATTTGCCACTAAAATATTATTTGCAGTTTATCATTCCTAGATAAATTCATAAAGTGAAAGAAAACCAGGAAGGTGACATACACTGCTTGTGTAAACCTTGAAATTGATTTCAGAGGCCTCAGCACTCACTACAAAAGAACTTCACAGTTTAATTAGGATGGCTCAAATCCAGTGTCTATATTTAGGATAAGCTGGAAATTACAGTGTAGAAATGAGAATCATCCAGCAACAGTCTAAATGGGGGGGGGGGGATCTATGGAAAAAACACCACAGCTTTTCTCAGTTAATCATAAATTTCTTAACTTTTGTTTATCATTGGACACAAATTGAGTAATCTGTAAGGATTTTACCTGTTCAGCTGAGGAACGCATTTTTACTAAAATTCTCTAAATATGAACTTTTAAATCTGCACCTGCACATATTACCCAAATTCTCTTTAATACCTGTATGATCTGCATAAATACAGATAAATTTGGCATTTAACATATAACATATCAAAGGCATCTCATTAAAATTCTGAATGTATATAAACATATTTTATACCATTAATATTTTGGCTTCTTTTTTAAAGTGGTTGGCAGAGTTCTCATGGCACTATATCATTAATTCCTTAAATATTCCTGTTTTCTTCTCATCATTGGTATATCAGCAAATAAATTAGTTCAAACTCAAAATGTGACAGAAAGAACCATATGATTGATTTTTTTTTTTTTTTACTTCAGGAAATGTTTGAACTGATTTTGTACAAGTTATATTGGCTTAACATCCAATAATTTATTAGAGGAGCACACGATTATTTATGATCATAATTATGGTTTTTCGATGTCGAACAGGGCGTTTTTCTTCTTCTTCTTTCTCTTCTTTACAGTGACCTGGGTCTGGGTTTAAATATGCTTGTCAATAATTTCACTAAAAGCAGTTTAAATGCTCTAAATAATATACTCAAAATTGTTAAGAAAATAAATCGCTTTAGTGAGCTGACCTCATCAACAAGGATGCTCTAATGTACAATGACTATAGAGCCAGAAAGACGCAGAAAGAAATTAGAATCACAGGAATAGAGTCTGAAATTCTTTCAAATTAAAGTTACTTGCCTTGGCTGAAGGTTTAATTTTAAATTACAAGGAAGGAAATACTCCAGGTAAAATAGCTCTTACTCAATTGTAACTAACAAATAAATTGCAGATAGCTGGTTTAGAGCTTGAGTGTGCACTAGTCACATATTAGTGAATTACTTTCTCCTCATTTATTAATTTTGCCATAGTTCAAACACTGCCCCACTCTCATTCCTATGTCAGGCGTCTTATTCAATATGATCACTCATATTTAAAAATGGCCTGAATTTCACCAAACTGCAACTCTGAAGATCCAGTGTAATGAAGTTGAGTTTGCTTGCTTGTATGTTAATATGAATTGACTGCAACTATTTGACAGGTACACCAATTAACTCATTTCATCCTCATAGTGTCACTTAGAGATAGTTGTTCACTTTCTCTGGATGAATAAACTGAGGTTAAATATGATTCAGCAATTTGGTGCCAAAGCCTTCACGTTGAACCCACAACAAGTCAACATTATTTCCTGTCCTGTGCCTGTCACTGTTCTAGGACTCCGAAGAAGCAATTCTGGAAAGATACAGCTGATTGATCCAGGAGTTACCTGCTATTAGGATGAAAAAAATGGGCACTTCTTGTTTCCCTGAAACTGTCTTGGTAATTGAAGGTGAGACCAGCAAAGCCGATTGTCCTCATTTGTGGGGAAAATAGAAAGGGGAGCTGGATAAAGGAGATCATGGCTGAAATAAAATCTTGGGCTGCCATTATTTTCTATCAAAATCAGCTGAAACCTCCTGAATGTTTCATTGCTTATTTTAACTCAAACTGAGAACCTTCAGCCTCCAACCAAAAAACTTTCTTAGACTTTTGTTCTAACTGGGGAGGAGAGATGGTGATTTCTATGACACGGCAGGCAAACCAGACTGGTCAGATCTTGCTGGCCATCCTGACTGCAGGCACGGAGCAGACCCCAGGGACAGGGGCTGAGGACAAGATGCGCAGCCAGCTGGCTGGAGCTATTCATTTTCATGTGCAGGTGCTGCTGTGGCTGGCTGGCATCAGGAAAATGCAAAGAACTCAAGGTAGAGGAGGGGCAAGGTCAGTGAAAACGTGGAGACTCACCCGAGAAGGAAATGCGATGCCTAACACTGCCACCAGGTGGTCTTTCCTGGGAGAGGTTTATTACAATAAAAACGAAAACCTCCTCTGAGGTTTTCTTGCTAATGATCAGAATCTAATCAAGTCTCAGATCTAACATCAGTTTTCATGTCAAATGGCACTGGGGGATTCAATCAGCCAAATCCAGAATGCATGAATCTTCAGGACAAATAACCCATTTTCTTCAACAAATTAATGGGAAGGGAAAAAGAAGGAAAGGGAGGTCCTGGGAAGGCAGGAGGAGAGGGGAAACTACTGCAAAAGATACCTATGAGATATCCGCAGTAACATGCCCTCAATGAGTGCATCTCACCTGGATCCTGATTCAAACAAATCAACTGTACATTTTTTGAGCCAAGTGAAGATAAATGGACATAGCCTGGCTAGCAGATGATATTAAGGAATTAGTGTTAATTTTGCTAGTAATAGTATTGAGGTTTATTTTTTAAAGAGGGGTGCCTTAGCCAATAGGTAGATAGTATCCATTGGTGAAATAATGTAATATTGGAGATTATTTTTAAATATTTCCAAAAAAAAAAAAAGTGGGGCTGGGAACAGATGAAAGGAGATTGGAGGAAGGTTGATTATCTATGGAATCCAGGGAACGGACACATGGGGGTTTGCTATATTGTTCTTTATATTCGTATGTTTGAAATTATCTTTAATAAAAAAAAGTTTTTTTCCAAAAAATATGCTAATTTACAGAAAAAATTATTGATCATTCTAAATTAAATATAATGCTATATAAAAATACATATTGGTGTTTTTTTTTTAATCCCCCCCCCCGGCCAAAATAAACCCCTGCTCCTGAGAAGGTGAAGTCACCTTCAACATATGACAATTCTTGAATTTTCGATATGTTTTGGCGGATGAGAATAGTTGATTGAAAACTAAACATCATGTAGGATAGACTGTAAGTTTCGGCAGGGAAGGAAACTGCCCTGTTTCACTGCCACACTAGCGTGCTTGGCACATAGTGGGTCCTGAATAAACATGGATAATAGGAATGGGCAGTGTCTGGAGAACATACCCAGTTTTACAGAAACTTACTAGAGGGACAGCCAATGATCCCGATCCCGTGGAAAAGGTGCTGGGAGGGAGGCAGTGTTAGAAGAGGCTCCTTCTGCACAGCCCCCCTTCTCCCACTCCCCCGAGGAAGTGCCTTCTTCGAAATTAGTGGCCAGTTCTAGATACTCATAAAGATCCAGGAAGATAAGGACAATACTGACTGCAATTTATTGATTGCTAATGATGTGTCTGGTCATCTTGTGCTGCTTTTTCTAATCCTTAAAGCAACCCCAAAGAATTAGGAATTAATAATTACTCCCAGTTTACAGACGAGACCACTGAAATACAGGGAAGTTAAATGAGGGTCCAAGGTCACACTGCTAGTGAGCAACGGAGCCATTCCTGGTCAAACTTGGGCAAATCGGGGACAGCTGTCCTCACCATGAAGCCTGGCTGCCCAACCCAGTACCTACAGCAGCGTCTACACTTCCATCTAGAGACATAAATTATAAGACACACATAGAGAAAAAGTTCACGTCTCCCAAACTATAACGTAAGCACTTACTTTTTGGGGGTATTTCTTTCAGCTTGTAGAACAGGACTACATGTTAATAGGTCCTCAATAAAAAACTATTAAAATGATCAAATAGAAGGCTCTTACCTAACATGCTACTGAACGGGTTCCTAAACTATCACTGCCAGATTTATATGATTACTAGGAAAGAGTTTGTTAGTAAGCATGCTTAGAGGAGTACTCTTCAGAATTCTTATGATTCCTTTAAGAATACTTATACTGTGCAACTTTGGGCGAGTTACTTAACTTCTCTGTGCCTCAGTTTCTGCCGATGAGAAATGGGATTAATAAGACTACCTGCCTTGTGTGTTTGTTGTGAAGGTTAAGTGAGACAATCCATAGAATGCGTAGGACCCTGAACAGCCATCACTCACTTCTGTACCATCATCACTCACATACTAATACTGTATTGAACACTAGTATTCATACACTAGTCGCTCAGGGACTGGGATACTGACTGCAAGGGGGGAAGAGGAAGAACCCTCTGGCTTTCCTAGTAAGCCCAGTCTTTGAATGTCACCTTTCAGAGCCACACTTTGTCTGCTCCCAGAACACAGGCAACCTTCCTGCCCTGATCCACCAATTGCTGTTTTCTTCCTCACAGAAGAGGAGCTGCATTCCATCAAGTGACCAGACCAGTTGTAGCCAAGAAAAACTGGAGGGGTCTCCAAAGAAGAGAAGCAAGGACACTCACAACAGCAGCATGAAGGATGCACCTGTTACACTGGAAAGACTTCTAGTGACTGGACCTTAAGCAAATGCCAGGGAGTGGGGACCCCCTCTTCCCCATCAGCTTCTGCACAGCCCCCCTCTCCCACTCCCCCGTCATGGCCAACCTTTGCCCTGCAAGACCAGTGCAGAGATCCTTGGCCTGAGACATCAGTCAGCAGAAGGCAAGGCAGGCCCACGCAGAAGACAGCCAGGAGGAAGAAAAGACATTTGGCCTAAGGCACTGGCCTGGCTCCAGCATTGAGTGACTGTCCCATCTCCCAGTCAGGAGGGCCCGGTAAGCAAATCAGGCCTCCCGCCTGGATGCAATTAGCTATCGACAGGCTCCTGGAATCTGTATGCAAATGTACCCATAATGCAACCTTAGTTATTTTCCAAAGCCATAATTTTGTTTTTAAAAAAACCTCATGCAGGGATAGAAATATCTGAGACAAGGTGGCCTCTGCTGACCACCAGGTCACCATAGAGGTTCCTGGTCACAAACCACTATCCATTAATCACCCTGACAGGAGCAATTACAAAGCGGACATTCTACAAAGGGAATGTCGCATTTCCCTGCTACAAGTGAACTGATGAGGGATTGGATAATTGGAAGCATTTCTGGAAAAACAAATACTATAATCCCCTGTTCCCTTTAATTATAAATATAAGCAGGTATGTATTTCCTCCATTTGTTCAATAAATATTTATAAGACATGGTATAGTAGGGGAGAAACATTTAAACAATAAGCACTTAGGAATAAGAGTAGTAGAGAAACATTTAAGCGTAAGCATTTAAGAGAAAAACATTAAAAAACAAATTCAAGACTTGTGTTCTGCTTCCAAGTGGCTTGCAGCTAATTGGGAAGATGCATTACATGCAAACGAAAAGATAAATGGCAATGCAAACGCATATGTGATGAACGTTCAGTGAATGGTTTGTACCGGCCGTGGTCTAAGAGCTTGGAGGAACGGGATGTCCCTGAACACCAGAGGAGTTTCAGAAAGGGGCTGGGACATCAGGGCTTTGCAAGACTTGAGTGACAGAGAGGAGAGGAAATTCCATGTAGAAAGGAGTGAAATTTATTAGGAGAGTCGCCTGGTTTTAGAGGAGAAATTTCTCAGGGAATTGTGAGAAGTAACGTGAATTAGGTATGTTGGAACTATATCACGAACAGACTGAATCTCCCACAGTGTATCAGATTACGCTCTGTCATTTGCTAACAAGAGAGATTGATTCTGAGTGACTTGAATAAAAAGGAAAAGCAGACTATTTATTGGGGGATGTCAGGATTTCTTACGATGGGGTAGACATGCGTAGTCAAGGCTCAGGATGGGCAGAACCAGGCTGCCTGGCAACCTCAGCATTGAGACTTCTTACCCTTTATGGGACTCAGTTTCCAAAGTCTCTCCCTTTCAGATTTCATTTGCCTTGGAAATAGGATCTGTCTGCATACATTGGATCAGAAGCCCACATTCTTGTGCTAACAGCTGTGACCAAGGGTCAGTGCCAGCGGCCCTTCTGTATATCAGGACAGTCCCTGAAGAAGGCAGCCGGCCAGGTCGTGCTCCACGCAACCAGTGAGAAGAGTTGATTCTCAGTAAGTGTGTACTAGGGACCAGGCACTTTGCTACATAAAGACATCACCCAACTATGAAACTAAGTCCATTTTCTATGAAATGGGAAATCATGGGGATGTGCAGCAGAGAAGGAACAAAATACAAATATGGTTTTAAGAAGAGCATTCTGTCAACAAAGTGTGCTTTAGATTTAAATGTAGAACTGACTTGAGGTCCGAGATGTGTATGACAGTGATTCCCAATACACTCCGGCGTGTATGTTCAAGCCATGTCATCCTGGGCCCCACACTCTGTAATTCTGATGGCATGGATCGAGGATGGGGCCCTGGGAATGCTGTCTGAGGGAAATTCATGAGCATACTCGGGAGCCAGTGAGGGAGGACACCAGGCTAGTAATCCTGCCCACAAGCAATGTGAAAGCAGCAGGCCGAGGAGACAGGGCAACATTCAAAAACAGCATTGGTGTTTCAGGAATCTATCAGGATCTGGAAGATGGCAACGAAGGAGAAGTTGAGGTGAACCCAACAATTCAAAACTCAGGGATAAGGACAGTACCATCAAACAGAATTTAAAAAAGCAGAAAGGGACAGTGGACCAGATAATGATTCTGCTCAGACATCTGAGCAGACACAGTCCGGAAGCATTGGGGCCCAAATGAGATAAGTGGGTTATCTTCTTGGAGGTTATAACTCATACATGGGTAATAATGTATGAACGGAATCTATTCAAAATGAAATTAAAATATTAAGATAATAATGAAATCTAAACAGCATTTCAATGATGCATCTGGATTCAGATTTAACTAACCATACTAGGTGCTTTCATGAATATTATTTTATTTAACCTTCACAATTACCCTGTCATGGAACTGAGCCTCAAAGCTCTAAATTATGTAAATTATTTAAGGTAACATACCCGTGGGGGATGGAGAGACGAGAATCTGGACCCAGATTTTTGGGTTCCTGAGTTCTTTCCATCACATCAAGTTAGCCCCCTCCCCAGTGAAGAAACAAACAAAATTACCTACCCAGACAACCAGCAACTAGGACAAAAATTGATGTTATTGGCACTGTGAAATGTAGATATCTATCTTTTTAATATCCACATGGATAACTGTTCTGCTTCCTAAAACTTGAAAATCCACGGGAAATACAAAGCTCAAAGACAACAGTCAGGGCATAGTCAGGGCCTTGCAGTCAGTGGAGGGAGTGTTTTTAATCCCTCTGTCATTGCTACGTGGCCTGTGTGCCATTTTGGTTCAAAGTCTTTTTTTTTTTTTTTTTTAGTATTCTTTTTTCTTAATGGAAGTACAGTGCACATATCATAGAATGTTAGTTTCAGGTGTACCGCACAGTGATTCGACAATTCTATACATTACGGAATGCTCACCATGATTAAGTGGAGTTAGCATCTGTCGGTTCAAGGTCTTTTACTTGGGGCTCAGCTCACTAAAACGCAGTTCCTTTCCTTTTTCCTATTTTAATAATTCCACAGTGACACCTGCTGGGGAGAAAGAACCGCTCAGCCCCAGGTCTCCCCACAGAGAGCTCCGTGGGGCTGTGGAGGGCGCTGTGCTGCTGTGGAGCAATGGGATGCTGGTTCTCCCCGCCTGCCCTTCTCTGCAGACCTGGTTGTGTCCCACATGAGAGCGCAGGTCTTCCAAGATTAATACCCAGATTCTGGTTTCCCTCCAGCTGTGCTGGAGCGCTAGCCAGGTCCCCAAGCACCAAGGCCGCCAAGGGACTGGCAAGTGAAGGGGACATTCTACATTCTATTCTAGCTTCTTTTCCTGCCTCTGCTTGTAGCCCTGAGTCTCTCCCCAGCACCAGGCCCTCAACACCACTGTTTGTTTCTCCGTGGATCTCCGTGATACTGTTACTTAATAACAAAGCAAAATTGAAAAAAAGTCCCCTGGCATAACTGAGGAGACGCCTTCCCCAGAAAGTGCCAAAATGTTTTAGAAATAGAGGCAGACAACAGAATCGTCACGTATTTCGCTAGGCAGGATAGTAATTTATGTAATGTATTTTTAACTGTGAGAAGTGATGGGGGAAACCACTTAAATATAATGTGAATTGAAGATTTGTCAGTTATGTAGTTCATGCGGTGGCAGATCTGGAAAATGTTATAAAAATTGAAGGATTACCAACAGAGAATGCCTAAAATCGGAGCTCCTATTTGAGTTCTGACTCCCCCTATCGCTGGGAATTTTCTGCTTTCTGGGAATATTTTGCTTTCTGTGAAAGGAATTGCAGTTATATGCTGTCTGTCAAATGTTCTTTTTTTAAATCGCCTTTCTTCATTCTCGTTTTTGTCCCTCCGCTCTCTGTCTCAGCCTGTCTGTGATGTTGAGATGGCCTGACGCTAACTCAGTGCCCTGCCATCTCCGTGCCCCAACGTCACTGATCTGACCCTCACACACTCTCATATTTACTTTGGGTCCTGCCCTGTTGTAGGTGGGTGGGCCCTTTGGAACACAATGGGGCATTCATCCCAATCTGGACCCTCTGCACAGAAGGGTTAATTGGAATAGTCTTTCATTTCTCCTCGAAATATGTGCCCTATGTATTGAGGCCACAACGACCAGCAAATACAGCCATCTTAAACTGGGGTGAGCTCACACTTCGGCACGCCCCTCCTTCCGAAGTTATGCAAAGATACACCTCTGTCGCATGGCACTCCCTTTCTCCTCTGCCCCCCACCTTGAGATATGCTCAAAAAGGCCCTTTGGAAAGTTCTTGGCTTTTCAACAGACTTCTTTATAGATGAAATGAGCCCTCTAGTGGCGATTTTTCAAGTTACAGCCTCTCTTTTCAGGACTTTGAGCATGCTGGTTCAGAACGTTTCTTCTTTCTTCTAAAGAAGCACCAGACCCAGGTCTCAGGATGAACTGATGCAAATCTTACTCCTTGTTACTGCTTTCCCCCCAACACAACTCTACACTCCCCTCCCCAGTTTGTGCATCCCTGAGAATCTTTCTTTTGTCTATTACAATCTGGGCAGTTCTCGGTCCTCGACTGGCTGCCAGATCAGTCTCACTCAAGCTTGCTAAATTGTGGCCATGAGGACCCTCCGTCCCGTGCTCCTGTTGTAGAATTGCTGGCTTCAGAAGTTTTGTGCTGAGAATAATAGTGCCCCACGGGCCGTCCGTCAGTGGACTAATGAACACCTGTCTCTGAGCAGAAATGTATTCAGACATGGGCCTCCTCACAGAGGATGTGAGTCACAGTTTGGCCACAAGCTATAGCTACATTACATTTGAGTTTCGTAGTGTTCTGATATTTCAAAAAGTCATATAGTCTGCTATGTCGGTCACATCTAACACCCACGGTTCTGCCTTTATGGTGGTCCAAACGAACTGCAAAGACACATCTTGACTGTTTAGGACAGGGTGCTAGCGAGTGGTGAAGCCCTCCATGATGGGTACGATGTGGAGTTGCTAAACGCAGAGAAATCAGAAATCAGCGCTAACTCCCATGTGCGCTGCAGTGGTTGTAAATTGCTCTGTCTCCTTCCAGTCTAAGTGTTTAAATCAACAGAGAAAATCCACACAGCCTTTTAAACAGCTTTGATGTTCTCTTGAAATCCTAATCAGTCAGAAAATGGTATGTATTTAGCACCCGCTGTTTACGCCCTATGAATCAAACACAGTGTCAAGAGCAAAAAGAAGACTATCTTAGTGACCAAAGTATTCATGGTCAAGTGAGAAAGAGAGCAAAGCAAACAGATGAACACAGACTGAGAACCCGCTTACCAGAAACATAAAAACACAAGCATAATTAGTACTGGTTACTCGATACTGTATGGGGTATTACCAATCATGAATGTCTGGGATGCCTGGGTGGCTCAGTCGGTTAAGTGTCTGCCTTCAGCTCAGGTCATGATCCCAGGGTCCTGGGATTGAGTCCCACATCAGGCTCCCTGCTCAGTAAGTCTGCTTCTCCCTCTGCCTGGTTCTCTCTCTCTCTTTCTGACAAATAAATAAATAAAATCTTTTTTAAAAAAAAACTCATAATGAATGCCTGTTGTACTACCTTCGAGAAAAGAGTGGGTCCTTACCAACTCTTGATTTTTCTCTCCCCTCCGTTGTTCACATCCACCATGCATCTCAAACTCATCCTCTCACCACCCTTCCTCTGCCCACAGTTGGTTGAGGTCTTACAGTCTCGCCACCTGAACAGCTGCTAGACCTCCACGGGCTGGGATCCTTTACAGTCACGTTGCCCAGGTCCGATCATCCATTTTCCACAAAGCCCTGGAACAGCTTCTAAAATGTTCATCTGCTTCATCCCTGCTTTAAATGTCATCGCTGACTTCCTGGTGACCTCTACCACAGTTTCCAAAGAATCTTCAGGATGTTGGTTCCTTGAGATGTTACTACTGACAAACGAGAAGGGGTTATCTCCTTGGGGAATGGCAAACGTGCACTGTGGATTACCAAGCAGGGCAGAGGGGACAGTACATGGGAGTTTCTACCCTAGAGTCCTCTGAAAAGCCTTCCCTTCATTCGCCTGCGGCTAAATGAAGCCCTCCCACCTTTGCACATCCTTAACCAGTCAGACATACTTACCACATGGCATAACACTAATGTAGTTATGCGCTTTTATACCTTGTTAAATAGGAGCCCTTGAAAGAAAGACTCAGGTCCAATCACGGTTGTGATCCACTGCACCAGGCAGTGGAACTAAGGGGGAAAAAATGACACCTTTCTTGAATCAAGAAAGTTAAACCCTAAGTTCACACTGTAGCTGTCAAAAGTGATAACTGAGCTTCATGGTCTTTTGTTTTGAAACTTAAGACCTACAAAACCTAAATCATACAGGTGAAATGTAAACACAATGCAGTGTGTTGAGGCGGAATTGGATAATTAGGTTTTTCGAGTCAAAGGGAAGACGACTTGGTGAATTTGTAAAAGGTGACTTGAAAATATTAATCAGTATTTCATATTAACATTAATTTCAGCCAACAAGCCCATGAAATTCTACTAGGAATTTCTACCTACTGAAATATAAAGAACTGGAACAATGAGTAATTTTACTCTGATAAAATGAAAGTGTAGGTTAAGATAGAGGACTGTCTCCTACTTTATACAGATTGGGTACAAAAGTGAGAGAGAGGCTAACACTGGGGACAGGGTCAGCTTTATGGGCAAGTGACAGAAGTAGTCAGACCTGGCCCCACACTGGGACCCATGCTTGGATTGGTGCTCTGCTCTTGAAATTCTTAATAATTTTTCAACAAGGAGCTGCTCTTTTCATTTTGGCCTGGGCCCCACAGACTATATAGCCAATCCTGAGTGGGGAGCTCTCAGAAGCCACCTGTTGCCTCCTTCAACTGGCAACTTCCCTTGAAGTCCCCTACCCAGAGAGACGATAATCAGCCTGCATCCTTGGGTTTAGAAAGAACGAGCGTGCAGCTACAACCAAATCCACGGGAGACACGAGTACCATCAGCCCCTCATCTGCTGCTCAGTCAAGAGTGAGGCTACCCCAGCTGCTCTGCCACAGCTCATCATGGGTCTTTTGCTTCGGCCCCCGCCACAGCCTTAGAAACCACATTCCACAGCGGGTAGTGGTGGTCCATCAAGGTAGCATTGAGTCCAGCAAAGCCATCTCTCGGTATTACTACAGAAAAAAAGAATTCTGCAAGGCCCATACTGGCCGTTCAGTGATAAGAGTCCTCATATTTTCGGGGCGGCTGGGTGGCACAGTGGTTAAGCATCTGCCTTTGGCTCAGGGCGTGATCCTGGCGTTATTGGATCGAGCCCCACATCAGGCTCCTCCGCTATGAGCCTGCTTCTTCCTCTCCCACTCCCCTTGCTTGTGTTCCCTCTCTCGCTGGCTGTCTCTATCTCTGTCGAATAAATAAAATCTTTAAAAAACAAAAAAAAGAGTCCTCATATTTTCAAGAGCAGAATCTCCACCCTATTCACAGCAACAAATCATGCCCCATCTAGAAGTTAGTCAATGCTAGACTATTTGCATTTTTCTGTTCTCTAATTCCACTTAAGAGCAAATCATTTCTCTTACTTGTCTTAATGAGCAACTTTATAATTCTTGACATTTTTGGAATTACAACCCTCTAAATTGAAAAAAAAAATCCACAAACTTCACCTTCTTATGCCAAACATTTGTTTTTAAAACTGAATTGGGTTGGAACTAATGTTTTAAGAATTCTCTATTTCGTATGAAAAAATTAGAAACACCACAGGGTATCATAGAACTGGGAATGGAAACTACCTACGAAGACAATTAACAGTGGAGGGAGGTATCGCAATAACACAGAGCTCTCATCTGTGGCTGGCGTTCATGCACGGGGTAGGCAACATATTTCAACGAGATAGCAAGGCGATGCTAGGTTTATGTGTTGCACTCACGAGAGGTCCTCTGTCTTTAATCTGAGCATGAAATTAAGTACATTTATAACAAGCACTGGATCTAAGAAGCTTGGAATAGCCATCATCCATCAGGATTCCTCAGTATAAAGCCAAAGACTGCACACCTTCTATCAGAGGCCGAACCTGACATGATTGACAGCTGGGTTGTGTGTGGTACGGAGGACAAGGCTGGTAGAGATGGGGTTCTCTTCCTATGTCTTATTCTAAACAGCCACGACTTCCAAGCGAGTCATTTCCCAGATCTGGAACGAAGGTCCTCCTCTGTAAAAGGAGGGGGTGAACATGCAGACCAGCGCTGTCGCAGGAACACAGTCTCATATTGTGAGGGAGTGCCTCTGAACCCTTGGCTTTGTCCTTGCTATTTATGGGACCTTAGGCAAAGTTACATAACCTCTCTCAACTTCCCTTTACCTCTCTGTAAAATAGAAAGACAAAACCATAGCACTTATCTCATCAGACTTTTATAAAGATTAAATGAGATCAGTATAGTGCTTAGCCCAGTGTCTGACACATATTAAGCACACAACAACTTTTAGCATAAAGAGATACTACTACACGTGTATCAGAATGGCCCACATCCAGAAAACTGACAACACCAAATGTTGGGGAGGATTGGAGCAACAGGAACCCTCGCTCATTGCTGGTGGCACAGCAAAGCGGAAAACACTACAGCCACTGTGGAAGACAGTTGCAACAGTTTGGAGAAGTTTCTTACAAAACTGAACACTCTCTTACCATATGATCCAGCAATCGTGCTCCTTGGTATTTACCCAAAGGAGCCGAACACTTACGTCCACGCACAAACCTGTACCTGGATGTTTATAGCAGCTTTATTCGTAATTGCCAAAACTTGGACCCAACAAAGATGTCCTTCAGTAGGTGAATGGATAAAACAAACAAACACACACACCAACTGTGGTACACCCACATAATAGAATAATATTCCGTGCTAAAAAGAAACAAACTATCAAGTCGTGAGAAGAAATGGAGGAACATCACATGCATATGATTAAGCGAAACAGCCAATCTGAAAAGGCTGCGTGTTGTATGGTTCCCACAATATGACATTCTGCTTTAGTTTTTTAAAGATTCATATATTTACTTGAGAGAGAAAGAGAGAGAGAGCGTGGAAGAGCAGGGGTAGGGGCAGAGGGCAAGGGAGAGAGAGAATCTTCAAGCAGCCTCCCCACTGAGTGCAGAGCCCACCTCGGGGTTCAATCCCATGACTCTGAGATCATGACTTGAGTGGGAATCAAGAGTCGGAGGACACTTAGCGGACTGAGCCACCCAGGCACCCCCCACAATATGACATTCTGGAAAAGGCAAAACTATGGAGACAGTAAAAAGATCAGGAGTTGCCGAGGATAAAGAGGGAAGGAGAAATGCATAGGTGGAGCACAGAAGAATTTTAGGACAGTGAACTGCTTTGTATGATACTGTAGGGTGGATACATACTATATATTTGTCCAAATCCACTGAATGTATAATAGTAAGAGTGAACCTAAATGTAAACCATGGACCCTGGGTGATAATGACATGTCAGTGGAGGTTCATCAACTGCAACAAATGTACCACTCTGGGGGGGGGGGGGCGGGTGCTGATAAGGGAGAGGCCGTGTGTATGTGTGGGGGGTGGGGTGGGAAAACAGGGGGTGTATGGGAAATCTCTGTATCTCCAGCTTAATGCTGCTGTGAACTTAAACTGCTCTAAAAAAATAAAACCTATTAAAAAACTGTTTAGCTGTGGCTATATTTATCAATGATCCTTTCTAACTTCAGATTCTGATGGTATATGTAGCCAATACATATTTGTCGAATGAAGCTAATGTTTACCCAGCATTTGTGTTATCCTGGCCTCTGGTGGTGAATTTGCAGAGATGTCATAATTCTCACTATTGCATTTAGCATTTCCATAGCACTCTTCCTGGATTTTGGTTTTTCCTGAGCTGTTATAATTATTGAGCCTTTCCCATCCCCCACCCTCCACAATTGCTTTGTGTGCAGCTGATTACTATTATTATCCTGAATTTCCAAAGAAGGAAACAGGCACAATGGGTCCTTATCTAGGAGGTGTTATTTGGGCATAAATAACACTTCGGTGAAACAGGTGAGGCACAATTTGCATCTTGGCATTAAATTAGAAATAGACCCCAGGAATATTTTATTCCTGAAATAACAACCGCCAAGTGGAAAAGCCAGAGTGATTAACTAATGTTCCTTGGCTTTTATAATAACTTGGTAATACATTCAGAGTTCGAGGCACCTGCTCATAGATTGGACTGCTCTGGACCCCCAGGGCCCCGAGCCTCTTTTGCTGGGTGAACTGAGTGTCAAGGCAGCTCAGTGGACTGAGCTTCGGAGAACCTGGGTCCTCTAACTGTGCACTGTTGTAGCCATATAAAGCGAGTCTTCGACCCTGGGTTGGTTTTTTTTGGGGGGGGTTTGTTTTTTAATCTGTGGAGTAGTCTGATTTCTCTACCTTCCAGGGCTAAGGAGAAAAAAGATATATGTGGCATATGTGGATAAAAAAGAACTCCCAAGATGGTTCCTGGATCAGTGCTCCTTCCTTTGTCATGTATAAAGCTCATAAATGGAGAAACCTTCAGCCTTAGAGTTGGGGCCTAGGCAAAGTGGGGACAGGAGTTGACTCACAGATGGCTACAAACAGCCACATTACCACCAGAGAAGCATTTAGACCTATATACACCATGATGATCACAAATCACAGGGCAAGAAAATTAAAAATGCATGCCCCATCAAGGATTCGAAGCATTGAACTCTTGCTCAGTGCACATGCATACCGTTCAAACTCCATGTCTACTAAATTATTAACAGAAGGCTAGCTAGGTTCTTTTGCCAACTCAGGCCCTGTTCACAAAACTGGAATAAGTTACATGTCATTGACTTAGCAGACCCCACTTTGATTAAGGTTACCCTCACCAGTAATGGGACAGATTAATATCCTATGTCTCATGGTGCTCTGAGACAGGTACATCATCTCTGCAGTATTCTTTCCCAAAATCCATAGCTCCAATCTGTCAAAACATCAGACAAAACCGAAATGAGAGACACCTGACAAGGTGCTTGACCAGTTCTCTTCAAAAGTCCCAAGGTCATGAAAGACAAGGAAAAGCTGAGGAAAGGTCACAGACTGGAGGAGGCTCAGGAGACAGTGCAACCAAATTCAATGGGGAGTCCTGGCTCAGACCCAGGACAGAAAAAGACTGGCAGAGGGAAGACTGGCAAGATCCAAAAGAGGTGCATAGTTTTAATTAGTGGTATCATACCAAGGTTGACTTCTTAAAAGTTGTACTGTGGTTTCATGAGATATTAACATTGGAGGAAGCAAGGGAGGGTGTGTGTGGGAGTTCTCTATCTTCCCAAATGCTCTGTAAGTTTAAATTTATTTCAGATTAAAACATTTTTTTTAAAAGCATGGTGCTTGATTGTCCAGTCCCTGTGCACAATTCCAGGGAGATGCCCAAGCCAGGACTGGATGTAGTGAGGGAGAGAAATGATAGCTAAGTTGTTTAAATTGATGCTAGGGGACAAAACTAACACTGCTGTTATTTCTACAAAAATTATGCCCATAATTGATTTACACTAGACTGTGAACAAATAACAGAATTAGTGTGATGAGCTCCTACCAGCAACTCTCTGATCCCTAACCCACCATTCGTCCTCCAACCTTCCACCTGCCTGAGAAAGAGGAGCTCCTCTGCGAAATCATCCTGTGTTCCAGTTTGGGTGCCAACCACTGCAAAGGCACCAATCCTTTTCTTCTTACATTGTGCTCATGAAGTATGCCGTTAGGGGCTCAGAATAACAAAGACCGCTGTCATAATTAAGCTCTGGGATGTATTTCAAAGACTCACAGACATTCGAAACGAGAAGGACCCAGCAGGTCATCCAAGCCCGTCTTCCTGCCAGTGCAGGATGGCTGTGTGCAGTTTGGCAGATCTGTTATCAGGCTATACAAATTCTCAACTATTCAAAAAATTACCACATTGTATAAATTATGATAAAAAGTTTACCTTATTCCTGGGTGATTCTTGAGGGTAGGGGGGAAAAAAGTAAGTCATGAGTAGCTCCCTATAAACAATTACTGTTTTATTTAGAAAATACTTTCCAAGGTGAAATTGTGGTTATTTTCTGTTCAGTGCGACAGCCCATGCTTATTGTTATGCAAGAGTAGCCTCACTGCATCTGATAATTCAGAATTTAGCACTGACCCCAGCTGTCCCTCAAATGATATTATAAATGTCGTTTGCAATAGTTCCAACTTCTTCTGGCCTATATTTAAGTGCTGGACTTGAACACATTTGTATATGATCCTGTCTTTGGTTCTGACCTCCTTGTCCCAATGTCTACATTCCTTGAGAATGAATTCTAGAAAGAAACCCTTTAAAGACCTTCTGCACCTCATCAAGTTGGGTGAGGTTTTTCCAATCAGAATCATGAATTGACTGTGATGTACTTTCTGACTTATAAATCCAGTAGAAAAAAGGCAACAATAACTACAATAATAATAAAAGAAGGAAGTATTTTCAATGCATAGAACTTGAAAGATTGAGGAGAATCATTGAAATGGAACTGTTAATTCATAGCCCAGAAATACATCCTCAAAATATGTTTTGATTATGTACAAAGTAGAAACTTGGCAGAATAAAGGATGTAGGCAGATACAGTCCAGTGAAAAATGTGACCACTGTATCCATCAAGACCAGATGTTTGTCTGTCATTCTTCCATGCTGGGCATAGGGAAATCGGGGCATACCAACATGAAGTATGTCAATATTTTCCATTTTTCTTGAGTTTTCTCGCCTTGGTATACACAATTCACGTCTGTATAATACATAAGAAAATGTAGGTATGTGTCCTATGAAATAAAAGGAGCATTGTATCAAAAACTTATGCCTAGTCCTTCTTTACAACCACCATATTGGTGGGCACATCATGTCTGTAAGTCATGGCAGAAACTCATGTTTAGAAGCATATCCAAAGAACCAGAAGTTCTACGTTTGAAACCCTTCTTCACTCTTCTTTTTACATGACCAAATGGAAAATGTATGCAGATAGGATCCTGTTAATAAGTCGTTTATGTTCCAAAAATTCATTTGTTGATTGGTTAAAACTCAGAATGCACTTTCCCAAAGCTCCAGTGTTGTAAACAACAGCTTACTTCCCAGGGAAGCTCACAAAAGATCTTGAACTCATTATCAGAGCTGGTATCCTGACCTTGACCACCTCTATGTACAGAAATGCTTAAAACGTAAGTGTTGAAAGCTCCATTAGTTCACACGCCATTGGGGCTTAATGCCAGCAGTCCAGTGCTTTTGAATCTGGAGTTCCTAGGCTATCGGGTACAATTGGTCATTTGTATAAAATGGTTGTCAAAAAATTGATTGTTCATTAAGTCTGAGGATTCTGATGTTGAAAATAATGGGTAGACGATCAGACACATGAAATTAGCAATATCCGTTAAGACACCTATATCACTAACATACAACGAAGGGAGGGGCAGATTAGAAATCAAATATTCTGTGAGGTATAAACGCTTAGATGCAACTGGGTGAATAGCAAATCCTCAGCTGCTACAGCTTTCTTGATTCCCTCAATGGTAGACAAGCAATATGAACATACTTCCTTCTACCCTTCAACTGTTAGTCTTACGAGTAAAACGGACCTTGACCTACCGGATGAGAAAACTGCCTCTAAGTTTTCCTTTCCTGTTTTGGCTGGCTTTCTGGGTCACCAGAATAGGGACACTCTCAGTCTAGTTGAAGTGGAGGACGGTGTGTTGAAGCAAAATGCATGGTGCAAGAAGGAAAGCCAAGAACAGGACACAGAAGGAGCTAGGCTGCCTGGAACCTGGAGCCTGGAGCAGGAACGCAGGAGGCTCAGAGGCAACAGCAGTAAAAGCCTCTAGATCTCGTGGACACCATCGGGTATTTTTTTTAAAGATTTTATTCATTCATTTGAGAGAGAAAAAAAGCATAAGCAGAAGGAGAGGGAGAAACAGACTCCCCACTGAGCAGGGAGCCCTGGGATGGAGTCCCACATCAGGCTCCCTGCTCAGCATGGAGTCTGCTTCTTCCTCTACCCTTTACCCCCGCTTGTGATCGCTCTCTCTCTCTCTCTCTCTCTCTCTCAAATAAATAAAATCTTAAAACAAAACAAAACAACTGTTCATGGATCCTCCAGGCTTCTGCCTCCACTTCTTCCAAACACCTTCAGATATGTCCCAGTATAAATTACTGGGAAGGTAACAGTTGGGAGATGAGAGAAAAGAAAGAGGGAGGGGAGAGAAAGAAGAATCCAACTGACCAGCTTTTGCCCTGGGCTACAGGTCATGCGTCCTGAGCAGCTGGATAGGCTCTGGACTGGCTGTCCTTGGGCCAGGAGCCCCACCTTGACACAATTAGCTGTACTGGTCCTGTGGCATAAACCAGGGACCCGCTTCCTAGAAAGTATAACAGAAGCCGGCTCTGTGACATTATTAGCACCTTTTTTATGAAGTGTATTTCAACAAAGTACTCCAAGTAAATAAGAAATTCTTAACCCAGAGATGCTCAGTGTAGGTGAAGGAACTAGCACTCCCTGGTGAAAAACTTCAGGTCCCCCATAACCTCAGCCCTGCACTTCAACTTCTCCTGCTGGGAACTGAAGGAATAACCGGCTAATTAGGATACATTAAAAGAGAAAGATAGAATCCCAACTTCTGCTCTGTCCTAACTCTTTAAAGGAATGACTTTTATTTTTCTAAATGACCATAAATGGGCCACAAAATGTTAGTTTAATATAAATATTTACATGCTGCTTCAGTTTCTCCTAAGTGATCAGTAAAAGTGACCTTGCTCCCGGCCCAAATTTCACGACAGCTTGATCCATTCATTCCCTCAGCCATTCAGCCATTGTTATTCTTTACTGAGTACTGTGGACACTTGGTCAGGGAGGAGTTAGCAACACTCCTAACCTTGGTGATCACTCCCAGAATTAACTACCCTGACCTACAGGTCACCTTGAGCCAGAACCAGGAGGGATGTCAGAATCATGACCAGTTTTCCTGATGGCTTTTTATTGCAACGATAATATGTGGCAATCTGAGAAATGAGCTGCCTGCCTTGTTTTTTCCAGCTCTCTCAACGACTATTTATATTTCACAGATAGAAAAAAGAAGTAATGCCTTTCCTAAGATTATGACATGTATCAGCCATGAGGAGAAGCAGTGTTCTCATCCCCCATTTCCCATAAACACTAGCAATTCTATTGGTTTGCTCCACCAAGGATAACTCTATTCCATGCGACCTGAGGCAAATGTGACCCTCCCTGATCATTCCTAGGGTAGGCAATTTGATTTCTCTGGTTAACAGCTGCGCCGAGCCTTATCTCTGAACCAAGTCACATTCCAAAACACTTTCATTTCTCTAATCCTAAAACCACAAGTCACTGTTATCCAGTGTATGTACTAGTCAAATCTTTTTGGAAGTTGCTTGTTTGTCTTTTTTGAATATTACGTGAAATATAAATATTGTATGATAATGAAGGTGAGGCTTGAATCTGCTCTTCTAACACTGAACACTCAGCCGCACTTCCGAATCTTAGCTGAGGCAGCTTAGGCAGGGGCAAAATGGTTTCTTGTCAAGAAACAATCTTCCAAGATCAATGATACGCAAAGTACTTCGGTTCGAAAAGAAGAGAAGGGAAGAGAAGAGAAGGGAAGAGAAGAGAAGAGAAGAGAAGAGAAGAGAAGAGAAGAGAAGAGAAGAGAAGAGAAGAGAAGAGAAGAGAAGAGGAGGGGAGGGGAGGGGAGGGGAGGGGAGGGGAGGGGAGGGGAGGGGAGGGGAGGGGAGGGGAGAGGGGAGGGGAGGGGAGGGGAGGGGAGGGGAGGGGAGGGGAGGGGAGGGGAGGAGAGGGGAGGAGAGGGGAGGAGAGGGGAGGAGAGGGGAGGAGAGGGGAGGAGAGGGGAGGAGAGGAGGAAAGCAAAGAAAAAAGCAGCTCAGGCTGGAGGGCCTTGAAGCTGGGGAATTTTTTGACGTTGTTCACACATGCAATATCTACCCTTGACAGGTCATTTCATTCCATTTAGTACTTTTGATTTTCCACGTTTAGAAGCTCTTAGGCAAATGCAGAAGGGAGGAAAAGCTCACATATCTGATGATACGGTGTATCAGACTGACGACCTAACTGAATTTCCCCCGTGGTGCAAGACACCGGTCCAAAAAGAAGTAACACAAAAGAAAGAAGAAAGGATCCTAGAGATCACGCCTTCACATTTAATTTCAGAGAAGAAGACCTGAAGTTGATTTCTGTTTAGATCAGTTGTGTACCAGTTGGAACATGGGTGCCTAGCACTGCAGTGCGGTAATATGATCTGTGCTTTAAATAGCTGCCAAATAGCCATGTGGTGGCTGGCAGCATGCTACGTGTTGCAATGAGAGCGATCTGTTTCAAAGTGAAGCCACATAACAAGGGGACAAGGAAAGCCGATGTGCAGGAGAGCCGTTTTTCATTATCTTGCTGTGTTTTCCTTTTACAGATATTTAAATGTATTCCCTATTTTAAAAGGGCACTAATTCAATTTGGACTTTTTTGGGGGTGGGGGTGGGGGTGGAGATGGGTTGGCCAACCACATATGGAAACCCACCCAAGTGATTTCTGAGCTAACTTCTCTTCTTTGGTGGTCTGTTTTCTCTAAAGGGAACATAATATTACAACTGTCACCCCTTCCCCCAAGTTTTTCTGGCTCTCCTCACACTCCTGGGAAATCTTATATAAGGAGAGGCCGTGAGATGGAAGATGTTCATAAAATGAATATATAGGAATGGGGGGAGGGGTCCTGGAAAAATTCTATCCATTGACATTTGAAAAGTGAAGTTAAGTAGTCCTGGATCAGAAATTAGAGAAACACGGTAACTCAAAACTATAATAACACAACAATAGCAAGAGTAGATAACATTTATTAAGCACCTACTCTGTGTCAGGCACTGTTCTAAACACCTTGCACAAACATCTTACTGTCCTTACTTTGTGGATACAGAGACTGAGGCATAGAGAAGTCTGTAATTGCTCAAGATTGTGCTGCTCGTAGTGGAACTCAGATTCCAACCCTGGCCATCTTTCTCTGTCTCTCCAGAGCCCTCTTGCTTTCCTGGAAGTCTTCCATCCCTGCTACCCTAATTGGCGTTGAGTGGGAACTCTGTTAAAAGTCAGCTGCAGACTGGATATCATACTAGGGGTTTTGCCCAATTTTGTTGTTTGGAGAAAAGTAAAGAAGCTAAGTAACTTGCTGGAGGGTACACAGATAGGTTTTAGACTCAGAATTCCACTGTCTGTCTCCTGTCACATAGCTGGGTGTTTTCTCCAACACTGCGAGTGATAGCTTTCAATAATAAAACCAGGAAACCATTTCAGCAAGGCAGTATCTGCTTTCCACACAGCGGTCCTTCTATTTTGCCCCCAGAGTGGCATAAGCCATTAAAGTGTCTTAGGACTCCTGTTGCCTCATACCAGATTCTAGGTCACTGAGGTCATTGAGCATGTCACAGGGACCCTGACATACTCTAACCATCCCACTTAATGCTTGAAGCCCAAAGACTACATCAAAGTGAGTGGTCAGTGGAGGACTGTAAAATAGCTCACTTTGTGCAGTTTGGTTTTTCAAATCATGCAACTAATCGAACACATACCTATTCAAAGAAATCTTTCTGTTGTTATTCAAATATGTTCAAAAACACTTTCCGACTGCTATTAGGGACAAGCCAATTGGTATTATAGAAAGAACAGGGAGATTCAAACACCTAAAAACACATCTCCAACCCCTCCTAGTTGTGGAGTGTTGGGCAAGTTACATACCCTTTCTGTTTCCGTTCCTTCAACTTCCCAGTGGAATGACATCACAGACAATGTACAAAAAGCTACTGGCACAGAGGAAGCGCTCAAAAATCAGAGTAGTCTTCTTGGTTAATCCTGTCTTGATTTTCATTCCGTGGAAATTTAGAGAGCACTCTTTATTTTCTTAATACAATTTTTAATTGTCCACAATTATGTAATTCATGATAACCCAGGTGGATGGTCCCTACTATTCCTCCTTTCTAAACTATGTCCACATAGACAATAGCAAAGTGACTCCAAAAACAGACTGGGTTGGCATGCTTTTGAGCTGCACTGGCTTGGCTGTAATTGAAAGTGTGTAGTAATCTTTGAAATATTTAAAGACACAAACATGTTTAAGATACAGTATTAAGTAAAAAACTAAGTTTGCAAAACTTTATTCTGTATGACCCTCTTCTGGCTACCTATTATAACTATATATACCACTTGACTCTAGAGGTGGAATTATGGGTGAATTTGTGTCTTTCTTTCTGCTTATTTATACTTTTTGAATTATCTAATGAATATGTATTGCTTTTGTAAAGGAAAACAGCTTGGAGAATTACAAGATTTCTTTAATGACTTTTTTTTTCTGTCCTATTGTGTCTGTGAATAGGCAGTAACAGACCTTGGAAACTGTATTTTTCTGAAAGCTTGATAGGTAGTGAAATTGTAGGCTTTGGGGTTCACCGTTTATGATTAAGACAACATTATAAAACAACCAGATTAATTTGGAAAATCTTGTTATCTATAAAAAATAATGTGGACAAAGTGTTGGAAATCATGATCTATGTTGATAATACTATTGATCAATCAAAAACAATATCTTTTAGCGTAAGATGTAGCCCCTCTTGGTGGGCACCTGAGATGTTTTACTGTTTGTGCCAGTGGTCAGTCAGGCCAATTACTAAAGAGTAGAAACTCTTCTATACTCACCTTAAAAAATTAACTCCTCTAATTTTACTGCCGATGAATTAGAAACACAAGAATTTCTTAGAATCCAAACAGAGTCGATTTTTAAAATCTTTATTCTGATCAATTTATCAACCTTCCTAAACATACTATACTTTTCCTTTCTCTCTTAGGGTCTTTTCCCAGATCAGAAATGGACAACCTAAAACAAATAATCCAGAATCCAGATCCAGGGCTCTAATGCAATATCCAATATGTGTGTTGATTATTCTTAAAACGGGAGGCTGAGGATTCCCATCATGCCAGTGGACAGCTTTCTGACAGTCACCGGGATTCTTCTAGATTGGAATAAATCTAAGGCCATCAGATATTAACAAGAAATCTCCTTCTCAAATACTTATCTAGGGAAGCAAGTCAGGGAGCATCTAACTTCACTAGTGTGATGGAATCTTCTGGATAGGCAGCAACATCCTGACATACTGATTCTGCTGTCATTTTCTATTCCTACTCAAAATATTAACAGATCTATCTTTCAACTGTGTTGACTCCCTGAGGTCTTATGCATATGCTTGGCTGATAAGCAATGAAGAGTATTACATTTGACCTATACAGGTGATTTGCTCAACTTTCCGTAACCCTGATGCCTAACGTTGGAACTAGTACATGGTAAACGTACAACAGGATTTTTGTTTGTGTTTGGGGGGGTTTTTTGGCCAAGTTCAATATAGTGAGTGCGTTCTTCATCCTGGGTGTCTTCAAATACATGACCTCCTTTAAGGGGAGGCCGGTACACTGGATTTCCACACATACATTGGCATGTCTCATCACCCCACTCTCTCCACGGTCCTTTCCCACATCATCGCCCTCTCCGCTGGACAGAATGATTTGCAAAATAGTCAAACTGGCTCTCATTTTCCCAGGTCTTAAGAATTCTTCCTCCAGAACTCACACTCCCTTCTCCCCAAGTCCATGAACCTTTGTTCTTCTTAAAGCTAGTCTTCTAGAAGCTGCCCAGTATGTGTTCTGCTGATCTTTCATCAGCTCCCCACACCAATCAGATCCAGCTTCTGTCCCCACCACTATGCCAAGACTTCTGTCATCATTGTCACAAACAACCTCCAAGCTTCCATAGCCAGAAGTCCCCTTTCTGTCCCTGTCTCAGCCATCTTCTCAGCAGTGTTGGTAAAGTTCAAAACTCAGTCTCTTCTCAAAACATTCTCCCCCCTGGTATTTCCCCACCACATTTCCTATCAATGCTTCCATGTCTCTTTCTGGCCTCTCTTCAGGCTCCACCTTCTCTTCACCCTATAAATGTTGGATTCTCCAGTGCAAAGAGTTTTCTCTCCCTAGCCATCTTCCCTTGTTGTCTCATCTTTCCCATGGCTTTAAATGTGGTGACTCCCAAATGTGAGTCTCCAGCTCGGATTGCTCCTCTGAGCTCCTGACTGCCATGTACTAGTATTTCAACCTGGATATTTCACAGACACATCAAACATTACATCATCAAAATGGACCACGAATTCCATTCCTTTCTCCCTCACACCTGTTCCCCCCTGACTTTTCTATTCCAGACTTCTCCATCTACCCATTGGCTTAGGCTAGAAATCTGAGAGTGATTTCAGACCTGTCCCTCTCCTCATCCCATATCCGATCCACCAGCAAGTTCTTTCAATGTTCTGCTTCAAAATATAACAGCCACAAGGGGCCTGAATGATGGGGCCTTTCTCCTCCAACTTCATCATGGAACTCTCCCCTTCAATGTCCAACCACACAAGCCACCTTGCTTTTCTTAGAACACATCAAGGTCTTTCCACGCTCAGATCTTCTGCACTAGTCCTCCTCCCTGAAAACTTCTCAGGCCACCATTCACCCCTTCCTATCTTTTATGCATCGGAATCCTCAGTGTTCTCTCCAATTGAGAATTCTCTCCTTACAACAATTCTCTCCCTGACTACAATCGTGGTTTTATGTCATTATGTCTATGTATTTTTCCTCACAGGATTTAACACAATTTATAAATCATAGTGGGGTTTTTGTTGTTCATTTGCTTGTTGTCTATATTGTTTCCTTGAATCCTAGCTTGAAGAATGAAAATACCACGTCTGTCTTGTTTAGTAATATATACCCAGTATGTAGCACTGTTTGTGACACGTAGTATGCACACAATTACTATTTGCTGAGTAAACTAGTAAATATTTTAGATGAATATACTGAGCCAAAGTAAGGTGGAATAACTTGTCAGATTATAAGTTTAAAACCAGGATTGGATTGCAGATCTTCAGATGTGGATTTAAAACTCTTCCCACCACACCAAAGGATCCTCCCTATAAGTGACCCAAATAAGGAGCTCATGAGGCATCCAGCTGGCTTCACCTTCTGCAGGAGGATTCGAAAAATGTATTAACAAAGGCATGCTGCTTTAGAAAAGAATTCTTTTATCTGGCAAAACTTATTACTGTTAAGTAAATATTAATTAACAACTAGATATCAGTTGTTAGAAGATGTTCAAAGACAGGGTCATTGCCATTAGGCATGTATAGGGTCAGACACAACCAATCCACGTGCATCATCACATATGCCCTGGATCCAAGGAAGAGGGGCTCTGATAGCGTTCACTGAGTCTTTGCTGTATTGCTCACTCACCACTGGGATAGGCTTGCAATAGCATAAAGATAAAATATGCCCGCCCCTTCAGCAAGCCTTAAGAGCTCAGAAATTCAGAGACAGACAGATATTGCAATACGCACATATAACATAAATTTAGGCATTTGTTATATATAAACGTATATACAATATATACAAAATATTTTTATAAACGCACATGTATTATATATATATATATATATATATATATATATATGTGTGTGTGTATGCATATTCAGTCCTGTCTATTGACAAATATATATGTATTGTTATCCAAATCCATATATACACATGCATAAGGGCCACACACATACACAAATATAAACATACATAGGTATGTGGGTATATGTTTACAACACACACAGAAGCTAATCCAACTTTCTGTTTGACATTTCTCCAAGCATTTACATATACCTAAAAATTCTTGAGGAAAAAAATTGTATTTTGGGAGAGCAAAGACAATATATCAATACTGCATATAGCGTCTATATATGCCACACCAAAATATGAAGCGACAAGCATTATTCTTTATATAACGCTCTTTTTAAAGCTATATTGCTCAAATACCTATTTGTTTAGCTAGTTTTCAATGACAATCCAATCTGTAAGCATTGGTAAATTTTTTAACAGTGGCAGTCTCTGTTTAGAATAAATGGAAAAAGAAATGCTAAGAAAAATAAAACCAATTGCCACATAAAGGGGGAACTATTTACATTTTTAGTGAATTATGTCACAATAACTCCTGGCCTCCCAGAAGAATGGGAATATTAAAATTTTTGCGGTCTGTACACTTACTTTATCCCAGTGAGCCTTCCCTCCCCTAAATTATCTACATAATACTCAGCGTCAGTACAGGATGCCAATTACTCCCACCACACTTATTTCATAAAGCCAATTTAGACTATCCTTTGTCATTTGTATAAACCAGAAAAATCATCACTTGAATTCAAAATCATTCTATTTGCTTATAGATGTCTTACAAATAGAACAGATAGACATACCATAGGATTCTCTATATCCAAAGGCATATCATTTTATAAAGTTCAACCGGCCAATTGCCCCTTCAATTGTTCACCATCACAGCAACACACTAGTGGGAAACAAGACCCTTCAGAAGCCAGAGTGGGACTCAGTACTCTTCCACTGTCATTTCAGACTTATTCTCTCCAATACTTCCCACCCCTACGGACTGGTCCAGGTTGATCTTAATGTTCCTGGAGACAGAGGTCCTAGCACTTGCCTCAGAAACTTTAAGTTCCTCTAGTTGGATATCTGTTCTTTCTTTCCTCTTACCCTGATAACCAGGTGAAATGTTCCTGTGCTTGCTTTATGCTCATTATAATACATATGCTGTTTAATACCTCCCCACCCTCTTTGGCTTTTAACATCTAATATACCATCTTCCTTTTCGTTGGAATTTCTGTACCTATACTTGGTTATCACTGAGGAAATGTCTCTATGTATTTGATGCTTTCAGACAATCAACAAAAATGTAGTTTCTAAAAAAAAAAATGTAGTTTCTATTTCATCTCTGCTGTATAAGCCCCCTCATTCCTGGTGGCATCCCACCAAAATCAAACTGGGGACTCATCCCCTTCCTATATTTCTTTCCATATAACCCCAGCGCCATGGGTCTACCCTCCTGAAGATGTATGCACAGCTTATTTTTACCAGCATCCCCTATCTGTCTAATCCTTGATGACATTCTAAGCCTCTGTGTAAGCCTAATTTCGTTTCTTTCATGAAAATATAAGTCAAATTATGTGTTGAACTGAATTGACCATCATCAATTGAGTAAACAGATAAAGTAGTACTCAGGGACATAAGCTCTATTACTGTCCCCCAAAACTGATTTTTTAATTTTTGTTTATCTCAATTATATTGATTTCTGTCATTCACTTTATCTCTTTCTATCCAAATTTATAATTCTGCATAGACACACACACACACACACACACACGTATGTGTTGATGATAGACACATAGGTAAGAACCAAATACTGACGCCTCATCCATCATATGCCTTTATAAGTGGATTTAATATTCAAATTCAATAATACATTTCATACATTAGTCATAAAAGTGGCTAAATGGCCAGTAACAGCATACTAGTAGTATTTTTTTTAAGTCCTACCCTCAACCCCTAAATTGAACACCATCATTCAGTTTCTCTGTACGGTTTTTCCAGTTAGTCTCGGTGCATATGCTACTTGCTGCCCAACTGACTGAACCCCTAAACAAATACAATATGGAAAGATCACAGCTTTCCCCAAAGTCCAAGGGCATGACTCACCGCCCTCCTACTTCACTCTTTCCAGAATGTCACCAAAAAGATATCTTATTTGTTACATTGAAACTTTATGATACAAAATCAACACTCTCAAAAAAGGTTTTAACACAGTGTTTGGAAGCTTCTGAAAATTAGACAATACACCGAACAGAGATACACATACTATCCCAAATCAGACATAAGGCTGTTACAAGAATATACTGCATATTTCTGCTATTTTCAAGTATATTACTTATTGACACAGCACACACAACTCACCTTCCTTCTTTCCACGGATTGCTGGTAAGTAGATCGGGAAATGCATCTGAATTAATGTGATTGATGCATTACAACTATGAAATACTTCCAAAGTATGTATCTGTGTAAAAGTGTCACACACATCAGATATTCAGCCAATTGCCTTATGATAAATATATGGTAGCCGCATAAGTGTATTAGAAAATGAGGATAACCATCTGAAATTTATAAATATTCAAACCTTTACTGAAAGCAGCTTGTATGTGAAATTTAAATGACATATAATACATCAGAAAAAAGGCTCCATTCCAAAGTTCTACAAAAAGGAATTGTATTTACAGATGACATGAACTAACCAAATACATCTAGCATCGTCTGGAAAACGTAATGGCATGCCGTAACTTAATATCACAGTAAATATGCATAACAGAACCCATAATTATTTTTCTAATAATCAAGCCAAAGCAAAGAAGTAAATGGGGCAATATAAAAATGAAAACAGAAAAAGACAAAGGCGAGTACCACAAAAAATGTTTATAACTCTGATGGCTTGAGAAACCAGTTAAACCCCTGAAGCTTTGTTTTTTTGTCTTATATTTTTGTGTTTTGTTTTTATCACATGCTAGTCCTATCTGTCCCTAAACACTAAAATGCCCTCATGATTCTGCAGATACCTCAGAGCATGGCTATTCCTCCAGAAATCCCTCCCACTGGAACAGGTTAATGGAAAGTACAGATGTGTAGAGAAGACAGCAATCTCTCCATCAGGGGAACAGCTGAATGGAAAGCAACTGCCCCTCTATACCCCAGCACCTTCTAGGTGGTCACTCTTAATTTGCCTCTTAGTCCTGCCTTAGGTATTCACAACAGCTGCAGAGTAAAACGCTGTGCCCAGAACAAAGCTCACATACCACGCGGGTTCTCTGTTCCCTCACCAACACCAAACTGCTCCTCAGTGGAGGTTTCCAAAATGCAAATGCAACGTGGGCTTCTCAGATGGATTTGATTTCAATCAAAATTAGTGCCAAACATCTTTGATATGCAAAATGTCTGCATGTCTACACTAGCCAGTAAGAAAGAATTATCCACCAACCAGCACCAAGTTTTTTTACAAGAGGTTAAAAGAACTAGCATTCAGTAAATGTTAAAATACCTGTTGTAAAGATGAAGAAACCGAGAGACAATAATTAAGGGAATCAAATGATCAGAAGAACTACAACCCATAAAACCTTGGGAAAAGCTAATATTTCATAGTCTTTAATAAAGCAAGGCTATTATCATTTCATATGGAAATATTTTGAAAGGTTATAGCTAGTGCATATTAAAAGCACATTTCATCAATAAATTTTCACATGCTGAACATATTAGCATATAATTTTAAAGAGGAATTTTTAAATACCAAACAGAACTAAGTACTAAGCTAAGGTGCCTGGTTTTTACATATTTTCAACCATATTACATATTACAATTAATCCACTGAGCTCCTAAAAATACAATCTGTATTATATGTACTTTGGTGTACAGATTTGCCACTTTGAAACATAGTTTTCGGTTTATGTAAGCATGCACAATTAAGGGAACACAATTAGGTGACCAAACTCCTGTTGGTAAGAGAGTGGAATAAGCACGCGTCCTCAGTCTGGTTGTGGCCCATTTGAACTGATGGGTTTGCCTGGCTCTTGCCATAAGCACACTGCTATCTATTTTTAAGTCATAAATAATTGGCTTACGGGAGTCAGTAATGTGTATGTGGACATACATGTGTGTATGTGGAGAAGAAATGGAGTAAGTTCTCTGACAACACTTGTTGTCCATTCTTAATTATTCTCCAAAGATTATTTTTTAAATAGCAGCAGAAGTGAATGCCGAGAAGGAAGCTTTAAATCAAAGCTTCAGTGGCCCTGGGGGTGGTGTTACGCCATTATCAGGCCTTTGTAACCTGCGTGAGCTCTAACAGGTGCAATGAGAGGGAGGCCCATGTTACCTGCTCCTTAGAGAACTAGGCTCTTGATAGCACCTACAGAGGATGGAAACGTGGATGTCTGGAAAGATTCTAGGACTTTCCTATCAGAAGAAATCACAAGCAAAATGTAAAAGCAAAATCCAAATACCAACTAAAAAGCTCATCAACTAATCCTACGCTGGGATCACCAAAACAAAATGAAAAAAAAATGCTCCATTTTAAAACCTCTCAAGAAAACGCTGGTGGCAACGGTTTGATTAGTGATGTATCTGTATATGCCGCCCGATAACTAGAAACAGCAATCCAGCTAGCAAAGAAAAAAATATCCCTGCCGGGGCCAGGAAAAATGACCAGCCATACAGAACAGAAGGGGTGAACTCCAAGCAGTCTCTCATTTTCATGTTTTTGTAGCCTTCCATGTCAGCCACTGCCTGGACCCAGATGACATACAGCATCAGCACCAGGGAAAACAGGATGCCTGAGAAGGACAAAACAAAAGACCTTTAGTCTTTATGAAGATGTTTTCCCAAGAACACTAACCAATCACTTGCCTGATGATACGTCTCTAAAAATACCATTCTAGCCAAATCACCTACTTTGTGTCATACCCTTTATTATGTGTTTTCTATGCACACTGCTTATCTATAATTTTCAAAGCATTGAGATGAGAGCTATGGCAACATAAGAACAATGGCAACAGCTGACATGCATTTATTGAGTACTTACTGTATGCCAGGCTCTGTATTAGATGTTTATGAACATAAGAGTCAAAGACCCTGACTAGTGGAATTTCTCCTAACATTTCCCACCTGTACTATATGCCTGGTTTGGGGAGAGCACTGTATACATTATTTATTTCAATATGTATAATGAATTGATAAAATGGGTACCATTGACCTTCGGTTTTAAGTATGTGCAAACACAACTAGTAGTTTTCAGAGCTGATTTTCAGCTCAGGCCTTTCCAACTATTATTATGTTATTATAACACAGCTAACTAGTCTGCGGGTAATTTTGTCAATGAAAACAAAAGTCAATGTAAGCATCAGACAACAGAGATGAAAGCACTGAACTAATGTAAAAGAATACATGTGATTCTTTCAAATTGAAATATGGATGCTGAAGACTGATTATAGCATCAAGGCAACATTGCCTGGAAAGAATGAGGAAAAAATTAATGAAAAAATTCTGTGAAATGTAAAACCATAGGTTTAAGAGCAAGAGCCTTATCAGAAAAGAGAAAGGAACGGAAGAAGAATGGAGGGATGCAGGGAGGGAGCAGTATGACAGAAGAGCTTCACGAATGCTAAAATTTGAGAATAGTGCAAAGCATATACTCTTCCACATAGTTGTCACTGAAATAACAGAAGGGAGCAGCACCACCGTGCTGAGCTGCAAACCCAGGCGAGTCAGCTAAGCTGACAGACACTGGTGAGTGACAGGGCCCACACAAACCATGCAGCCTGAGGGATTCAAATTTGCCCCTGAGCAAAATATACTTGAGGTCATTTTCTAGTTGTCCAGAAGTTCAATCCAAACATGTCAAGGACCTATTATAGTCTTTGAATTAATGAATGAAACCATCAGGCATAAAATCTCCATATTCTAATTGCGAGTCAGTCTGAAAGGTAAACATAACCCTGTGACTAGGAGCAGAGATGGAGGCACATTGGCAGGACAGGGTAGCTTTCAAGAGCCTAGTCATTAATCACTCTTCTGCAGTTAATTGTGCTCCTACAGTATTTAGGATATCCTCTCTCCTGGGCCGTCCATTGCGTAAAGAATCCTGAGAAGTACACACAAAAGAAGAAGGGCCCATAAATATGCCGAGGTGAGTCTTAAACTTTCTCCCATAATTGTGATACAAACCATAGAGCAATGAAGAACCAACAGAGATGCTTCACTAATAAGAAACATCCTTCACACTGTGGTCTGTAATGTAAATGCAAATACTGGAGCCCAGAAGAGTGCAATTTAACCGCTGAACAACAGCTATGTCAGAGAGAAATAGTAAAGTCATAGCCGGCGAGCAAACTCCTTGCAAAGCCGTACCTCAGATGCTGACAACAATATGGCAGTGCCATGTGTTGTCGAGCAACTCTGTGCATTTCAATACATTTTTCTGCAAATATATAGACACTGCTTTCTCTTAATGTAAAGGTTTGGCTTAGTTATTTGCATACTATTTGCCTTATGCAAACAGACTGCAAACCTTTGTTATTATTTGTTGATATGTTTCTTATCTCTCTTGCATCATGTGAATCTCTTGTTCTTTCAGATAGTTTTATAAAAACAGAAAATTGCCTTTGTGAAAAACCAGTAGCCTTATGCATATTTTCTTTCAAAAGTTCCAAAACCCATTACTGAATTTAGAGTATTAAAAAAAATGCATTGTAAGTAACCATGTGGATGATTCTTAATAAGGAAGAGTTATCGTATATTTTAAAATTGCTGTTATGTGAAGAGCATTTACATCCTGAAAGCAAAGAAAATAGGCATTTCTATCACTACAATCTTTAACTTGTTCACTGATTGAAGATACTGTCCATTTAATTCATATTGTATCAGTTTATAATTGTATCTTCTCATGGGGTTAAAGAGTGTTTCCCTACCTATTAAATTGCCAGCTTTTTATACCAGTGTGTATATGTGTGCATGTGTGCACTGGCACACAGAGAGACAAACAGAGAGTAAATGGACTAACAGACATTAAAAAGTATTTATACCAAAGGCCAAAGGTTTAGCTGACATGGCAGCAAGAATTTATGATGGGGGGTTTACATAAGTCACCTGGCCAACAAAAGAGTCAGGAGACTATTACATAGAGGTAGATTGATTAAACAAATAAATATATTGAGGTTAATTGGAGTCATGTTCTTTACTACCCAGAAAGGTAGTTACAAATTTGAAAAGGGGGAAAGCTAGAATAAAGACCATGCTATTTGTTTGGAATTAAATGTATCAGTGTGAATTTATAGCTCTAGATAGATAGATAGATATAGAAATAAAAATGTGTGTATGTGCCCATGTGTGTTAAGATTTATTTATTTATTTATTTATTTATTTATTTATTTATTTATTTCCTGGCTCTGCATCCTGAGAGGATCTGGGAGCAACAACACCCCAGTAGCATGGAGCACACCAAGTGTCCAGATCTTGGCTTCTAAATATCAGGAACTAGGCATCTCAAAGAAATAGATGAATCCAGGCTGGGACAGAAAGTACAAGAGAAATCTGGAATGTCAGATGTGCTCTAGGAATGGTGGGAGTGTTTCAGAAGCTAGCTCAAGACGCTTGTCCTAGCCAGTTCTGAGGCAATCAGACTATCAAACCAATAATGATAATGGCACATGATTCCTCACTGAATAAAAGAGAACTCCATGAGCCCACAGTGATGTAAATAAATGAAAGAACAAATTAGGCAGGGACAAGGGAAAGTTTTTCCTTAGCGAATGCTAACTTATTAATGTAGAAGGAATAGTTCAATTAGAAATTACCATTTGGCAATCATTTAAGTTATAATTCAAGCAAGAAACAAAAATGAATGCTAAAACTAGTAAATGAAATTTAGATGAGAAATAAATATTTACACAGGCTCAAAGTCTTTTCCCACAAAACACTTATCAATTGTAAAGGGGAAAACAATAATCTCATACTGAAGAAATCTGGCAAATACCACCTTACTCAAATGATCAAAGTGAACATCTCCAGTGGCATGGCATACTGATGTCACTAGCCACCTTGTCAGATACAATGAGAATTACACAGCCTCACTGCTACGATACAG
The DNA here is from genome assembly GCF_023065955.2 of Ursus arctos. Classification (NCBI taxonomy): domain Eukaryota; kingdom Metazoa; phylum Chordata; class Mammalia; order Carnivora; family Ursidae; genus Ursus; species Ursus arctos. Next base: position 7,106,371 of record NW_026623100.1, read on the forward strand.
TCAAGATGAGGAGCCTAAATCCAATCAGAAGGAAACATCAGACCCACCAATTCAGGAACATTCTAGACAATCACAGGCCTGTACTCTCGTACAGTCAAGGTCAGGAAGGTCTAAGTAGGACTTATTCTGGTCTGATGGAGATTCAGACAACGTAAGTACTAAATGCAAAGCTTGTTCCAGGACTGGAGCCTTTTGCTATAAAAGACATTGAGATAGTTGAAACGTGGATGGAGTCTCTGGGTGAAGGGATTTTCAACTTCTATGTACATCTGAAAATATTTCAAAACAAAAGACAAAATGAATGCATAAAAAAAAAAACATGGTGGGAATCTGTGGTTATGTGTGTTAGAAAGTGCATATGCTAGTGGGAATGGGAGGAGAGTGTGTGTGTTCATACACCCAGAAAGATACATCTTCTTTTGGTGGGCTATTGTGATGATTAATGAACAGTAATATTGCTGATTTGGTCCACCTACCAAGTGAAGAGTCTCATCTGGGGGGAACACTAATGGAAAAATACTATGTTAAAATCTTAATTATTATCCCTTGATGTCTTAAAGGACTCTCATTCATGAAAACATAAGTAACAACCGTCCTGAGTAACAAGTGAGTTACATGTCAAACCCACTTGCCACTGGGATTTTACCAGGAATAGAAAATATTGCTAATATTTAGGTAATTATTTATTTGTAAATTAAGTTATATTTAAATTTGTTCATATTTTGAAAGCGTAATTTATTTCCAATTAAATTTAAAAATAGCTAATTGTTTGAAGACCAAAAAAAATCATAAAACAGTTCACTGGAGACATAATCAAAGTAAGGTACCAAATCCCAAGAAGATTTGTGATAATAAAACCATGGACAAATAATTAAGTCACAAGAAGAATGTGCTGGTTTTCTTATTAATTAGCAGAGTGGGGAAGAGCCACTCATGATTTTACAACTCTTACAAAGCTGAAACTTTTCCCTCTAAATATCATAAATTCAATTTGGAAAGCATTTTCTCTGAAACAAAGGTCACATAGTCACAAAGGGCCATTAGGAATGCAATTGCTAATGATAAACAATTTGGAAATGTTCACAATGTAGGGAAAAAAATACAAAAGAATTTCACCAACACCAAGTCACAGACTGAAAATAAAACTGCATGTCCTCAATATTTCATGGAAACAAGTATGGAAAAATAAAGATTTTGTATACTATATTATAAAAACCAGATTTAAAAACATATTCCTAGGGAAAAGTTAGCCTCAGAAATGGAAACTCTTCAAAAAGACAGGCAAATGTCAAACCCCTATATTCTTGTCTAGAAATACATATACTTCTATTAAAAAACAAAAACCCTTTGGAGTTACTGAAAAACAATAAACTTGATCTTTAACTGCTTAAATATAACTGAACTGCCTTTGAAATATGTTTTAACAGCTTCAATCATGGGCAGCTATTGGTTACTTGGGGAAGAATCATAAATTCAAGATGAGTCCATTGGCCTCTTTTTTCTTTTTTTGTGCTTGCACACAAATTCAGTGGCAACTCATTTCAGCTTTCAATGGGCACAGGAAAGGCCACAGAATTCCACAGTCCAAAAAATGCATTATGAAGGAAGTTAAAGTGAACAGTGAACAGTAAATTAGAATCAGAAAAATACTGCCTTTTCTCTAACTGGAGGCTGCATGTACTCTAGAGACAGGGCAACATCCAGCATGAGCATCTAGAGAAACAGAACTAGAAAGTCAGCTTCATAAAATTTTAGGGACAATAGCATCAGCTTACTCCTTGTGTCTATTTTCAGAGGATGAAATGAGGTCTGCAGTCACAAGGTCAAAGTCGTCTGTGGCATAACTCAAACGGACACCCTGATAGCAGGTATAACACGTTAGGATGAAGACATTCAAAGACACCCTACAGTGGGGAAAAATTCCAAGGAGGTGGCGGGCAATGAGGTTACTTTTCCAGGTGGAGCTCCCAGGAAGGTACGTGGAGGGTTCATGATAACGATAGATAAGAAGAAAAAATCTGAAGCGTGGGTGAAGGATAGCAGCATTAACAGAATGGTGAACCTGGATCTGAGATGCCCAGAAGAAAGAACAAAAAGGAAACTTGATAAGCTATGTATTTGCTATCATTTTCTAAAAGGAAACAGCAATTCATCAAGAAATACATAATGAATGCCTTCTCAGATCTGTAGAGGAGCACCGAGCAGCATAAGTGACCACGTCCCCACAAGGGACTTTTGCAGAAGATCCATAAACGGTCTTAATATAAACATTTCTGAAATTAGTCCATCCTGATATTTGAAGGTATTATATTAAGCCCCAATAGTTTGAAGGTTGTTCTAATGGGTGAAAAGCATCCCAGGTTCATTGTTTCTCTTTCTCATTTTTTTAAACTGAGGTATAATTTACATAGAGCAAAATGTACAAGTTTTAAGTGTATGGTTTGATGAGTTTTGATAAATGTAAACATCAGTGTAAACACAATCCATTAAAAATAGAACATATCCATCACTGTCACTCCAGAGAGGTTCTTCAGGTCTTCTCACACCCCTCCCCCAAAACATCTATCACTATACCACAGCTTTGCCCTTAGAGCCTTGTAGAAATGAAATCCTGACAGTGTGCAGTCTTTTGTCTCTGGCTCTTCATACACAACATGATGACAGAGAATTCACCCACGTTGTGCATGTGTTAGTAGTTCCCTCCTTTTACTGCTGAGCGCTATTCCCATTGTCTGAATAGACCACAATTTGTTTATCCATTTATCTTTTGATGATCATTTGGGTTCTTTCTAGGTTTTGGCTGTAATGAATTGAGCCACTGTGAATATTTTGGTTCATGATGTTCTAATTCGAACATAGAGTCTTGAAATGATGGATATATTTCCTTAGACAAATGGTTTTAAAGAAAGAAACAGGCAACAATATGTTTTTATGAAACACGATCTTATGCCAAACTGATAAAATGATGCTGGGCTTACAGACGCTATGGCAGTGACCTGCAGCTCACCTGCTCAGGCTTTCCCCCACACTTCTAGTCCGCCAAAGAATACAGTCTTCCCTTCTCTTCCTCAAGCATCAGTTTTGTCAACACAACTTTTGACACCTGTTCAATAGTGCTCACTGTGCTATTAGACTCGCCAAGTGCTTGGAGCACAGGTATGCTTTGTGACTGTTTTCTCAGTTCCTTAATTCTTTTTTTTAAACTGTCATTATGTATTATTTAAACTATACAAAATATGACATATAAATGAATGTTATGAAATTTCATTATAAAATGAACCCCTTTGAACGGGTTCCCAAAGTAGATACCAGAATGCCACCCTGCATCTTTGTTTTCTGGGACTTCTTTGGAAAGACACTTGCCCCTCAGGTATCCACGGAGCATCTCTAGCCTTTAATTTAGAGGATAAAAAAGCACAACCAAGGAGAAAGAGCTAGACCGTTCTGAGAATGGGCAAGGGTTTAACCTCTTGGGATAGAATAATAGTGCTCCCTCATGATATGGATAACACTGGAGTCCATAAGCAATATGTGTTTGGGGCCCGAATTCATAAAAGACTTTGGATAATGTCTGCAAATGATGTTATATATAGGGTCATTACGTTTATGTATGTGTTTTATGTCTGTGTTTTAAAAACATCTTATAAAATGTAAATGCTTAGTGCCATAGTATTTGCAAACCAGTTTGGCATGTGTTAACTTTTAATACAGTAGGCACCTTAAAAATTGCAGTGTTTGAGACTTTTATCAACTTTTAAGAAAGTTAAGATAAAGTTTTGATGAAGTTAAGAAAGTTATGTGTCAGGCTAAAGGAGAAAACACGGCCATTAGTGTAGGCTATGCTCACAGATCCATTCCAGAATCTAAAATGCATACTTATTTTTCTAAACATTACATGCTGAGGAAAGGAAAATTTGCCAATTCTACATTTTCTCAAAAGTAAGACTTGTCATTGCATCGTAACACACTTTCAAAGTAGTTATGTATCTGTTAGTTCATCCACAAAAAAGTTAGCCTTTCCAGGAAATGCAATAGAAGTTCTTAAATATAATTTAAATTGTACTTTTGTAATAGTCCTTTACATTAAAATGGTATTCCTTTCTCTTTTAATTGAATTATGCTCATTTTTACATATCATATTTCAGAAATTTTAAAACTGTTAATGCATAATTGTCAACCATAAACAATTTCCACTCTTCATTTTCTCAGACTCACTTTCCACTGATTTTTCTCCAATTTCCTAAGCTAGCCTGAATACCTTACATAGTTATAATTTCATGCCTGTATATTTTCATCACATCTATTTGATTTCCAAATATTCATAACTGCCCACACTTCACCACGCTACTGTCCAAATATATTAACTGCCTCTTCCTTTTCATTTTTCTGGCTTCATGTTTTTATTTAGTCAACCAAACGTATACAATGTCTATTGGGTTTCTCAAATACTTATTACTTTCTTAGATTGGCATAATCACTGTAGACATTAAAGTCCTGTTTATCCAATACTCTGTACTCTCTTGAGAAACAGTTATTGATAGAGAATGATCATGAGGGTTTATCCATCTGTACAAGCCATTAGGAACTGCATCTGGAAAGCGGATTTTCATTTAACACAAAGAAAGTGTTTACTCCCAATAGATAAGTTTCATGAAGCAGGAGGTGGTTGAAGGGCACTGGCCTAGCTTCTGACTGTCCCGGTTTAAATCTTATGTCAAAGGTGTATGGGCTGGAAAGCTTTACACTTGACTAGATGAGTAACCTTGAACAAGTTCTGCACTTCTGTATGTCTCAGTATCTTTGTTGGTAAAATAGAGATCATGCAGGTGCCTACTGCTGAAAGCAGTCATAAGGAATTAATGGAGATAACGCACTTAGCAAGGTACCTGGAACAGGCTAAGCGCATAATAAGCATTGGCTAGTTTTGTTATTATCATTATTTTTATTGAGCTTTGTCATGAACTCCTGCTAACGGCTAGCAAATATTATTCTGTGAAATCTTTTAAAGCATCAGAGCTTCTCATATGACTGGGCTATTTTAGGACTAGTCAAGAGGCAAGGGGATAAACTGCCACAGTGCCTTCCAGTTCTGAGATTTCATGAGAAGGTGAGGGAGATTGTCTGCCCATGTCTTACTAGAATCTTCCACCAGGTGGCACCAGTCACCCCAGGCCTATCACTGAACATTTCAGAAAGGGTAACAGGTGAATCCAGACTTGTGCTTATATATATATACAAATATACATATATATATATACATATATATATATACATATATACATGTATATATACACATATATATATACATATATACATATATATATACATATATACATATGTATATATGTATATATATATACACATACATACACACACACATATACACACATATATATATACACACATATATATATATATATGTGTGTATATATATATAAGATTTTCTGTTGTAAGTATCCACTGAGCAAACTTCCTGTCCTTCCCCAACAACCTTTTAGTCACAGGAAGTAAAAGTTCTTTCTAGGACAGACTTAGCATATGTCAATCTGGTCATTCAGGGGAGTCTGTTACTAATGTGTTTCTCTTTTGTACAAGTAAGTATAATAGGTGGGGGAAAAGGCCTCAGAAAATGCATAAAAATTTCAGTTAAAGCAATATGCCTTATTCATTCACTACTAGTTATTTCGGAGCAAAGTGACTATTTGGGGGAAGGGTATGGAATAAAACAGAATATTTACAAAGAAATTAAATCCCTTGCAGAACTAATAGATGTTAATGATACACATACTTTTAAAAAGGAGAATGAAGCAGATGGAAATTTATTCTGCCTTTCCACCATATCAAAACCTAACCCCAAGCCAGAGATGCATTTATAAAGTGGAAAGAATCTCGTCACCCTACACATCTGAAAACTCCCTTTCAGTGTGGAGGTTAATTATATTCCATAATAAAATATCATGTGAGTAAAAGCATTCATTTGCCAGACCTATAGCTCTAGTTCTCAGAAGAACTACACAGATACATTTTTAAAAAGAGGTGGGGGACCATTTATTCACCTTTGCATTTCGAGGTTTTCCAGAAAGTCCCACTAAAGCTGTTACTGAGCTGACCTCTCATACCCTAGATTCGTCCAGGCAGGGGCTGGACCATCACCCCGAATGTTTCCAATGAGGACACATATGCACACCAAGCCCAGGTAGGGGTAGAGAGTCAGGAGCACAACAGCTCTCTCCAGAGAAACCACTCTGTGTCTCTTCTTCCCACTCCTCACCCCTTCCCCAGCCCTCACCTGGCTGGGGTGTTAGAGGCTCACAGGACTGGGTCTCACTCGTCCCTTCTGAATTCTTCCTCTGGGGACCTGCCTCTTCACTGGAACACCACACACGTATCATACTGGTGCCCCTTTCAAAACTGAGTGGGGACAAGTCTGATCCTAACAGCCTGCTACGCACATTCCAACTGATAGCAATGTGGGGAAAATACTTCAAAGAACTGAGAAAGAAATGTATAAGCTTTAAAGTATTTTTGTAAATAAAAATTCTTCAGAGCTCTTTCCTCTTTAATATTGACCAAAGTTGACTTATTCTAACACTTGACATTTCTATGAAATGACATATTGAGGACATTAAAATTCCACATCAAACTCTGAGGGAGGCCTTCCCACATTATTATAGTATCAATATCCAAAACAATACTTTTCCTGAACAAATTCCCAAATATGACAACTGAAGGCACAAAGCCAGGGTATGAAGCAAGTACTTTCAGAAACATAAGAGTGACTGGTTCTTCCAGAACTACTCAGAAAGCAGATCTAGTGTACAAAGCTTTTGGACTGAGCAAAAGAGAAATCCAAACTGCTGTTTTGTGTTTCATAAAAATCGGAGACAGGAATTCTACTACAACAAGCACATCTGGCTAATGTATCAGTAATCTACAGTTCTCATGAGTCACCCTTTTGTTTCCACCACGTACCTCTGACAGAACAGACCTATGAATAAAATGGGAAGTCCTAGACTTTGGTGAAATATTCTGTTCCCCACTGGGAAGTCATGCTTGTGATTTTCTCCTGAAAGCCTCCTTCTGGTGCACTAAGAAAGACAAAGAGGCTTTAGAAGAGCCATTCTGGCAAGCATTCACTGGCCTTCCAGGCCTGTTCTGCTAACACACAGGCCCCTTTGCTTGTCCAGGGTAAACGGCTGTTTATAGCCTAGATCTCTCACTATATAGACAGGGAGACAGCAGGTGCAAGCAGGGAGATGTGTGTGCCTGTAAGTTTAGAACGTCTGCGTCTAGGCTGTCAGCAATTCTTCCCTAATCCCTTCCTGCTCATGGTCTTCTGTTTCCTCCACATATTTCCTCTTGCTTTGCTTTATCTGGAGGAAGACGTGAGGAGCAAGGTATGACACTGAGTGCTTCCTGGAAGCTACGTGTTCAGACTCAGCCAAAAAAAAAAAAAATCTGAAATATGTCCCTTGGCTTTTGTGACCGATTTTTTCTAGGATTAAGGAGAAAAAGTATCTTGTAGTCTGCATCCATCGCATCTGTCTTATTTCATACAGAAATAATGGTGGTTTACTGATGAGCTGCTACAAATTCTACTGATCTTTTAAAAGAAAAAGGAAAACAAACCACAAATCCAATTTAATTCTGATTCAGTAGTTTGTATGATATTTTGTACTCAGAATATTATATTCCCTTCATATCCACTCACCTTTCCTATGCTACTTTTTTTTAAAAAATATTTTATTTATTTATTTGACAGAGACAGCCAGCGAGAGAGGGAACACAAGCAGGGGGAGTGGGAGAGGAAGAAGCAGGCTCCCAGCGGAAGAGCCTGATGTGGGGCTTGATGTGGGGCTCGATCCCAGAACGTCGGGATCACGCCCTGAGCCGAAGGCAGACGCCCAATGACTGCGCCATCCAGGCGCCCCTCCTATGCTACTTTTTAAGAGGGTTCACATCACTACACTTCTAGAAAGCATTGTTCTCCAGATCCAAAGGGAGCAGAGATGAGCCGTGGAAGGATGTGTTTCAGGCGGTTTGTCCCACATGGCCGAGGATTTATAAAATTCATCCCAACTCACTCAGCTTGTATCCCTGGTGACCAGTAATAGCTTGATCAACAGCTGTCTGGGCAAGGAGCATCCTCTGTGGTCAAAGAATGGGGCAGGAGTCAAACCACTACTTTGCCTCCAAAGAACTAATTGTTCCAAAGGACCAATTACACTGCAGAGGTACGCTTGGCTTCCATTAATACCTCTTGGGTCTAGAATAAAGGCTGCTATATTCCTCTGACTGACAAGATGTCCATGTAGTCTCACGAGCTTGAGGGTCCCACAACGGATTTAGGCGAGATCCAGAAGCTTTTCAGGCACCTCTACCCAGGAGGGACTCTGTCTAGCTCTACATTCAGCAGAAAAAAACGTAATCCCACTTTGTCACTCAGGAAAAGATGATTTCAATTACAAAAGAAAAATCTTTGTACCCTAATATGTAAAATACCAATTTCAAGTTTTTATGGTTTATTACCCAGTAATGTCAGCATCCCAGAACTTCCAGATCATGTCATTATTCTTTCCCGTACACTTAGAAGTCTTACTCATACACAGTAATTCCTGTCTTGACCTCACTTTGCCTAGGCACTAGGAATATTCAGCTATAGAATAATTTCCTCCATATACCTTAAATATTTTGTAATGCTACGTCTACCCATTCAAACTTCTGCATCTTTCCTTTCACCGCCAATATCACAGGGTTAGGAGAAGACAAGCATGAGCCCCTTTGGATTTGGGAGTTCTCTGGGAGTCCACATTAAAACAAATTTCAGCATTTGTTTAGGCTTTGTGATGAGACTCACTGAAACAGGCTCGGCATTATAACATCCTGACAATTACCATACACTTGTTCCAGAACTGAACCTCCTTGGGGAACACATGGCCTAGCCTGCCTGAAAAGGAATTTTCCTAGCTGCAAGGAGTGGCAACATATGCCTTCCAAGCTTTGCTCTGAGCCTGTTGACAGAGCAAGAGGAATACCATGGACCCCGCCCCTTACTCACAGGGACAACTGTGACATCAGCATGACTCAGCCATGCATGGAATGCCCCGAAACAGTCTTCCTGCTAATGCCAAAGAGTCTTTGTGCGTGCACACACCCAGCATTGGCCATTTGGAATTTGGCTATTCCCTGTTCTAAAGCCATCTGTCCAAATAAAGAGAGAGTGTGCAATCTTGTTTGTGGCATTGATAAAGCTGCCACAGCAACCCCAGGCCCAAGCTGCACCTGTTCCTAACTGCCCGGCAGAGCACAGCGCATTGGCATAGGGCAGCACAGGAGGCTCTGTTAGGCAGGGAATGACAAGGCAAGCCGTAAAAAACAAAGAGATTCTAGAATACCTGGCACATAGAATGAGATCTCTTCATTTTTGAAAACATAAAATCTAACCAAAGACAGCATTATAAATTCAATTCAGTTTAACTCAGTAGATGACTATATGCATGGTTCCATATTAAATGTGGCACACAAAAATTTGGCTGGACGAAAAACCTAGTGTTTGCTCCACATTTGCCAAGTGTTCACATAGCATAGCATGTAAGTTTCCACCTTCGACTTTGAAAGGCGAAGTTGCCTATTAACATTATCTGAGAATGTTAATAATAAACAATGAAAAGATTTTTAAAAATTCTTCCATCAAGGAGCACTGAAGCTGAAGGATGATTTATTGGCTCCATTGGCCTTACAGAATTGTGTTTCATTATGGAAACTGACACTAGACTATAAACTAGTTATTCCTGAGAACATCACTTTTTCTGCCCACGCTAATTTTGTCCCATCCAACAGAATGTCTGTGTTCTGCAGAAACAAGTGGTCTTACACAAACAATAAAGAATTCTGCCATGAAGGAAGTTCTGTCCATTTTCGTTGTTTTCAGAATGGGTCCCAGAATACCATGGACACCTCTTAGTTCCCAGGGGGCTTTACAAGAATATCTGAGCAAGGGGAACCCCAGCCCCATTCCCACACACAGCAAAGATTCCTCACTGGTCACAGGCATATGAATACATTCCAAATGCTTTACCTTCCTACAGAGTTCTCAGCCAAATGTAATTCTTCGTATGTACTACCTTCTTGAATAATTAAAAAATGACCAACATTTTTTTTTTCAAAAGCACTACACATACACACAGACACACAATTCTTTGATCAGACTAAACCAAGGATCGGAGTGTTTCTGAGTTCAAAACAACCATGCTGTCCATAATGTATACTAAACTCATGCTATCACAGTTGACCCTTAAACTCTGTGGGGTTAGGAGTGCTGACCCTTGTGCAGTTGAAAATCTGCCTTTTAACTCCCTCAAAACTTAACCGCAGTTGAAATTTTGCCTATAACTTTTTTTTTTTTGCCTATAATTTTTGACACCACAAAAACTTAACTGTAATTAAAAATTTGCCTGTAACTTTTGACTCCTCTAAGATTTCATGACTAATGGCCTACTGTTGACCAAAAAATCTTACCGGTAACATAGTCAATTAACACAGACTTTGTATACGTATTATACACTGTATTCTTACAATAAAGAAAGCTAAGAAAAGAAAACGTCATTAATAAAAACATAAGAAAGAAAACATAGGTTTACAGGACTGTACTGTATTTATATTTAAAAAAATCCTTTCATAAGTGGACCCACACAGTTCAAACCCATATTGTTCATGGGTCAACTATACATATTCCCTTTATTGGAAAAGATTTAAAAAGAAAGATAAGGAATGAGAAGAAACAAACACTCTAGCAGACAGCTGTTATTTCTGAGAAGACCATGGAAAAATAGGCACATTCACAAGACCTTGGAACAAAGCAAAGGTAGAATGTGGTTTGGAGAAGGAAAAACTATTTGGCTCAGAAAATGCTTAGTTTTGTGGCCTATAAGGGATTTGGTCTTGTGGAATTATGAATTAAAGAAGAGAGATTATAAATTGAGATTGAAGTGAAAGGAGCCCGACACAAAAAAGCCACACATTGTGTGAATCCATTGATACGAAATTTCCAGAATAGGCAAACCCACATGGATAGGAAGAATTAACTCAGGGTCAGAGGGAGGAGAGGAGACAATGAGGTCTCTTTGTGAGGCGATAAAAATATTCTGGAATCAGAGAGTGGTAATATTTGCACAATGCTGGAAATGTACTAAAAAACACTTGCATTATATACTTTAAAATGGTGAATTTTGTAGGTAAATCCAGGCCCTTGAAAACAAGGTCCTTGAAAAACCAGTGAGGAAAGGAACTGAATAAAAGACAACAGAAGGACAGAATATGGGGAGTAAGGAGGGCACGTATTGCATGGAGCACTGGGTATTATACGCAAACAGTGAATCATGGAACACTACAACAAAAACTAATGATGTACTGTATGGTGACTAACATAACATACTAAAAAAATTTTTTTTTTAAAGAATGACAGAACAGGGTAAACATGACTCTTATTCACAGGGTAGGTTTTGGTTCTGGTGGGGTGTTTTTTTTTTTTTTTTTTCTTTTTTCTTTTTTGAACTCTTTGAACGGAGGACCCATATCTGGTTATTCTTTTTATCCCCTCTACAGAATTAAACACAAAATGATGGACAAAATCAGGAGCTGTCTCTGCAACAATTTCGAGACGACAAAGCTATCCATTCTTTTTTTTTTAATGATTTTTTTATTATATTATGTTAGTCACCATACAGTACATCCCCGGTTTCCGATGTAAAGTTCGATGATTCATTAGTTGTGTATAACACCCAGTGCACCATGCAATACGTGCCCTCCTTACTACCCATCACCGGTCTATCCCATTCCCCCACCCCCCTCCCCTCTGAGGCCATACAGAAACACTGTGTCCTTCTGATGTGATGTTACAATATAGCATAGCCATGTACAATTTGATCTTAGTGAAGTTTGTCTCATCTTCTAGAACTCTTATCTTTACAAATCATTTGTGCTTATATGTTTTCAGATTCATATTCTGGCTTTTACTTTCCAATTAAATGAAAAACAGTTGATATTCATAAGACACACCTAGTGAATTATTTTTCTATATGTACTAAGATCACCATAACAGGCATTAAAAAGACTAGTTAGCTCACTAAAACAAATGTAGGTTTTGCCAAGAAGAGAATGTGTTTCTATAACATACATGAACCAAGTGGTGACATTGTAGAAAGAGAGGTTTTTTACCGATGATAAATAAATCATGCCAGTTTGTAATATCATCATGCAGCTATCTCTTTAAGAGTTCACAGAAAACTTCACCCACATCCTGATGTTACAGACAGACATGCGATGAACCCATTTTACAGATAGAAAATAAACAGGTTAAGAGAGGCTAAAGAACAGAGCTTTCTCTTCTAGTGCCTTCCTCATATAATGTGGATACAGTGAGCAAATGGCAATGGAACACATGGAAAACGCAACGTCCCTGGAGTCCCTGGAGAAGGGTCTGCATGTAGTGGGCACTCAAGCAAAACTGCATGTGAATATCATTGTATTACTACTACTAGAAGCCTGAAATCCAAAACTAGAAAAGGAAAATATGAGGATATGGAGAAAAACCATGGCTGGAAATCACACCCTTTGCCTTGCACATACCTGCAGCAATGTACCCGCCTCCACCAGCTTTATAGAGAACATGGCTCGCGAAGGGGGCTGCACAGATGATCAGAAAGCTCGCAGTCACCACGGCGACGACCCCCAGAAGCATCAGGACTGCCCAGAAACCACGGTAAACTGGAGACCCCCGGGGGAAAAGGAGAAAAGAAAACCACATTTAGATTGTGAACCCCACTTAGATTGTACCATGCAGTCAGTTTCTTTCCTCTTATAGTTCTGATTTCAGTCACAACACAGCTAGGCAGAATCCTGAGCCACGGGTCCTGAATGACGATCCAAAGGAAACCTTACCAGATAACTCTGTACTCAGTGATGTCGACCTGCAATTAACTCACGCTTGTTATTTGTACCACACACATGCTCAGCACGCTCTCAGAGCTCAGTTTCCTGACCATGTTTTCCATTTTAGAAGTGGAGATGTTCTAAAGTTCTGGAAAGAGTTCCCTTGAGTAAGTACCTAGTTGGGTCACAGCTAGGTGTTTCAGACCAAATGCACAAAGGCATGAAAAGGCATTCATGTTTACAAATATTGCTTCTCGCTACCACTGTCATCCCCTAGAAGCTAATAATCATCCAATCCCCTAACAAAAAAGTGTACTTCTATTTAGATTGCGACTCTATTGGAAAATAGGCTTCAGGTAATAAAAATGGCAAACAAAATCAAAATTAAAGATTTGTATAGACTGAGATTTTAAAATCAGATATATTTAAGGCATACTACTTGCTACCAATATTTTTCTCAGAAAGACTCAAGATGAGAAGTTAGAGTAGTCTCTTACGCATGGACCAGCAAGGCTGAATTAATGGATGCAGCTGGTGATAAATGGATTGTGGGTTTGGTGATACATAGTAATCAAATAAAGAGGAATTCTAATGATCATTTTTGAGCAAGATAATTACTGATCTATTAAACAAATTCATCATTTCCCAAGGGCTAAAACACTAACATAAGTTCCTTTTGGTGTAAATGAGGGAAAGCTCCATAAAACACATTAGTCAAATTACATTTTTAATGAAAACATAGACTTTATATAAGAAAGCAAAAAAAAAAAAAAAAAGATTTTTCTCCACAAACCCACCTGGCAAAGAAAAAACTGTGCCCATCAGCCAGAATAGAGTACAGCAAAATGGAAATTTGTGGGGAGGAGTCACTGCATTTAAATTGGAAACAAAGGCTGGAAATTGCATGTGGACACGTGTGAAAGACAGGAGTAAAAGTCTAGGTTGTACCCCACATTCTATGTTGTTCACTTGACAGTGGCTTCCAGGTTTGGGATGCTAGGAATATTCTGTGGCTGCATTCAGGCTCTGCAGGGAGCCAAGCAGCAGAGAAGTACTGATCATATTTGAGTGTGGGAAGACGGGCAGACAGCGAGCCAAAAATGTGCCGTCCGGGTCCTACCAGAATTTGCTGGAGAATTGGCAAGCTTCACATTTTACATTTTCATTCACACACATACAATGATTTCCTTCACACTGTGAGCCTCAGATTTTACACCTGTATTCCCTCCATCCTAATTGTCTATCATGCGGTAGGTTCTGTGGCAAGTACTAGGGGTGAAAACATGATGCAGAGGCAGTCCATGCAATAAGAAGCACATTCTGTGGCTCCCCTGACCACCACTAAAATGTGGACACACATGGCAAACAATTAGCTGATGAGTGTGAAAAGTAAACAGCAAGTGGATTAAGGAGAGAAGTCAAACTTTAAGGAAAGATAAAATTGGCTACAAAGAGTTTTCTGAGTTTTTCCTTTTTTTCTCCTCCTGGATTTGGCCTGAAGGCAAGCCAAATTGGGAACTTTATAAAAGGTACAAACAGCAAAACAAACCCAAAAAACCCAAAAAACAAAAAATAAAACCCAGAGTTAAGATCATCATTCTGCCTAGATTAGCAGGACAGGGGGTCCCTATAAGCCTGCATATGTGGAAAGTTCCCGTGTTGAATTTTCCCTTTTTATTCTCCCAGTCCTGCCTTGAGGCCTCAAAAGTAGATCTGTACTGCTACCCCAGGGGAGGCATGGACATTTAAGATCCCAAATGACAATTCAACCTTTTGGCTATAAGAAGCAGAAAAATGGGGTGCCTGGGTGGTTCAATGGGTTGAGTGACCAATTCTTGGTTTTGACTCAGGTCATGATCTCATGGATCATGGGATTGAGACCCCATGTCGAGCCACCTCCCCCGCCCCCGCATTAGGCTCTGTGCTCAGCAGGGAATCTGCTTGAAGATTCTCTTCTTCTGCCCCTCTCTTCACTCATGTTTTCTCTCTCTCTCTCAAATAAAAAAATAAATCTTTTTTTTTTTTTTAAAGAAGCAGAAAACAGGATGCCCGGTTTGCAAAGAGTGAAGGAACCACTCTTATGGGTTTTCCTCTTCTTTCACTGCTTTGTACTGTGGTACAATTGCATGAAACTGAGCCACGGCCCAGGAGGCCAACTCTGAGAAACTAATCTTTCCAGCCAGAAAAACTGGAAAAGTGGGCCCTGGAAGCCTGAGGACATGGCAGAAACCCCACAGATGAGAGAGAACCAGAGAAAAGAATCTCTAATTCTGTGTTTGAACCTACACAAGTGATGAGCTCACCCCCCGAGTTGTGCATGCACAGAAAATGCCAAAGGAGTACAATGAAGGCTCTGAGAACTGAATTACAGTATAAACATCACCCAAGTACCAGAGCAAGGCCTGAGTGATATACATGCCCCAGCAGACCCAAAAAGCATTGCAAAGGCTTTGAAAACTGAACTGACCTTGACACAACTACCACAAAAGGACAAATCATGCAGGTGGACTGCCTGTTTAAACAACAAATCAATATTCTCCAGAGAAGTTTCACAGTGTGCAAAGTCTAACAATGTAACATTCAAAATGTCCAGGCTATAATCCAAAATTATTTTATATACTAACAACCATGAAAATCTGACCAATTCTCAAAGGAATGAGCAATCAGCAGACAACAACCCAAAGATGGTTCAAATGTGTGAATTATCACACAGACTTTAAAACAGCTACTAGAGCCATTTTCTATGAACTAAGGTGAACACTCTTGAAATGAAAGAAAGACAGAAATTCTTAAAAGAGAAAGAGTCTATAAAAAAAGAACCAAATTGCAGTGAAAAATATAATATCTGAAACTTAAAACCCATGAAATGAGCTCAATAGCAGAATGGAGATGAGAAAGAGCAGTAGAAATTATCCAGTCTGAACAGAAAGAAAAGAAATTGAAATAAAAAATGGCTGGAGTCAGGAGTGCATGGGTGGCTCAGTCAGTTAAGCAACTGCCTTCAGCTCAGGTCCTGATCCCAGGGTCCTGGGAACGAGTCCCACATCAGGTTCCCGGCTCAGTGGGGAGTCTGCTTCTCCCTCTCCCTCTGCCTCTCCCCTTGCTCATGTGCTCTTTCTCTCTCTTGCTCACTCACTCTCTCTCTCAAATAAATAAAATCTTTAAAGATTTTTTTTAAATGGCTAGAGTCTCAGAGACTTGACAGACAATATCAAAAGATGTCACATTTGTGTCACTGGAGTCCCTAAGGCAGAGGCAGACCATATTAGTGCAGAATGAACAGACATAGAAATAAGGCCTGAAAAATTCCCAGATTTGGTGAAAGATAAATTTATAGACACAAGAAATTAAACAAACTCCAAAGAACATAAACTGGAAAAAAATCAGCCCAGATAATAATAAAATTACTGAAAGTCATAGATAAAGAAAAAGTTTTGAAAGTAGTCACAAATGGTTAGGGGGATGACATATTAAACAGAGGGGAACAACAATCCCAAGGACCACATTTTCTCATCAGATATGATGGGGGCCAGGAGACAATGGAACAACATCTTTAAGGCGACAAAAGAAATGAACTATCAACCTCAAATTCTCCTTCTAGTGAAAATATCTTCGAGGGACGAAGATGAAAAAAAGCCGTTTCTCAAGGAGGAAGACAGAATTTATCAAAGCAGACCTGTTCTATAAAGACATAGGAAAAGGAATTTCTTTAGGTTGAAAGAAATGACACCAGGTTCACTTGAAACTTCAGGAATAAAGGAAGAGAAACAGAAAAGGTGAATATCTGCACAAATATAGCGTACTATTTTTCTCATCTTAATTTCTTTAAAATATTCTTGAGTGTTGAAATACAAAAATTTATTGTCAGCACAATAAAGACGTGAAGGTTTTGGAATCAGAGTAACCTCGGTATTTACCACTTACGTGTGATGTTACCTTGGACCAGTTATTTAAGCTTCCTGAACGTCTATCTCTTCTGTAAAATACAGATGTTTATATCCATCCTTTAGAGTTATTGGAAGAATTATTAATAATGTATGTGAAGTGCGTGACATAAAATAAGAAATCAATGAATGGCATTTATTTTGTGGTTGCTTTTATTTACATTATTATTTAAATTGCATGAACACCACACAGCAGGTGGCACCGTGTTCAGTAATAGGAAAGTGAATTACTTCCCTCGGAGAGCCTTGCATACTGCTTTCAATGTACCATTGACCTTTGGAAATCCCTTTAGATTCCCGCACACAGTGCAGTAGAGAAGTTGTACTTGACATACTGTCTTCCATGGGAAGTTTCCTTGTCCACTAACTTTTAAGAAGGCATTGGCCATGTTTTATAACATGCAATTCTGCTCCTAAATTCCCGAAATACAAACAAAGGGGGTCAGACACCTAACACAGATAGCTCAAACACGGTGACCTCTGACCTAAGTCTTATGACCTATGTTTTGTAAAGATGAGTTGGGCTAATCGTTGTGATCCCTGGAGAACTGGAAAACTGGAAACATGAGGTGTTGAGTAGCAGGGCTGAAGTTAAAAAGAAGCACTGGTCGCTGGGTCCAGAAGAGCCATATGCAAGCGAGAGGGCAGGCATTATGAAATGGGCCACAGACAGGACAGAAACAGCAGGACACCCCTCGCCACACAGAAAAGCAGAGGGACTGAAAGAAGGAGAGAAGCACCTGGTGAGGGAGAGAGAGAAAGAGCAAAACAGAATGCGGATGGCTGCTCATCAGAGCTCCTTTTGTTCCTGACAGCTGCTGGTTCCTGTCCTGTTGTTTGCTCTAACAAAATAGCCTGACTTTGGATTCTGAGGCCCCTGGGAAAGGCGGGAGCAACAGATCTGCATTTAAGGGAAGGGGAAACCTCGCTGCCTGGAGACTCGTGACCATACAGAAACCGCTTCCAAGAGAGAGCCCTCATTGCAGTCACTGTGTGCTTTATCTTTCTGCTTGCGCTGCAGCATTCAAAAGTGCGTAACTTCAAGCCTATTTCAAAAATCTTTGGAACTTCCTGTTCCTTAGCTAATTATATTACCTAGTTTGCATATGTGGCACACTTTGATTCCAGAAATAAAATGTTCACTCGTAATTCAGAATCGTCTTGTGGAACTGGGTAGAGTTCTTTCTCTGTCTGAAGTAAAACTGAGGCAATCAGAGAATCTTCAACATAAAGTGAATGAAGTATATGTGTTTTGGGAGTCCAACATGATACCGGGGTCCTTCCACTAATTGTGTGACTCTGACAGACCACAGTTTTTGAAGATGGAAAACAATATCCTTCACAGAAGCTTATAAAAAAGAATTGAGAAAATACAAGGAAAGTAGCTGCATGCAGTCAGTACTCACATATATTTGCTATTACTATTATCAATTATTACTCATTCTGTAATAAAATGTCCTTGTCAACAATGTAGTTGACACATAAAAGATATCTACTAATCTCATGGATCTAGGATGGGGGCAAGCTTTCAGTTCTAATATATCTACACCTTTGAAATCTTGGCAGGGAAGATGTTTGTGTTTGGTTAGTGGTTTTTATTGTTTAAGACCCCTAGATCAAGAATGTATCTCAGAGAACACTTCATTCGTTTCCTTGTTCCTTATAGAAGCCCATAAAAACTGTGAAGTTTTGTCTTTGAAACCTTTGCACTGTGCCAAGTAAAAGCATCTCTAAAAATCTATTTGTACCATTAACTACAATTCAATTAACTTAAACACTATTGGATTTCTATTAATTCCTACTAGAACATGAAGAAAGATTTACAATGTAAATAGATTTACATGTAATCTGTATCATCACAATTTGGATTAATTAAAGGAAAGCATCATCTGAATCTGTGAAAAGCCAGAATTAATGACTACTTTCAAAGCAATGAAGTTCTGTTGATTCTAAATAAATTGGTGAATTGACCTAACAAAGTGCTCCTTGCTCGGGTGTTCTAATGAGGATGAGTAGTAATTAGTCTAACAAGAGATGTTATAGAAATGGTTCTTCTAGAGTATCCAGTTTATTTTCCTAAATAGATTAAGCTTTTACCCTTACAGTATTACTTTCACCACCAATTTACTTAGTAACTCCATCTTTACAGACCTCGATTAAAAATCATCAGCCCAGGGTATCCTGAAATGTCCTATCAGTATATTCCATGTATGTCACTTCATATTTTTATAATATTTTCACCAATATCCAGTATTTTCTAGTTTTCATTTGAGGACTATCCTATTGCTTTTTCATGGAAAAAAGACACATCAAGTCATTAGAGATTATCTAGGTTGTCTAGTTTGTTAAATAAGAGTGTATATGGAGGGACGCCTGGGTGGCTCAGTTGGTTAAACGTCTGCCTTCAGATCAGTCATGATCTCGGGGTCCTGGGAATGAGCCCCTCATCGGGTTCCCTGCTCAGTGTGGAATCTGCTTCTTCCTCTCCTCTTGACCCTGCTTCTGCTCTCTCTCTCTCTCAAATAAACAAAACCTTAAAAAAAAAAAAAAAAGAGTGTATATGGAATCCAAAACTCTGTTCACAAAGTGTTTTACTCATAAAAAGTACCTAACATAAAGAATATTAACTGCATTGCAAATTCAAATTTCAGATTGAAACATACATCAAAAAGAGCTCATAAATTCCAAAGTGACATAATTATGAGGTGTAGGGAGATATCTATTAAGCATCCTTCAAGGAGGAAACATAAAAATCACCCCAAACTGTAGGACAATGACAGCCATGAACTAAAGCAGACTATTAATTGTGTACATCAATATGTGTGCATAGGTATAAGTGTGTGTGTGTATGTGTGTGCACACACGTGCACATTTTTGCATGGATGCAGATTACCATGGACCACAAATGGGAAGCTAATGGCAGAACTGGCATCTGCTCTGAATACCATCTACAGAGTTAGAAAAAGAAAACACTACAGTATTTCTTTTTCCACTAAGAATGTAATAAACATGCCCTAAAACTCATTAATTTTGATGATGCGTAGAAGCAGCCTGAAGTTTTAACTCTGGATTATTTTATAAGAAGTTCCACTCCCAGCCATTCAGATCTATCCAGCAATTCAAGCCAGTGTCTCCCAAGGGACTGCAAAGAGAGACACTGCCAGGCTTGCTTGGTGAATGGGTGCGTGGTTGACAATCATAAGTCAATTTAGCAAACATACTTCAATGGCTCTCTAGGCACCAAGGACTGCTGGAGCTAAGACATAATCTTTGTCCTCACAAGTTCAGTCCAATGAGAGAAAAACAAGTAAGTTTAACACTGGGTGATAGATGCCCCAGCAAGAGTATGCACAGCGTATCACGGAGCCGGGTGGACGCTGCCCTGAGAAGCCACTATTTCAGGGTTGAATGGTCATGTGTAAAGCCTACAGTTCTGATTATAGTTGAACTGGCAGAATGCAGGAGGAAGGTCAGTCCAATCGGAGTAGGAAAGAGTTCCATGGATTGGGAAATAGAAAACAGCTCCCGGCAGCTGCCTCCCATGTGGATGAAGGGACCAGGAAATGAGGGGCACAAAGGTAGTCACGGCCTCACGTGCTACTCAGAGAGAGTTGGTCCTTATTGCAGTGGCCCTGGGAAGCCCCTGAAGGTCGGTTATCAGCAGTTATAGCCACATTTGTATCTGAATACCACTCCTGTCACTGTCCAGAGAATAAACTGGCAGGAAAAAGAACAGAACACCGGAAACTAGTCAGGGAGTTATTATACTAACCCAAGTGGGGCCTAAAGCCAGGAAGTCGGGATAGAGAGGAAATCAGCTTTAGTGATAAGCTGTTATTACAGGAGGTGAAAAATCAGCAAGAATCTAAAGCCTGTCTTCATGGATTTTTCATTTGTATGCCAGAACAGTTTGTTCTGTTAAGATATTAACAAATCTCCTCTTGATTTTATAATATTATAATGCACACAACCAACTTTCCATACAGAGTATGGAGGGAAAAAGTCAACCCAAATGATCACAATTCCAAATCCGTAGTGTTTTGATAAATTATTTTATTGTGTATATAAAAATGTAAATATTGTATTTGCAGTTTAAAGATAAACTTAAGTGTTATTCATTTTTCAAAACTTGCTATCTTGCCTCAGACACCTCACAAAGCTAGTTCATAAAGCTAATCCTATGTTTCGACACATCCTCGAGCACACAGTGTGAAGTGCTATAAAATGTTTTATAAGAAGCCAAAACAAAACACGCCACCCCCCTCCACCATCCTCAGCAGCAAATGAGAACCTCCAGCATATGTTGCCGTAGCTTTAGGCAAGACGCTTCTGTTACACAGGCCAGCAAGCCTGTCCTGCATCTCCATACACTACTTGTCTTGGCAGCGTTGGGCAGGTCTAAAAATACAGTCATGCCTTCACCAAGCAGAAGGACAGGCTGTACAGTGTGTCCGCGTCTGAGCTCCACAACTGTGGACGTGCCAAGCCAAGTCACGTGTTCTCCATGGTCCATTGATTTTTTTTTTTTTTTTCAGAACAAAAAGAACATTGAAAGGCCTGATGGGGTTTATTTACCTCCCTACTGCAAACACGGGCAGTGAAGGAATAGCTGAGAGGAAAGAGTGTCTTGGGCAGGAGGGGCAGAGGCCTCACCTCCCATGCTGGCTGTGACCTTGGCAAAGTCCCTGCGGCAGGAGAAGCATGAGTTTCTTCACATGGTTTCAAGATCTTTCCAGGCTTGAGAGTGCATCCATGGTCACTATTTCATTTCTCCTCCTAAGGATCTTGGAGGGGGGGAGGCTTGCTGGCTGCTGGACTTTGCAGTATTAGAGGCAGAAGTGGTGGTGGCCGTGGTAACAGGGGTACTAGTACAGGGCAGCCTGGTTGCAGGAGCAGCCAGCAGACTCACGGTCACAGGAGCAAGGAACTAGAGGCACTCGGAAGTGAGGTGAAGGGGATCAGAATGGGTTACCCCAAAATATGCCATTTTGGATAAGATTATTTTGAGCTGGAAGCAAATGAGAATCAGTGAATGCAGAAGGAAATCTGTGGGGAGTTTTCCTTATCTGACTAAAAGCAGAAACTGTTGAGAAATGAGGACTGCCACACGTCTGCTCTTCCGGGGGAGGCTGATGGCCACGAAGGAGACAGCAAGTCGGCACCAAGGTGGGTCTGTGAACAAATCTACTGAAGTACCCTTATTGCCCCCTACTTCCCCCATATATTTCCTAGTCACTTTACCAGTTTGCTACCTTGAGCCCAAACCCCATTCTCCTCTGTCTTGTCACATCACCACATCCATCATTCTTGCTAAAAAGGTGTATAAGCTCTCAGGCCTAGCTCTTTCTTTGGCTCTTCATTTTTCTATGGAGACCTCCACGTACCTTCATACCAATAAACCTTTTTCTCACCTTCCTCTGTCTTTTTATAGTCTAATTTGCGGGGTCACAGTCACTGAACCTAAGGGGGTAGAATAAAGTGTTTTCCTTCCCTACAGAGGTATTGTGTACAAAGACGCTCAGATCCTAGTACAGGCAACCAGATTAACCTCCAGCTCCAAGGTCCTCCTCTGACCCCTGCTGCCTCAGAGGACCTAGACAGGCAGCCTCCATCCCTGCCAGAGCACCAGAGTCACCCAGAGGATTTTAATGTCATACCCAAGTCAGGATTCTAACCCAGTCCAATTAGGTGAGAATCTCTCAGGGTGGGCACACACGATCCTATTTTTTAAAGTCCCCTAGGAGAAAGGAATGTGCAGCCAGGTTGAGGACCACTGGACTCCTGGGTCTTTCTGGAGCTGCCAACTTGATTGCAAAGGCATGCAGTGGCTCAGCCTTTCCACGGTTTCTTTCCTCTGTCATCACAGCAATCCCTACTCTGTAGTTTACCCATAAGGCTGGAGAGGCTAAGGAAAGTTCCAAAAATTAAATAGACAGTAAATGACAAGGTCAAGATTTGAACTCAGGGCTGTCTGAGCTCAGACTCAGACACCACTAGCTTCTGTGTTCCCTGTGTTTTTTCAAATAAACTGCAACTGCTGCATCCAAGCCCTCCAGGCTCAAATCCCTCCCAGTCTGGCTCCTCTTACCTGATCCTCCAGAAATGCTGAAATTTTACCAAAGTTTCCTGGGGGGGAATGCTGTTATGCCTTTAGGCTTTTGCAATACCATTTCCCCTCAGTAGAATGAATAAGGCTTCCTACTTGTTGCTTGAAATCCAGTCAAGTTCCTTCCTTCCTTGAGGGGACATCGTGGAGTTACTTCCTCATCTCCACCAAAAGGCAGGAGAGCATAGAACCCTTAGGAGTATAGCTAGACTCGAGAGGTGAAATGCCCCATACTAGTTATGTGACATTGAGCAAGTTACTTAGCCTCTCCATGCCTTAGTTTCCTTCCCCAACATGTGATAATAACAATACCTATTTTATGATGTTATAAGAGGACTCAAAGAATTAACATAGGGAAACACTGAGCAGAGTGCCTGCCCCCCTCCTCAGTCAGTGATCTTGACACACGCCAGTCACCAGACTTAGTGCACTCTGGGCTGTCTTGCTCCCTTTAGAAGACACATTCACCTCCACTTCTTGACTGTGAGCGCAAAGATTCAGTCTTGCTCATCATTCTAACCTTAGGGGAAACTTCATGCCTGGAGTGTAATAGATGGTCAATAAAAATACAAATGAGTGAATAGTCAGTAATTTATCACTTAGTACTCACTGAAATCTCAAGTTACACAGCCAAGGCTAGCAGAATATTTAATGGCCCTGGGGCAGAAGGAAGCAAATTCATTCAAAACAGGAAGAAATCCATGGTCTCGGCCTCATTACCACAATGACTGGGGAGTCTTTATTACCTAAATCCCTACTTTAGGTACTTGGAAAAGAAGATCTGAGAGATCAAGTAACGAGACATTAACCCCAGAGCTATGTAAGGGTACTGAGGACTATGTAACTGCCCTTTCCATACTCCTGAATACCCAGTGCACAGAAATGAATCAAGAACATCAGGGAGTCATGTCAGTTTTCTCACCCGACTCTAAAATTGCCAGAAAAGACATGCATTTCCTCCTTCCCTGAGTCCCTCTTAAAAAAAAAAAATCTGATCTATACCTGAGAAGCCTTGTTATCCTTTATATTAAGGCACAAAAGGAACATTTTTAGGACCACTTTATTCATATACTTCTTGTAATATTAAATTTGAACCTGCTTGCCCAAAGCTTTTGTACATACAATAGAAATTAATTACTGCAAAGACTCGCTTACTTAGTTGTAAGTATTCTAGGATTCCCAAGTCTTCAAGTTCATGTCTTTCAGATGATTTGCCTCTACAAATCTCTAACATCCTAGAAAACACATTTCTCCAGGGAATTGTATGATCTTTTATCATACTACAACTATATGTCTAAAACCTTTCCTTAGAGATATGACTCAAAAGTATTTTCTCCTATTTCTGCATCAAAAAAGTTACTTTAGGAATTCCACAGCAATGGAACGATTTGATATGTTCCCTCTATTTTTATCATAAAACACCCAATAAAAGAAGTGATTAACAACAAAATTCCACTCTTTCATCTACTTACACTTAGACACTGATCGAAAAAAAATCTACCTTGTATCAGGCACTATTCTAGGTAAGCACTTAACTGGCGACATGACATGAATAAAAGTAGAATATATGTTATCAAGCAGTCTAATAGGAGAGAGTTACACAATCGGATGGCTTGGCTGTGCCAAGCAAGGAGAGAACTCAATGGTGTATTACACAAGAATAGAGTAAGGGTACTTGACCCAATCTTGACATATGACAGAAGACTTCCTGGAGGAGGTGACTTAGAAGGGGTAGTAGGAATCCAGGAAATAGAGGCAGAGAGCAAAAAGCACAAAGGAAACCAATGAGGAAAGCAGGTGTCTACAAGGAGCTTAGTGTGAAGGCACAGACAGAAGCTTTGGTGGCAGGGAAAGTGGCTAGAGATAGAAAGGTAGGAGGCAGATCATGATGGTCCATGTAAGATATAGTCATTTTCCAGTGGAACATTTTTGGCCCATGTTATGTAAAACTTTCCCTACAAATAATATGAAAAATCACTGATTAACTTAAATCAAAATAGGCTTTTTGTTCACCTGAAGATTCTATCTACCAATAATCCAACCATTGGCAAGAGATTTGCAGTCTAATTTGTGGGGAGCAGTGTTTTCAGTGATAAAGACAGACAAAGATAAAAAGAGAAGAACACATACTCCCTTTTCTTTCTTACAGAAATTTGTATTTTCCTGATTCCTGCCCCCCACCCAAAGGGGTAAAATACTATAGTAAAGCCACCCAAAAAATCTGATAACACTTCGTGGAAACCATCCTGCCCTGTGGGGAAAATGAAATGGACAAGGAAACCTTATCAAGAAATGAAGCAACAAAGAAATGAAGACATGAAGCAACAAAGTTTCTAGGAAGAAAATAAAGGTATTGAAATGAGAGTAATCACCCGCTGCTGGGCTGAAAGGGATTTGCAGGCAAGTAGTGGCCTGTCCCTGCCAGCAAATGCCTTGGAAAAATACGTGGCCAGCTGAGGAGAAGGACCTGCGTAGTTTGGGATGGGAAACACGCATGCAAGGAGTGTAGCATAGCCAGTGAAGATGAGAGTCGCGTGGGGACAGACGAGATAGCTGGGACACAGCTGGCATCTCCAGCAGGGCAATGCCTCATTTTACTCCAGAAAAACGTTCACGCTTTGCTTTTTCATGAACAGACTGACAGTCATATCTTCTCCACTTAGCAGGAAACATGAACTTTGGTGTTCAAAGTCGGCATTCACCAAGTATAGTACATAAACACCTCCTGGGCATCTTTCACTCACTTGGCCTCTTCTAGCGGCCAATCTGAAGGAATGTGGCAGGAATGCCTACTGGCAGCCTGGAGTTCTCACCGACCTACCAACTATTTGCTGTGTTCGTTAGAAGCGAGTCATTTAACCAACCTCC
The DNA here is from genome assembly GCF_023065955.2 of Ursus arctos. NCBI lineage: Eukaryota > Metazoa > Chordata > Mammalia > Carnivora > Ursidae > Ursus > Ursus arctos. The sequence goes on from NW_026623100.1 coordinate 7,132,219, forward strand.
CTAAATTTCTGTTTGATTCTTGATAAAAAGGCAGCAGCCTCAGAAGTCACTTCCAGCTCTTCTGGTTAGAGTCCCGGCAAGTAGATGGTTAATATTTCCCTTTGATAATGAACTGCACAGATTGAACTTTCAAGTCTCTGCTTCCAAAACTGCCCATTTTAAGCAGAAAATCATTGAAAAGATCAAACATAGCATCCCCATAGCTATTCTGTACATGATTTAGTGCGGGATTTGGTTTTATTTATTTATTTGCAGTTATAGGATACATCTTTGGAAAACTTCCCTCTCTAGCTACTCAACATGGCAAACTGTTACAGCAAATACCCTCCATATTGCATAACAACAGCTGTTGCTCTGGAAACAAGTTAACACTTTGCTTTCTGTAAAATGTATCACTTCCCTTAAGATACTAAATCAATGTTCTCTGAAGTGAAGAGTAGCTTTAGCCACTCACAGACCTGACCCAATGAATTTGTGTAGTAGGGGAAATACTCCAAAGATCAATCATATTTTTAAATAATTACATTTAAAAGTCACTTTAATTTTACTTCTATACCCTTAAACATTTTTTTACAGAGTAATAAATAGTAAAAGAAAAACTGACATTGACTTGCCATACCAAAACTAAAAAGTGAAATAATAAAACTTACCAATTCTTCTCTAATTAACCAATGGATTTTATTTTAAAGTATATATTGAAACATATTTTCCCCTACAATGTTATCAAGAAGGTGATTATGGAAATGCAGGCAGCTCACACAAAGCGTAATCTTTGGGTTGAGAAACCTAAACGCTCTCAGTTTCCTTGGCTTTGAAATGACAGCAATAAATCCCACTTCATAGTGTTGTCACCAGATCTAAGGGAGTAATATGTGTAATGTCAAGTAGGTGAGCTGGCACAAAGACAGCACATAGTAGGGCCTCCACTTATGCCCCCCTCAATCTATTTAACTTGTAATAAGAAATGAAGTAAGCCATTCTGTTGTGATATCAGTGATTTTTTAATAAGATAAATAAAATGTTGGGGCACCTGGGTAGCTCAGTAATTTAACCGTCTGTCTCTTGATTTTGGCTCAGGTCATGACCTCAGGATTGTGAGATCCAGCCCAGTGTTGGGCTCTGCCCAATGTGGAGCCTGCTTAAGATTCTCTCTCTCCCTCTCCCTCTTCCCCTCCCACCTTTCTCTCCCTCTCTAAAAAATAAATAAATACATACATACATCCATAAATACATAAATAAATAAAATGTTTCTTTTTTATATATCTGTTAATAGATTAGTAGGTTTAAATAAGCAGAAAAAAGAAATAAGGACAGAAACAAATAGCTTTTAAGGAATTGTGATGGTGTCCCTGAGAAATTTATGGCTTCAGTTACTGATAAATTCACTGGTTCTAATTCCTCATGCTAGCAGTGAAATTTATCAAGCAATATTTGTGTTTACCATTTATATATTATGATTTACAGATAGAAGAAAGAAAAAAGAGAGTGCGAACAACGTAATCTGTTAAAAGGGAAATAAGAGTAGTGAGTCTTCGAAGAAGGAAACCCAGCTTGGGAAATGGGAGGTAAAGTTGCTGGGGGCAGACTATTCAGCCCAAGGGTCAGACCATACACCATACCTCACTCTGCCTCTTGGCAGCACTTGACCAAACTTATCACTCTGTCCTCTGAGAAGAACTTAACCATGGAGCATCCTTGGGCTCAGTCCTTGGACTGACCTCCTCACTCCCCAAATGGTCTCATCTTGTCCCATAAGCTTTAAACATATCTCCACACAATGACTCCCAAAGGTGCAATGTCTGCCCACACCTCCACCTTTAACACTACATTCTGTGACCCAAAAGCCTACAAAACATCGGCACTGTGCAGCCTCAACTTGACATGTCCAAACACCACCAAAGCTTCCTCTTAAAAACCAGCTCTACTTCAGCCTTCTGCATCTCCAATAATAGCAGCAGCATCCCTCCAGTTGGTAAAGACAAAAAAGGGTCACCATTGACTCTGCTCTTTCCCACACACCCCACACTCAATCCATTAGCAAATCTGGTCAGCTGTTCCTTCGGTATATAATCAGATACAGTGAACTTCTGCTTTCTTTAATCACAACTAAAATCCCTGGAGATTATCTATGAAACAAACAGAAGACGCTTCGGAAAGATAAATAGAAGAGGCAGACCAACAAGGGAGCTTGGAGCCCAAGTAATGGCACAGTGGGGAGTTCCCTGAGTTTTCTTTTTGCCTCATTCATCTTATACTTGACACTAGAGATTGAATGACCAGAAAATGGCAACAAACACAGGTCAGTCTAGACAAAGTGCCAGGAAAGAGACAGTCCATCATGACAGAAAAGGTTTAGACAAATACCACAGAAGAAGATTTCAACGAAGTCTGAGTGAGGAGCCTAGATTCCCCTTCACCAGACTCCATGGACCACTCCAGCATCCATGCTGGGTGGTGTCAGGGAAGAAAGGGAGGTGAGACTTTCATCTCCACCAGGTGGTACCATTCAGCCCCTATCCTGTAGTGTCCATGGAGATGGAAAAGCCAGTAATCTGGAAACAACAATAATCACACACAAGAAGAGCCCCAACAACAATGGTTTATCTAAAGGACAAGGCGAGGGACTGCCAAGTAAGGCAGGAAACTTTTAGGAAATATGCACTACTACACTAGTAAAGCACCACAGAGTAAGACTTTAGCTCCCATCAGCAAGGACCAAGAAGCGAGCCTAGACTTTGACCCCTGACAGACTATAACAAGATGCTCCAAACCCTCCCCCTTATACACACACACGCACACACACACACACACACACACAAGGATGAAGGATGTGTTGGAAAAGGCTAAAGAAGTAATCAGAACTTTCATCTTTGCAAAGATAAGTGAAGTGACCAATCACAGTGACAGGAGCGACCATGTGTGCAGCCTGGACTTCCATCCCTATAAGGTGAAAATGAGACATTCCTTCCACCTAGGGTGCTATCAGAGGAGGCCTAGTGTAGAGTCAGGACCTAAACCAACACCCAGTAGTAAGGAGACCACCCCTGCATGCTCCCCATGTCAGTGGAAACCATGGAAGAAGCTGTAATGATTCAATCCTACCCCTTCTGGCCAGGATGATATCAATGGAAGCATAGAAAGCCAGAACTCTCACTGCTGCCCAGCAGGACCACAGCCCCTCCCCATGTCAATACATACTAAGTGGGGAACTTGGAATCCCACTCCTACCTATTCTTTATTGAGGCAGTACCCACCCTTTCTCCTGCAGAAGCAATGTCAAAAAGCTAACGAAAACAGAAGATCCAGAGTTTCATAACACAATACCCCCAAATTCCAGGTTTTAATTGAAAAAAATGACTAATCATACACAAAACAGGAAAATCTCAACTTCAGTGAAGAATGTCACTCAGTAGACCCAGCATGGCACTACTAGGTATTTATCCAAAGGATACAAACTTAGTGATTCGAAGGGGCAACTGTACCCCAATGTTTATAGCAGCAATGTTCACAATAGCCAAAATATGGAAAGAGCCCAGTTGTCCACTCACAGATAAATGGATAAAGAAGATGTGGTATATATGTACAATGGAATATTACTCAGCCATCAAAAAAATGAAATGTTATCATTTGCAATGACATGGATGGAACTAGAGGGTATAATGCTAAGTGAAATAAGTCAATCAGAGAAAGACAACTATCATATGATTTCACTCATATGTGGAATTTAAGACACAGAACAGATGAACATAGGGGAAGGGAGGGAAAAATATAAGATGAAATCAAAGAAGGAGACAACCATAAGAGACTCTTAACTATAGGAAACAAACTGAGGGTTGCTGGAGGGGAGGAGGGTGGAGTAATGGGGTAATTGGGTGATGGGCATTAAGGAGGCCACTTGATGTAATGAGGACTGGGTGTGATATGCAACTGATGAATAACTAAACTCTACCCCTGAAACTTATAATACACTATATGTTAATTAATTGATTTTATATAAAATAAAATTTAAAAAAAGATTACTCAGTAGATGCCAACAGACAGACAGAGTTAGTATTAGCTAACAAAGATTTTTAATGAGCCATGATAAAAATGTCCCAAAGAGAAATACGGACGTGCTTGAATTAAATTGAAGAGAAAAAAAATCTTGGCAAAGAAATAGAAGATGTAAAGGGCCAAAAGAAAATTTTAAGAATGAAAAAAATATAATGGCCAAAAATAAAAACTCAATGGATGGTCTGGAAAGTGGACTGAAGTAGAAAAAGGAGATATGTTCAAAAACACTAAAGATAAATCAAAATGGAATGGAATTCTAAGAAAATTCAAGTGGCCCATAGTAAGGCAGGAAAAACAAAACAGATAAATAAAAACAGAACAAAGAGAAAATAAACATTTATGTGGCAGAGTTAATCCCTAACATATCAATAATGGCATTAAATATAAATAGTATAAATACAGTAATTAAAGGACCACTTTGCCTTAATGTATATGTGCCTAACAAGAGAGTATCAAACTACTTGAGGCAGAAACTGATAGAACTGAAAAGAGAAAAGAAAGAATCCACTATTACAGTTGGAGACTTCAACTCCTCTCTATAAGAAATGGACAGATCCAGCAGGTAGAAAATCAGTAAGGGCATATCTGGGCTCAGCAACACCATCAATACTAGATCTAATTCACATCTATCTACAGACTACTTCACCAAACAGCAGAATACACAGTTTTCTCAAGCTTATATGGAACACTCACTAAGATAGACCACATTCAAGACCATAAAGCACACCTTAACAAACTTAAAATAGAGATCAAACAATGTCTGCTCTCAGAGAACAACAGAGTTAAATTAGAAATCAATAACAGAAAGATAACTGGAAAATCCCAAAATATGTGAAGATTTAAAAACACACTTCTAAATAACACAGGGGTCAAAGAAGAAATCTCAGGAGAAATTTAAAATATTTCCAACTAAATGAAATGAAAACACAACTTATCAAAATATGTGGCATTCAGGAAAAGCAGTGTCTAATGGGAAATTTATAGTATTAAATGCATGTATTAGAAAAGAAGAAATATCTAATATCAATTACCTGGATTTAAACCTTAAGAAATAGGAAAGAGTTCAATGAATAAAATCCAAAGTAATTGGAAGCAAAGAAATAATATGATATAGAATAAAAATCAACGAATTTGAAAACAGAAAATCAATAGAGAAAAGCAACAAAACCAAAAGATTGTCTTTGAAATGATTAACAAAATTGATAAGCCTCTAGCCAAGCTATCTAAGGAAAAAAAAAAAAAAGAGGACACAAATTACTAATATCAGAAATGAAAGAGGTAACATCACTACATTTTTGCATGGATATTAGAAGGGCAATAAAAGATAGCTAGATTTATCATGGTGATCACTTCATAATGTTGAATCACTAAATTGTACACCTGAAGTTAATATAATATTGTATGTCAAATATACTGTAATAAAAAAATCAATAAGCAGCCAAAAAATGGGATAATAAAGGAATGCTATGAAATATTCTATGCCTATAAATCTGATAATGTTGATGAAATGGACTAATTCCTTGAAAGACACAATCTGCCAAAACTCAAAGAATAAAGGCCAATATCTATTAAAGAAATGGAATTAACAATTAATAATCTTCCTAACCAGAAAGCACCAGGCCCAGATGGGCTCACTGGTCAATTCTACCAAATATTTAAGGAAAAATTCTATCAATTCTTTACAATATCTCAGAGGATAGAAACAGAGGTAATACCTCCAAAATCATTCTAGGAGGACAACATTCTAACATCAAAATCAGACATTACAAGAAAACTAAAGACCAATATCTCTCATGGACACAGCTGCAAAAATCATCAACAAAATATTAGCTAATTGAATCCAACAGTGTGTATAAAGAGTTATGCATCACGATCCAGTGGGATTTATCCTAGATATGCAAGGCTGACTCAACATTTTAAAAAATCAATTAATAAAACCTATCACATCAGCAAACTTAAATAAAGAAAAAAATCACAAGATCACATCAATAGATGCAGAAAAAGCATCTGACAAAATCCAGTACCAAAATTCACTAAGAAAAAAAAAAAAAAAGATAGTCTCAGGAAACTAGGAATAGGGCACCTGGGTGGCTCAGTCTGTTAAGCATCTGCCTTGCACTCAGGTCATGATCCCAGGGTCCTGGGATCAAGTCCTGCATTGGGCTCTCTGCTCAGCAGAGAGTCTGCTTCTCTCTCTGCCCCTCCTCCCTGCTCATGCTCTCTCTCTCTCTCAAAAATAAATAAAATCTTAAAAAAGAAAAAAGAAACTAGGAATAGAGGAGAAATTCCTCAAATTGATAATGCATATGTACAAAAATCCTAAAGCTAATATTATGCTTAATTGTGAGAAACTTGAAGCTATTCCACTAATACTGAAGGATGTCCCCTCTCACCACTCCTTTCCAACATTACACTGGAAGTCCTTGCTAATGCAATGAGATGAGAGAATAAAATGATAGGTATATAGATTGGGAAGGAAGATAGAAAACTATCTTTGTTCATTGATGACATGATCATCTATTAGAAAATCTAAAAGAATCTAAAAAAAAAAAAACCTCAGGTACTAATAATAGGAAGGCTGTAGTAAGATTGGTACGCAAAGTCAACTAAGTTCATATATAACAGCAATGTACAAATAAAATTTGAAATTAAAACCAAAATACCATTTACATTAACACCCCTAAAATTAAATAGTTAGGTATAAATTGAACAAAATATGTACAAGATCTATATGAGGAAAACCAAAAAGTGCGGATGAACAAAATCAAAGGCCTAAATAAATGGAAAGATGTTCCACGTTCATTGGTAGGAAGACTCAGTATAGTCAAGATGTCACTTCTTCTAACTCGATCTATGAGATCCCAATAAAAATCTCAGTAAATTATTCAGTGGATATCAACAAACTGACTCTAAACTTTATATAGAGAAGCAAAAGATTCAGAATAGCCAGCACAATACTGAAATAGAGCAACAAGGTTGGAGGACTGACACTATTTGACTTAAGGATTTACTATGAAGCTATAGTATAGTAACCAAGACAGTGTGGTACTGACAAAATAATTGACATATATAGATCAATGGAACATGATATACAGCCCAGAAATAGATACATATAAGTACAGTCAACCGATCTTTGACAAAGGAGCAAAGACTTTAAGACAGAGCAAGGAAAATGCTATTGGAACAACTGGACATCCGCATGCAATAAGTTGAATATAGATACAGAACTTACACCCTTCATGAAAATTAACTCAAAATGGATCATAGACCTAAAAGTAAAACACTAAAACTATAAAACTCCTGGAAGATAATGTAGGAGAAAACCTAGATGTCCTTGGGTACGGTGATGACTGTTTAGATACAACACAAAGGCACAATCCAAATAATTGATAAACTCGACTTCGTTAAAATTAAAATTTTTTTCACAAAAGACAATGTCAAGAGAATGAGAAGACAAGTCACAGAGTGGGAGAAAATATTTGCAAAAGACACATCCAATAAAGGACTGTGATTCAAAATATACAAAGAAGTCTTAAAAATAAGAAGACAAAAAAATCCAATTAAAAAGTAGACAAAGATCTTAACAAAGAAGATACAAAGATAGCAAATAAACTTATGAAAAGATGCAACACAGTATATGGGATCAGGGAAATGTAAATTAAAACAATGAGATACCACTACACACCTATTAAAATGGCCAAAGTCCAGAACATCGACAACATGAAATTCTAGGGGATAGAGCAGTAAGAAATCTCAACACTGGTGAGAATACAAAATGGTTCAGCCACTGTGCAGGAGGGTTTAGCAGTATTCTATAAAATGAAAGAAACCCTTGCCTTTCTATACAGCAATCATGCTCCTTGGTATTCACCCAAAGGATCTGAAAAGTTGTGTTCACACAAAAACCTACATGCAGATGATTATAGCAGTTTTCTTCATAATGGCCCAAACTTAGAAGCAACCGAATTGCCCTTCAATAGGTAAATGGATAAGTAAACTGTGGTACAACCAGCCAACAGAATATTATTCAGTGCTAACAAGAAATGAACTACCAGGCCATGAAAATACATGGAAAAAATTTAAATGCATATTACTAAGTGAAAGAAACCAATCTGCAAAGGCAGCATTCTGTATGATTCCCACAATATGACATTCTAGAAAAGGTAAAACTATGAAGACAATAAAAAGATCAGTGGTTGCCAGATATTGGGGTGGAGCGGAGGTAAATAGGTAGAACGCAGAGGATTTTTTAAAAGATTTTATTTATTTATTTGAGAGAGAGAGAGAGAGAGAGAGAGAACAAGCATGGGAGGGGGCAAGAGACAGAGGGAGAAGCAGCAGACTCCCTGCTCAGCAGGGAGCCCGATGTGGGGCTCAATCCCAGGACCCTGAGATCATGAACTGAGCTGAAAGCAGATGCTTACCCAGGCACCCCAGACACAGAGGATTTTTAGGGCAGTGAAATTATGTTATATGACAATGTAATAACAAATAGATGTCATTATACATTTGTCTAAACCCATAAAATACACAACGTCGAGAGTAAGCCCTAAGGTAAGTTATAGACTTTTGGTAATTATGAGGTGTCAGTGTAGCTTCACCAGTTGTAACAAATGTACCACTCTGGTGTGGGATGATGATAATAGGGGCAGCCGGCATGTGTTGGAACAGTGGGTATATGAAAAATCTCTGTACCTTCTCTCAATTTTGCTGTGACTCTAAAATTGCTCTAAAAAACTGTCTTTAAATAGTAAAGATATAGCTTAGCAGACTTGATAAAAAAAATAAATCTTCCAACTATATGCTGTCTGTAACTTACTTCAAATATAATAATTTAGAAATATTGAAAATTTAAAAAAGTAAAAAAATATACACCACATAAATATCAATTCAAAGAATGAAGGAGTAGCTGTATTAATATCAGATAAAACATATTTTAGAACAAAGAAAATTACTGGCAACATTAAATAATGATAAAAGGATGATTCTCCCAAAAAGACATAGCAACACTAAATGTGCATGCATCTGACAAAAAAACCCCAGCAAAATATGTGAAGCAAAAACTGATAGCAATGAAAAGAGGAGCAGATAAACCCACAATTACAGCTGGAGACTTCTATATCTCCTCTCACCAATTACAAGAACAGCTAGACAGGAAATCAGCCAGAATACACAAGAACTCAACAATGCCATCAACTAAAAGCCTCTAACTGACATTCACAGCACATTCCATTCAACCACAGTACGTTTTTTCAAATGTCATGGAATACACAGAAAAATAGACCATATCCTCGGTCACAAAACAAACCTTATTAAATTTAAAAGAATTTAAATTGTACAGAGTATGGTCTTTGATCACAAGGGAATCAAACTAAATATTAATAACAGAAAGATTGAAAGAAAATCTCCAAACTCTTGGAAACTAAACAATACACTTCTAAATAATCTATGAGTCAAACAATCAGTCTCAAGGGAAATTAAACAACACACTGAGTTGAATGAAAATAAAAATAAAACGTATCAAAACCGTGGGAAGCAGGGGCACCTGGGTGGGACAGTCTGTTAAGCATCCAACTCTTGGTTTCTGCTCAGGTCATCTCAGGGTGGTAAAATCAAGCCCCATGTCAGGCTCCAGGCTCAATGTGGAGTGTGCTTAAGTTTCTCTCTCCTTCTCCCTCTACCCCTCCCCTCTATTCTCTCTCTCTCTAAAATGAATAGATAAATCTTAAAAAAAAAAAAAAAAAGTGTGGGAAACAGCAAAAGCAGTGCTGAGAGCGAAATCTATATCCATAAATCTAAAGCAATCAGAAAGAAGGAAATAAGAAAGGGCATAGGTCAATAAAATTTAAAACAAAAAAAACAATAGAAAAAAATGAAAAAAAAAAAGCAGGATCTTTGGAAATTTCAACAAAATTAACAATCTTCTAAAAATACCGATAAGATAAAAATAAAACACAAATTACCAATATCAGGAATGAAACATGGGATATCACCACAGATATTGCATACATAAAAAATAATAAGGGAGTATTTTGAACTCCATACATATAAATTTTACAACTTAGATGAAATGAACCAATTCCTAGAAAAACACAAACTACCACAAATCACATGTTAAATACATAATCCGAATAGCCCTGTAACTATTAAGGAAACTGAATTTATAAGTTTAAATTCCCTGAAAGTTAAATCTCCTGACCCAGATGATTTCACTAGTAAATTCTATCAAACATACACATTTAAAGAGAATTAACACCAATTCTCCACAATCTCTTTCTGAATAAAGTAGAGAAGACACTTCCCAATTTACTTTATGAAATCATTATTACAGATACTAAACCTAGATAAGCAGGAAAAAAAAAAGGAAAACTACAGACCAATATCCTTCATAAATACAGATGTGAAAATCCTTAACAAAATATTAACATAGAATTCAACAACGTATAAAAAGAATTATTTATCATGAACATAGGGGGTTTATTCCTACGACAAGAGGCTGGTTCAGTATTTGAAAATCAATAAATGTAATACGCTATATTAATATGATAAAGAAGAATAGTATTGTGACCAAATCAATTGATGCAGAAAAAAACATTCAACAAAATTCAACATCCATTTATGACAAAAACTCTCAGGAAATAAGGAGTAGAGGGGAACATCAAGTTAATAAAGAACATCTACAAAAAAATCTATAGCAACATCATACTTAAGGAAAAAACACTGAATTGTTTCTCCTGAAGACTAGAAATGAGGCAAGACTTTCTGCTCTCAGTGCCGCTATTCACTGTGATACTGGAAGTTATAGGCCACGCAATAAGGCAAGAAAAGGAAATAAAAGGCATATAAACAAACAAGGAAGAAATAAAACTATCCCTATATGCTAATGACATGACTCCTTATGTATAAAATCCCAAATAATCTACCAAAAATAAAAAATAAAACAAAACAAAACTTCCTAAAGCTACTAAGTAAATTCAGCAAGGTCTCAGGATACAATGTAAATATTAAAAAATCAATTATATTTCTATTATCAATAAACACATAGAAACCACAATTTAAAATATAATAGCAGTTATAATTGCTCAAAAAATTGAAATACTTAGATGTAAATCTAATAGTGCACATTCAGGATTCATAAGCTAAAAACTACAAAATGCTGGTGAAAGAAATTAAAGATCTAAATAAATGGAAAGATATATTGCATTCACAGATTGGAAGACTCAATATAATAAAATTAATTCTTCCCAAATTGATATAGGCAATTCAATCATCCAAGAAAGATTTTTTATAGATATAGAAAAGACTATCCTGAACTTTAAATTGAAATGCAAAGGATATAGAATAGCTAAAATAATTTTGAAGAAGAACCTAGTAGGAGGTATCATTCATTCCAACTTCAAGATATAGCTAAAGTAATCAAGATGGGGAGGCACTGACAGAGAGACAGCCATATAGAGCTATAGAACAGGACACAAAATCCAGAAATAGTCCCACACAAGTATAACCAATTATATTTTAACATGTGTACAAAAGCAATTCAATAGGGGAAAGACAGTCTTTCCAACAAATGGTGCTAAAGAAATGGAACACACATTTGAAAAATTGTAAATCATACACCTTACACAAAAGTAACTCAAACTGGATCATAGATTTAAATGTAAAACACAAAACTAAAAACTTTTGGAAGAAAAGAGGAGAAAATCTTCAGAACCTGGGGCTTGGTAAACAGTTCTCAGATATGACACCATAAGTATGATTCATTAAAGAAAAATTCCATAAACTGAACTTCATCAAAATTCACATCTTTTCCTCTGTGAAAGACCTTGTTAAGGTGATGAAAAAACAAGCTACAGATTGGGAGGAAATGTTTGGAAAACACATACTAAAGACTTATATCGAGAATATATAAAGAACTCTCAAAATTCACAGTAATAATCATTTGATTACAAAATGTGTTGACAATTATTGTGCTCACTTTGGCAGCACATATACTAGAAAATATATTGATAATTATTGTAAATGTTTGGAAATTTCTACAATGAAATACTTTTTAAAAACTACAGAAAGGGAAAACTGATATTTTAAGGTACATAGCAGTCTGGACATAAGAGTTTTGTTGTGTTGTGTTGTGTTACTGGTATTGTCCATGTGATAGATTTCCTTACTGGTTGTTAAATAATTTTAAAAGGATCATGCCAGATTCAGACAAATTTTCCCTCACTTTCTACAAGTCTCCACTCCATATCATTTTCTCAGAGCTGATCTTCCCTTTGGCCACATTACAGACTTCTTATCACTCTCACTTCTGTCAGCCCCTCGTCTCCAGCCTCTTTTCATGTTTTGTTTTTCCAAAGCGCTGTCATCTTCCAATGTGCTATATAATTGACTTATTTTATCTTGCCTTATGTGTCTCCCCTCTCCAGAATGTCAGCCCTACAGGCACAGAGATTTCCATCTTTTTGTGTCCTGCTGTTCCCCAGAACCTAGAACAGTGCCTGGCACATAGTATGTGCTCAATAAATATTTGTTGTATGAATTTTAATAAAAAATTACTAGATAAACAGTGACAAACTTGGCCAATACAGATGGTATTATTAACTATCTTGTACCAGGATGATGGTGCTTATGATAATGATAATGAACACTACTTTTGAAGTCCTTATTCTTTGCCAGAAATTCTACCACGTGCTTGATGTGACTGCACACACACACACACACACACACACACAGGTACACACTTCAGAGAGCAGGAAGCATTTCACTAGGGAGAAGCTATGATGAATTCACGTGCCCTCATGAGAACTTATTTCCAGTGCTCTAAATTGGTATATTGCCATAAAATAGGTGACATTTATTGAATACCAACTACATGGCAATACTTTACTAAGCATTTGTATTATTATCTCTTCTCATTTTAACAAATGTGTGAGTCAATACTATACTAATCTCCCCTTTACCAAGTACAGTGAGCTTTGCGGAGATAAAGAAGCCAGAGCCAGGAAGCACTGGCTCTAGTAGTGAACACAGACATACTGGCTGAAAGTCCAGCTTGGAGCTCCCATAGAACCCTTACCACAAGCCATCCCCTATGCTAAGTACTCTCTGTACAGCATCCATCTAGTCCTCAAAAGAGGGATCAAGGTACCATGACAGGTTAGCTGGATGACAGAGCCCCATTCAATCAGAGCTGGCCAACTCAAAACAGACATCACCTCTGTGGTCACCTTGTTTAATATTGAGATTGCCTCCACACACGCCAACCCCTTTTATTTCCCTCCAAGTACTTGACTGACATTTTGTCTATCATCTGCCTCCCCTCTACAATGAAAGCTTCATAAGGGCAAGAATTTAGGGCTGACGCTGAAGCACCTAGAACAGTGCCCAGGATACGGTAGTTCTTTGATATTTTTTTTTCCATTGGATTGAGTAAATATCTTTCCTAAGAAAAGATCCACAACTTGGAGCAGAAGCAGTAATATTTAAAGATAAGAGAGATACAGATCAGCTCCTTGTTCCTTTTTTTTTTTTTTTTGTCTGCATATTCTACATGGAAGAAGGAAACTAACCATTATTTATGTGCTTGGAGACTTGGAGCTGGGCACAGAATGTACACAGTATAATTCTGAAGAAGAGGTTGGGTCCTCAGAAGTGTTAGCAATGATTATCTAGAGTGTTCCAGTAGTTCTCACCAGAGATGCTTTCATGCCCACCCACCCCAGAATATTTGGCTATGTTAAGAGACATTTTGATTGGCACGACGGAGAGGTGCTGCTGGCATCTAGTGGGTAGAGGCTGGGGTGCTGCTAAACATCCTCCAGTAAGCGGGACAGCTCCACGACAAAGAATTATCTGGGCCAAAATGTCAGTACCGCTAAGGCTGCGATAGCCTGGCACCAAGAGGTTCTCTATGATTGGGTGAGATTTCTACTTCTGAGTGTGGCTGATATTTTAATAGATATCAGCCTCTGTAGAGGCTGGAGCCTGTCCTCCGTGAGGAGAAGCCAAGCCACACACACACACTCTTGTTTACAGAAGGTAATCTCCCCATTAGTGCAGGGATGTTACATAAGCTGCCAATCAATCCATAGATGTACATGAATAAATAGTAGGGAACACAAAATAACACCCTCTGAAAAAGTGATTTTTAATCACAGCTTTGATATTGGGCCCTGGAACTGGAAAGCCAACTGTATCCTCTGAGCCGCAGCTTTAGAAGGCTGAGTGAGCTGCCCTATGAGTGCCCTCCAACTGGAATGCAGTGGAGCCTTCCCTGGGTCACAGATAAAAAGTCAGCCAGAAATCGGGAACCACTGGCACCGTGTAATATCACACTGTTTCTGTGGCCATGGCTGTGTAATCCCAAACGTCTGAATGAGTAATAGGACATTGAGTGGATGTTAAGGTATCTCTCAATACCTAGGGACTTGACATTTATGACCAAAGGAGGAAAAAAAAAGGAACTGTTTTTTCCATTATATTTTGCAGTGTAGGTTTTTTCCTATATAACTAAAGCAGAACAGAAGGAAGTTTGGTAAATTTAAGACAATGTCCAGACTCACCATATTTGAACATGAAAAAAAATTGGTAAATAAGACCCAGCTACACCAGCATTATTGATCAGAAAGCAGGAGGTCATCACAATGAAATCTTACCTGGGACATGTTGATATGTCTTCTTACTTATTTAAGTATTTACATTAACTTTAGACTCAAATCTTAATTCATTTCTGTGCTGTTTAAAATTGCCAAATATAAGGGTATTTATATTTTATTTTGCCTTGTATAGTAAAGCAAAATGGTGTGGGGGGGGTATGATTGTTTTTATAAGGACTTTGTATTCTCTGTAAACCCTGTGTGCTTTTGGTAGGTACTCCAAGTCCAAGTGCTGGCTAATCGCAAAGGTCTCAACCTTCTTGCTGCCCGTTCCCCAAACATCCCATATGAGGGTTCACACCCCATCATTCTGTTGCTCTGCCCCCTGTGTGAGCATCTCTGCTTTCTGACCTCTCTAGGGAGAGGAGAAGGAGGAGGAAGCCTGGGGTAGGGCTATAGTCAGGTGACAGAATGTGTGGGGAAATGGAATGGTTGCCTGGGGGGAGGAAGAGCATTGCCAGGAAAAGAGGGCAGGGCCATCAGGTCCAACCCAAGGGAACGGGCAGTAAGCAGGAGTGGGATACAGCGCAGCGGGCCTACAAGTCTCAGGCCAAACCAGCAGGGCGTGTGGGTTTAGGTTTGGAAAGAGATGCCTCTGTAGCTGAGCCTTCAGTGGGGACAGCTCTCAGTGGCCGCCAGGACTCTTGCATTATCCCATCTAATCCTTCGTGCCCGTCTCATTCCCACTCACTCTGCATTTGTCACTGAGGGCCACCAACTCCTTCCCAAGAATCTCCCCACCAGCGAACCCTGTGACAGGGCTGACAGCCTGCTATCAGCTTGCTCCTCAAGGCTTCTTTTTCTTTCTCCTTTGCGGACTGTCTTTGCTTCTTTCTTTCTCCCTCTAAGTATAATTGACATTTTACCACCTCCTTTTCTATGACTTTTTTCTTAAAGATTATATCTGATATCAAAAACCACCTCTGTAATTCCTCACCAGTATCAGCTGTTCTAATTAATGTCTTTCAGGGAAGTCAGTTTTGTACATCAAGCTACATGCTGAATTATTTTGAAATGCTGCTTTACCATCAACCCAACTTTAAAATGTTGAAATCCAAACTAAATCCCCATCCTCCACTTCCAAATGTGACCTCCCAGGGCTCCTCCTAGAGCTCATATTTCCGTCCTCCTTACCAAATGTCTCCATTATTCCCTGTTCACCCTTGCTGCCCCGCCCTTGTTCAAGCCCTGAAGACTGGTTGATCCTTTAAGGGATCAGCACTGGCTCCCAGCCCTTCTCCCTTTTCCTCCTCTGACCAGAGAGCTGGCAACTCCAGGTCCTAGCCTACAGAGGCCACGTGACACTGTCCTGATGACTAGAGCATTGGCGAAAATCTACTGGAGAATTCTAGGGACACTCTGCTCTTCTGAAGATGGAAGGGCGTGGCAGCAACTGTGCCCCTGCCAAGGATGGTGGGAGGAAAGCCTGAAAGGCCCCGGGGCCCTGATGGCATTCTTGTGGCAGCTGCTTCTGACCTTGTTGTGGAAGGAAACTGCCCGTATTTTTTAGCTAGTTAGTTTTCTGTCACTTACAACATAACACATGGCTAATATCTTGCCTACCCGCCTCCTTCCTGTTCTGGCATTCTATAATCCACTTCACTCTACAATTTTGTATGAGGGTAAAGGAAGAGAAGACCAGAAAAGAATACAAAATAAATAAACATTGACAATAAAAGCAATGAAAGCAGTGTCGAAGACCTAAAAATTATTTAAAAAGTATGAAAAAGAATTTAAGAGTAATCTAAGTCCACTTAGTAAAGGTTTGAAAAATTCCTACACTCACCAACAGTTCCTTAGGGCATCAGTATTAGTATCACAATATAGGGTAGCAACGAGACTCCCCCAAAGTATTCACTTAGCATTCAGTCTATAGTGGGTATACCAGTGAGCCAAACACACAAGACATCACTGCCATAGAGCTTAGAGTTGAACCGGGAAGGAAATACATTAACAAAATAAATACACAAATAAACAATTAAAATCTATGCTATGGATAGTAAATTAAACATTGGCTCAGTCAGTAGAGCATACAGCTCTTGATCTCAGGGCTCTGAGTTCTAGACCCATGTTGGGCATGGAGACTACTCAAGAAAAAAAAAGAAAAGAAAAGAAAAACCAGAATGGTCTTGATAAAGGAGAACCTGGTCTAGCCCATGTACTAGTGGAGCAGAGGGCTGGCAAGGAAGGGTTTCCTAGAAAACTGAAGTATGTACTAGCTTGGACGATGAGCCTGCTTGTTAGAAAAATGAAGGGAGGAGGGGTGGAGAAGAAAAGAAGAACATTTGGAGAGGAGGGATGCCACGTACAAAGGCCCTGAAGCATGAGGGCAAACACTGATTCTGAGAAACTCAAGGAAGGTCATGGTGTGTGTGTGTTTGTTCCAATTCACCAAGAAAAGGAGAAATTATGTTCAATATATTCTGCTTAAGAAGAAAACCAAGGAGTTCTTGCACTAAGTCATTCCATAGAGATATGTAAGCATTTACTAAGTACCGTGCACTATACTATGTCCTGGGATATAAATATGAGTAGGATACATTCTGTGCTTTTACGGAGTTTCAACAAATAATAAAGAAACTAAGGTAAACAATTGCAGTTACTTATAATGAGTATTTTAATGTAGGTGTGGCCAAAGGCTATGGGGACACCAACAAAATGATTAATTCACTCAGGGGCTCAATTATCTAGAAAATTAATCTATGTTCTATACATCATTACCAAATGATACTGAATAAGCGAACTGTGATTGAGTTTAATCATGAAACAAACCAGAAAATCTAATTCTGACAGATATCAAAAGGTAATGGAATTGTTTAAAGGACTCGAAGTACAAAATCCTACTTTAACAACCTCTCTAGGCTTGGGCAACCATTCAGATAACTAGATTTGAGCATAACCAAATTTTGAAATATGTATTTGAAACAAAAATAAATAAAGGAAACATTGAATTAGACCTGGTCAGGATCAGATAGAAAAGTAGAAAAAGCCAACATAACATTAAGATTGTTAAATTGTTCTTTTGTTGAGATCCAATGAAAAGACTTATACTTAAAAAGAAGGGCAAACACTAAAATTTGCCTTTTCATTCACTGTAGTTTATAAGATTATCAATAAACAAAATCCAGAGCCTTGGGCCATTTGCATTAGTTCTGCCGATGATCAGCTATGTGAAAACAGAGTCACATGGTTTCTCTGAGTGTCAGTCCCCATATTATGAGATAGAATAATTTCATCGGTAGCATCCAATGATTGCAAAATAGCCTTTCCAGAAAAATTAAACACCACTATATTGTTTTCACTGATTTCAATACTGGCTAACTGCAACTGGAAAAACTCAGAATACAAAGCCATTTTACCAATTATTTGCCAGGCTGGAATGCACCAGCTTTTACAAATAATACCTTCAATTTAGCCAAGATAAATTAGCAAATGTATAATACTTGATAATTCTAAGGCTACATGAAGTCAAAGAGTGGCTATGGAGTATAGGAAAGACTAGATGGCCCCACTAACTAGGAAACATGCACTTTCAATCAGGTAAAACCCTTCTAACGATATCTGTGGCTCTTCTCTTGGATAAAGGGAACATAAGAAAAACCAAATATAATGACAGATATCATTGTACATTATTGTGAAGGTAAATGAAATATGTATATGCTATTTCTGTTGTAGGGCATACTTCTTCCCCTCTCAGTCATTTTTGCTAAAGTGTTTGATAAAGTTGCTTAAAGTGAATAGGGAGTTACAATATGTGAGCCAAAGAGGAGTCTGATAATTTAAAACAAAAAAAAAATTGGAATATGGTTTTGTCATCGGATCCAAAAAATGACACAGTAATTATATGCAGTGCTACATAATAATTCTAAGCATAATTGCAGTATAATTTTTGTGACATGCACTTACTCCCCATCTCCATCATAATTATTATGTTTAGATCATGTCACCTTGTTTTTCAAGTTCTCTTCTATTTCCTTGAGGTACAGACTTTTCAAATATGTAGATTCATTTTAAAATATATGTGGCCCATGATACCTATCTCATCACAGGACCTGAACATATGAGTATCAACAACAATCTTACTATCTATGCAAATACCTAATGTTGTGGAAAGTCAACCTTGTATCATTTCTTAGTCCATTTTACAAAAATCAGAACGTCAGGGGAATATTTTTTTTGCATATTTTGTAATACAAAATGGTTTTTCCTACTCTTTGCTATGCCGTCTCTTCTCTTACCATCTCTTATCAATCCTTGTCACACAGGATGCAAAGGGCTTTGACAAATGGGAACTACCTTGTGCAGTTTCAACGGGAAAGAGCACCACACTGCACGTTCTCAAAGCCAAAACCACAGCCATTTTATGCACAAGCAACTTTTATAGACAGGCACAGTTGTGTGTCAGCTCACCTCTTTTCCTATCCAGACCCCACGTCCACTCCATAAAATGTCATGTTAATCGTGAGATATAAGCAGATGCTATATCCTTCAGCGAACTTAAAATTATAAGGTATAGAAATCATGTTTTTATAAAAAGATGAAAAAAATGATGTATGCTGTAAAGATTTGTTAAGATTTGTGATGGTTAATCTTATGTGCTAATTTGGTTAGACTACCCATAATAGAGGTGGCCTCTTCCAATCAGTTGAAGACCTTAAGAATAAAGATTGAGGTTTCCTAAAGAAGATATTCTGCCAGAGTTTCTAGCCTTCAGATTCAAGACAGCAATAGCAACTCTTATCCAGTCTACGGGCTTGCCAACATATGGATTGTAGACTTGCCAGCCTCCACAATGGCATAAGCCGATTCCTTAAAATCTCTCCATTAATCCTTCAATCAATCAATCAATCATTCTCACTCCCCAACCACCACCCCCATCAGTATACCTCGTACTGGTTCTCTGGAAAATACTGACTAATATAGGATTATTCAGAACATTAAATATATTACTTATTATCTTTGAAAAAACAAATATTTTTGTCCCTGTTTATAACACTGGTAAATTCTGATCCAACTCTTAGTTTTAAGATTATGCTAAACACACCTATTAAAAACTTCATGAAACCAGATGAAAATAAAGCTGACATATTGAGCTTATGTACTTGCTATAAAACCAGATTTAAGTATATATTATGTGCTTTTGTACAAAATAAGTTTTTGTACTTTCCATAGAACAAACAATATGAAAATACAAAAGAAACTAAAGGTAATCATGACTCTCAGTTAGTGATATTTGACTATTCTCCTTCTATGAGTTATCACATACAACAAAGTTCAGTCATTTTGTAGGAAAACAGTAGCATAATCACATCTGTATGTGTAACAGCTACAAAATCAATGTTTTAAAACTAGGGTGTATATGATGATTATTTTTCATTGTAAAACTAGTTTCAGGTGAGTTAAACCCATAAGAAGCAGTTCTTCCTAATAAACATCATTATTTCCACATCGGAAAACACACTTTAAGAAGTTCCATATAAGTGGCAAGTAAATTACAGTGGCTTTACTTTTAAACCTAAATTATATTCAATTAGAATTATAAATGGTGTATTAAAAATGGCATCCTATTATTTTATATATAGTAGATTGATACCAGAGAAAATGTTGAAATGATATATGTTAAATTATTTTTTTCAGAAAAACAAGTCCCTCTCAGAGGCATTCTGTGGACAGAGGTACTTACTAATAGCAGAATCATAGGAGGTTGAGTTGTGCTCACCCCTCATGAAGGGGTACGGTGACAGGTAAGCATGTGCGCAGTTCTTGGATGGTGGCTGATTAGCTAGGAAGGAGACAAAACAATGGTAGTTGTTATTGAGAAAATGAGTGAAGACTCATTCCTAACAGAAGAGAAATATGGGGTCTGGGGCACACAAGCTGAATAAACTGCAGGTTAGATCAACAGATTCAGAGAACTGTTGAATGAGGCGGGGAAACTCACATCAAGCAGGTCAGGGGACCTATAAAGCGGATTCATCCAAAATATCTAGTTCAGTACAGAGAATGCCCTTCATATCAACTTAAAATGAAAGGTACTACATTTCATTAATTTTCACAACCATATGCTCCAGTTCCTAACATGGTGCCTACCGCATAGTAAGTATTCAAAAAGTAATTGTTTTAAAAATCTAATAAACGTATATTTAACCTTGATCAGTTCTGATTAACATAAAAAGTACTCTATCTTCTATTTTTAGGGAAAAGATGGAAACGATAGGTCATACCAGTTAATAATTCAAATGCATTTCTAGTATTTGGAGAAAATCAAAGAAAAAACCTTTTATGTTTTCTGAAAACTTGAAGATTTCCACTGTGTCCCCTTAAAGGTGGAGTGAAATTCTTCCTTTCTCTAAGTCCTTGGCAAAGTCTTCCTCTTGCACAGTCTGACTTACTCTATCAGAGTCTCAATACTTTTCATTGGCAGATTACATGCGCTTTCTCTTCCCCAAAATGACTATAAGAAAGCCTGTCAACTATTTCTTGCAAAATTCCATTTCATCATTGCTTGGTTCCTTTTACACATGCCAACTTGCTGTCAGATTGCTTGTCTTCAAAGATCTCATATTTTTATTATATATTCTTTATTATATGCATAAATGCCATATTTTGATATATCACGACTATGTACACATATTTTGATATATCACAGCAATATATGATAAGGAGACTAATAATTTCAACCTACAATAACCTTTAGGGTAATAAGCAGTTCTTTTATTGTTGAATGCAATAAGATAAAAGCTAGTTATTTTCGATGAATTGATTT
Organism: Ursus arctos; assembly: GCF_023065955.2. Taxonomy (NCBI): domain Eukaryota; kingdom Metazoa; phylum Chordata; class Mammalia; order Carnivora; family Ursidae; genus Ursus; species Ursus arctos. Next base: position 7,153,690 of record NW_026623100.1, read on the forward strand.
TCAAAGATAAATATAATATAGGAAAAACAGTGAAAAGAATGCATCGTATTTTTAAGAGGCTATTCTACTTCAAAAGAGAACTTTCAAGTTTCTATGAGAGAACGCAAACATCAAAAGCCAGGCATTTCTTGATATTGCCCACAAACTTGGTTAAAGCCCAAACAGAGTGAGCTTTCATCCACTGCTGCTGGTAATTGAGTTTCATTATTAAAAAAAAAAAAAAAAAAAAGATTTTTTTTTTTTACTTTAAAGCCATGAATATAAAATAACACATCTCTATTTCTAAATTTTTTAATTTGAGATTTCAAGGGTTGATAGCCAAAAAAAAACCCAAAACAACCCCATTTATTTGTAACACAGCAATAATAGACACTTCAGAAAAATATCAAGGGTCTTTTTTGTTGTTGTTGTTAGAGTCAGTATTTTAAATAAGAGCTAGGAAAGAGCATATAATTCAGTTTTGCCGTAAATATTCAGACTCCCACTTTAGGTTAGAAAATAAAATAATTATTTATATAGCCATTTCTACTTACTGAAAAAGAATCACTTCATGAGTCTTTTGAAGATGTCCTACCGAGATTCTATAGTTAAGAATCCAATCCTACCTTGTAAGTGATCTGTACTAAATAAAAAGCTGTTCATTCTTATTTTAATGACAAGGGGAAAAATAAAGCTAAATTGCACTTACTATACCAGAACTTCCAGATACTGGAATCATTCTCTTCCACAATCCCGTTAAACCAACATCTCCAGAAGAATCCTTCATGGTGGAAAGTGACGTTCTCTATCTACACAGAACACAAATGAAGTAACATGCCATCAAATAAAATACATAACCTAAATTATCACATCCAGAAAAATGTTAAAGCAATGTATTCCACCCTAAATAATAATGATCATAGATTTCTACCTATCTCTTCTGCGAAGAAATAGGTACGCCAATACTGTTCTCTGATTTCAAGAGGATACATAAGGTTATCCTCATCCCTACCAAGTACATCAGTATTTGGAAGAAGAAACGCACATTCTGTTCACCTGAACACTTCCCCACTTCAGTTGCAAGAAGCCAATAATCCGATCCAAAAGCCACCAAAAAGAGTAAAACCCCCAAAGCACCAAAGAGAGCTCCAAAGAAGATGGCAATATTTAGTCTCATTTTCAAGTCACCGGCTTCCCTTTAAATAAAATAAGAAATTAAAAAATGGCAAACACCTAGCTTCTCAATTAAAAAAAAAAGAAGAAGAAGAAGAAAGGTTTTTTGAGTAAGCAGGATCTTCTTGAGAAGCCTGTCCTAGCTCATGTTGTGGTGGCTCCTCACTTACACCCAGCGGGTGGATTTGTGTTCCCTTTGCTCTCCCCTGGAGGGACTCCAGCCCAGCAGCTGAGAACAGCCAGCTATTTTAGGATACTGATTGAGGAGCTGTCTCTCTCCCATGGGGATCAAAAAATAGCTGACCTTCCCTTGACTGTAGAGAGGAGTATCAGGAGCTGGCTAGAATGACCATTACTGCTGTTGGGTAATCCATAGAAGTGGAAAGAAGATGGAGTGGTATGAAGTCATTGGCAGTACTGGCCCAACGTCTTAAGTGTCTGAACAAGCTCCTCTTCGTCTAGAATGATCATTACAACCCCAAAGCCAAAGACACTTAAGACTCTCTTTGACTCTCTCTTTGAAAATAACAATGATTAGAAACCACAAAGAGCTCTCTTGAACACAACTGAAGTTGTAATTAATTTCTTAATTCCTTTTGGATACTTCGGGATACAAAATAATCTGTGGGTCAAGTGGTCTAACATAACACGTAACACAGAGTAAAGTCCAGGGGTATAAACTAGACATTCAGATGTATACTTAAAAGATCAAGAATGAAGTAACAAACAAAAGTACAAAAAAATACTTTCATGCTACATATGCCATTTAAATGCAGCACTTTCTACAGCTGCTCCCAGATCTTGTACAAGTTACTCCAAATAACCATCCCCAAAGTGGACAGGTTAAAAGAAGTCTCAAAATCTATTGTCTTATGGATTAAGATGAAAGAACCTAGTCTACTCTTTCTTTTTTTCCCTTTGTTTTAAATAGCCAACTTCCTCATGAGTCATACTTGATTCTTACACAAACCACCTAATGAATCGACACTTTCTTCATGCCTTGTCTTCTACAGTTGTTCTCTTTTCATGTCTGAATATGCCAGAGAGTATTTTTAAGGATTTGTGTAATATTTTAAAATTTGTACTATCTCTAAGTCTACTGTTTTCTTTTAATATATATTCTCAACAATAACATGATTTTCTGCATCTTCTGAAGAGTCATCAGCTCTACCAGTTTCCTTCACCGCTTCTTCTGCTTGGTATGGGACAGATCCTTAAACACAGATTCGGTGAGGGCAAGAGATGACTCTTCAGTAAGGATGTAAGCCCTTGGCCAGCTAACCACAGTGGAGGTGCCCGAAGGTCACGGATGGAACTCTAGGTCACAGAATTGGTGGCTATGAGGGTTAAATGGAATTTGACAGTCCACCTGAGCTGTATTAGTGCTCAAATCTCTTTTGTAAGACCCCCACGGCATCGAGCCATGCCATTTCTAGCCTGCTGTACTGAAGGACATCATTAATGTCCACACAACCCTGCCTTAATTTCTGCCAAAAGCTGCTTCCCTAAAATTTCCAAGATTATTCAGTCCTCTGAGATTGCACAACACAAGTGTGCAATCCTGTCATGTGACAGAATTTTCTGGTATTTTGAAGAAGCGATCATTTCGTGCCTCCTCAAACCACAACTGCCCCTGGACCCCTAAATGTAGGTCTTCTCTTTTCTAAGCTCAACTTCCTATTCCTTTAAACATCACTTAGATTGGCACAAACTCCAAATCTTCCTACTGTTCTAGTTCTTTGCTATAATTTTCAACTATTCGATTGAAGTGAGGCATAGTAAAATATTCTGGGTAGAGTCTAACACCTTATTACCACCACCTTTCTGATCTGGAGGCTGTGATAAGCAGAGTAATGGTATCCCAAAGATGTCCACACCCTAGTCCTAACTGTAATCACATAATCTGTGAATAGCTTACTCCTTATGTCAATATCTTGGATTATACAGGTAGGTCCTATCTAACCACATGAATCTTCAAAAGAAAAGTAGAGAATCTCTTCTAACAGAGTGGTCAGGGAAAGAAATGTGAAAAGGAAAAGGGTCAGAGAGTTCCTGGTTTGAAGGTGCCATAAGCCAAGTAATGTGGGTGGCTTCTAGTTCCTGGAAGAGGAAAGAACACAGATTCTCCGGAAAGCCTCCCTGAGAAAGAAACATAGCTTTACCAACATCTTGATTTGGGGGACTGCTGACCTCTGGAACTATAATGACAGCAAATCTGTATGGTTTGAAGCCACCAACTTTTTATCAATTTGTTACAGCAATGATGGCAAACTAATACAGATGCTATTCCATAATTAATGCAATATCAGATCAAATTAAGGGTTTTTTTTGGGGGGGGGGTCGAGGAAGGTAATGACATCTTGAAGAAGTGCTTATTGAGAACTTGTGAGGGTTCGGGCATTTTGCCAGATATTAAGGTTACAGTACACAGGCCTTGACCTGGAGGAGTTCATGCCCTAGTGGGAAAAAATGATTCATTAGAATGAAGCACATAGAGGTTGTAATAATGAGCTTCTGGCCAACCTAGACACATTCCCCTGCTCCCCACCTACCCCTCTCCCAGCATTGATGTGGTTGTGTTGTTGTGGTTGTAGGTACCAACACTGTTCTTTGGAGAGGAGGAAGAATTTTTTCAGGAAGGTTTTATTTTATTTATATCACAAAGGTTTATAGTAAAGATCTATGCATTAACACTAAATCTTTAATATACACATTCACAAACATACAGACATACGAACAACTGGATTTTTAAAATAAGCAGAAAGGAGTGTAGGACTTTGTTATTGTTATAATTCATCTCAATTTTGGTCTATGTCAGACATAAAAAAACCATCTTTCTGGACTAGGTCCATCAATGAATAACATTTTCTTACCATTTATGGTTTACCCAAAAATGTATAAGCATCATCATAAAAATGTGTGTTTATTAAATCAATTATCAGTAACCAATCTAATTATTTCCCTATTAATTTGTACACATCAATTTAATATCACAGAGTACTTCTGACATCATGAAACTGACCTCCTTTAGCTCCATGATCCCCAGTGCTTATCACAGTGCTTGACACACAACAGGCACTAAAATAAAATAAAAATCAATTTGTATTAGGACTCTTGGCTGAGGTACAAATACATGACCTTCTGAGCTATCCAACTGGCAATCCATGCCAGAAGAAATGGCCCTGATCTGGCATGGCCTGTTCTTTGTGAAACTTGGGAGAATGGATTTTAGTGGGGTGTGTGCTTCCTCTGCAAACACTCACAAACCACCTTTTTGTGAATCTCCATCAGACTCGTACTGAGAAATGAAATAGAATTTACCATCCAGAGATCAAAAAGGGTCTCTCTTCCTTATAAAATCAGACCATTTGTCTATCATTTCCAACTCCTCTAATTTTGCATGATTCCTAAAATATTTCTAACAGCTATTCAGCATCTCTTCCTTGGGTTCTCTCAGCAACCTGAACAATTACCCACGCACCAATTCTTTCCTATTCTGCTCCCTTCTGATTAGAAGGCTCTTCTCTTCCATCTGTCTGATGAACTCTTTATTAATCCACTTTTGAAATAGGTACCAAGGCCCTACTATGTGCTGCATGTTCTTCTAGGTGTCGAGTACCAGCAGCACTCCCCAAGAAGACTGTGTTATACAGCTTATAACACTTTCCCATATTTGTTTAATCATACCTTTGCTTTTCTATAGACACTTTTTGAATCCCTGTGTCTTGGGAAAACTTGGATCAAGACATGTATGCTCGATGAACAAATTAATAATATGTAAACAAATACATGAAAGCTCCACATAAAATTTGCCACATTATTCTTCAAAATGTTACCAAGAATGTTGGTCCCTGCATCTACAGTGTCTTCTCATGAAGACCAGGAGGAAATTTCTGAATGCTAAAAGAAGTTGTGTTTCCACAGACCAATACTGTTATTTTTCATCATTAGAGACACTATAAATCTTTATTCACTAATGCGTATTTGTCACATGCCCGTTCTGAGACATATTGCTGTGTCCCAGAATGGTGACAGTGAATCAACTGTGCTAACTTCAATGAGCTTATAATTCTCATGGCACTGAGAGCACTTCTCTTCTAACCTGGGTACCTGGAAGGCTCAGAAGCAAAATGTACAAAGGTGATGTCCCAGCTTCCCACCCCTTCCCCTATCTTCCTTCCTTAGTTTTCTTCCTATGTGACCCTGACTTTCTTTCCAACACATACTTGTTTAACCTGGTATTTTATATATGTTTATGTAAGCTGCTTCAAGTACTTTTGAGAACAACATAAAGACTTAATAATGAAACAAACATAGACACTTTCTGAAATTAGAAGGCACAATGCATCCAGCTAAGAAAGCCGGTCTGGTTTTGTTGTTCCATTCTGAAAGCTCCATGAACTCTTTGGTCATCCCTGCCATTTTTCTCTCATCCTGATCATTTTTACTATCATAATTTCATTTGGGATCCTCCTGACTTCCTGGAAATAACTTCCGTGTTAGAGTCTTTTGTCACTTAGAGAAATTGTGACAAAAATATTTTTAGTATTTTTTAACTAAAAGAAGTTTAAAAATCAATCTTCTAAACCCTAGATTATATGAAGATCATTAGCACTACATTACCGCCAAGATAGTGTGGTAAATTACCTTCTTGTTTTTTACAAGTTAAATAAAACATGACAACCAGAGGCTAGATGACCATAAACAATGGAAGGCCTTGATTATTTTGATCCAGTGTCTTTTTTTTTTTTTTAGTTAACTGTGTTTTTTAATTGGTAAATACACTGAAATTTAGCAGAAATCCCAAGTCATGTTTAATTTGTGAGTGATAATAAGCAAAACATTCATTTTTCCAAGGTCATAATTTCCAATCCTGATATTGCAATAGTCTTAAATCTCTCAAAATACCTAATTAAACTAAACATTCTCAAAACAAAATTAGTTCTGATTCACTTTAGTTTAAAAAATGTCAAGAATGACAATATCCAGGACCTAACAATACTGAACAAATTTGTGAACAAACACAGGCATATGTCAGAGATGCTCTAAGTTTGGTTCCAGAGAATAGCATGAAGCAAATATCACAATAAAGTGAGTCAAATGAACTTTTTGGTTTTCCAGTACATATAAAAGGTGTGAGCTTATATTCTCACGGCACTGAGAATGCTTCTTTTCTACACTATACTGTAGTCTTACAAGTGTGCAAGAGCACCATGTCTAAAAATACAATGTGTATACCTTAATTAAAAAATATTTTATTGCTAAAAAATGTGAATCATTATCTGAGCTTTCAGTGGGTGGTTATCTTTTTAGTGGTTGGAGGGTCCTGCCTCCATATTGATGGCTGCAGACTGATCAGGGTGGTGGTTACTAAAGGCAATTTCTTAAAATAAGACAACAATGAAGTTTGCAACATGGATTGACTCTTCCTCTCACAAGTGGTTTCTCTGTAGCAAGTGATGCTGTTTGATAGTATTTTACCCACTGTAGAACTTCTTTCAAAATTGGAGTCCATCTTCTCCAACTGTGGCTGTTGCTTTATCAACTAAGTTTATGTCATATTCTAAATCCTTTATTGTCATTTCAACAATCTTCACAGCTCCTTCACCAGGAGTATATTCCATCTCAAAAAACCACTTTCTTTGCTCATCCGTAAGAAGCAACTCCTCATCCATCAAAGTTTTATCATGAGATTGCAGCAATTTGAGTATAATAATAATGCAAAACTTTGAAATATTGTGCGAATTACCAAAATCTGACACAGAGACATGAGTGAGCAAATACTATTGGAAAAATGGCACCAACAGACTTGTTCAATATAGGGCTGCCACAAAGCGCCAATTTGTAAAAAAAACAGAAAACCAAACAAAAAACCAAACACACAGTATCTATGAAGCACTATAAAGTGTCCTGCAATAAAACAAGGCATGCCTGTATAGAAATCAAACTCTCACAAGCCTCTATAGACTGAGAATCCATTTTCCAGAAAACTGGAATAGTTTTTTGGAGATTGTGGGCTGGATTCCTTTTTGTCATGGAATAATATAGCTCCACAATACTTATCTGCCATTCCAAAATCTCTGAAAACCAAAAGCTGTTGGCAAAATAGACCTAATTGGCATAGGGGTGGTGTATATAAATTGTACTGTGAATTTTCCTGTATTTTATTGCATAAGTATGAATGTGTTTGATTACGGGGCTTCCCCAGATTACACTGGGGGTGTTAGGTAATATATAACATACTGCTTTTCCAAAATCCCCAAAATTCTGACTTCTAAACACATCTGGGGTGGGGTTAGAGGTGAAGGACTCTGATCCCACTGTCCTAAACATAAGACAATAGACTGCATGATGACCCTAAACATCAGTTGCTTCCCTATGATCATTATTGAACCAGATTTTTACTGCCAATGAAACACTGTCATCTATCTGTCTCTGTGACTCTACTGACTTTTTTGGGGGGTGGCAGGGGGAGAGATGGAGAGCGATAGGGGAAGGATAGATGGAGAGAGAGAATCCTAGGCAGGCTCCACTCCCCGTGCAGAGCCTGATGAGATTAATCTCAGGATGCTGAGATGACCTGAGCAGAAATCAAGAGTTGGGGGGAGCCTGAGTGGCTCAGTTGGTTAAGCATCTGCTTTGGCTCAGGTCATGAACCCAGGGTTGAACCCCACGTCAGGCTCCCTGCTCAATGGGGAGTCTGCTTCTCCCTCTGTCTGCAGCTCCCCTGCTTGTTCTCTCTCCCTCCCTCCCTCTCTCTCTGTCAAATAAATAAATAAATAAAATCTTAAAAAAAAAAAAAAGAAATCAAGAGTTGGACACTGGACACTTAATGGACTGAGCCACCCAGGCCCCCTCTACTAACTTTTTTAAATTTTGTTTTTTATGCTGGTTCTTTGTTTTTGTGTGTTCATCCCCACTCCCTCCCCCCGTCCACCAATATGACAACAAGAAAACATCCTGTAGTTTAAAGAGATTATTTAAAGGCCTTCTCATCTTACAGGTAGTACGAAACAACAAATAAACTCTATGGGGGTGATTAGTGGTTCTGTTTTTGTTTACTACCACATCCCTAACACCTACAAGTGCTTGAGGTAGGTGCCCAGGAAAAATTCAGCGGACCAAAAAAGCAAGCTTACGAGTTGAACTGAATTGGGTTGAACACTGCCATCTGCTGGCCACAGGTAAAATTTGCATATTATGGTACACTATGGTCAGTTGTAGGGATTTTTGTAGAACACTAATTTTGTAGTGCAAAGATTTGCTATTTTCACATTATTTGATGCAGGAAACTAAGATGACACTACCAAAGTACCAAGGTCCTGATGAATAGCTCACACTGAACACAACTGCAGCAAGATCCACCAGCTCTTCACCTCATTAATTTAGGCAGTTTATACTCCATTAAATTGAGGGCTACTTACACAAGTAACTCACACAAAGGGAATTATATTACATTAACATCCTTTACTTTGAGAAAGAGTTCACTATCTAGTTCCGGATTAAATTCTATAAAGAACTCAATTAGTGAACTTAAGTGCATCAACTCCTGAAAGAGGTAAAAAACTTAGAATTTGTTAAAAAACCCGCCTTCAATAGCAATCAAAACACAATAAAACATTTCAGAAACAAAACTGGGGACCAAAGGGGAAATTTTTGATACACAAAACTAGAAATCAAACTGATGTAACTTAGCAGAAGGTATCTATTATACAAATACACATCTTAAAGGATTGGTATTTTGATTTAATTCACTCACCCCTCTGTTCAGTTGTAATTCTCTCTTGAAGGTACATGCTAAGCATGAAGTCTACTTAAGACTCTTTCTCTCTCTTTCTGCCCCTTCCATTCCTGCTCATGTGCCTTCTCTCCCTCTCTCTCTCTCTAAAAAAAAAAAAAAAAAAAAAAAAAAAAAAAACCCTCTCTCCCTAAGTTGGGAACTAGAACATGTGGTGCCAGGCCCAACACAACTGAATGAGAATGTGAACATTTGTGAAGGCCATATCCCCAAGCCTTAGATTCATACTGCCTGGCTAAGACATACTCAGAACATCAGAGAATGCTCCCCTCCCCTACCAGCCACCAATATATTAACATGAGTCAAGTAGAAATAACAGTGGAAAACACCTAGGAACCACAGGAGAAAGACTGTCTCTGAGGAACAGTGCAAAGCCAGCCAAGAGGGAAGCAGATTTAATGGAAAACACTCTAGCAAACTATCTGAAACATAAGGTAGCACTAGAGCAGTGTTTCCTAACTTTGGCACTATTGACATTATGTACTGGAGAATTCTCTTATGGATGCTATCCTGTGAGTTGTCGGATGGTTAGCAGTATCTCTGTTCCCTACTCGCCAGAGATGCTAGTAGCACACTCCCAGTTGGGCAATGAGAAGTGTCCCAGGCAGTCCCAAATGTCCCCTAAGGGGCAAAATCACCCTCAGCTGAGAGCCCCTGCACTCTAGAAACATCAAGCCTGTGGTGCACTGAGAATAACCATCAGGGTAATCACTGAGGGTAACAACAAATTTCAAGCTCAGTCCAACTCCTGACTAGATTAACACACACCCTCATGCTGAAGGATCAGCAGAAGGAAAGTTATGACCTCTAAGTATATAAGCAAAATGTACATATATATATTTATATCTATCTCACTAACTAGTGTCCCGTAGAATATGCCAAGTTTTCAACAAAGTATTCCAGAACATGTGAAAAGCAAGAAAAAGACAAAGGCTGAGTTCTACTTCAAGAATGGCAGCTTGTGGAGCTTCACGGACACATTCCCGAGTAACACGAGCATAACTGGTAAAGCTATTTAAAACATCCAACCATTTAAAGTCTAAGGAAATGGTCCTAAAGGCATACACCAAATGTAGAAACATTTAGCCAAAGAGTCTACTAAAAATTTGTTAAAAACAGCAAGAGTCCTTGACATTTAAGCCATGCTCCCCCCTTCTCACAAAATATACAAAAATTTAATTCACTGTGGATCAAAGGCCTAAATTTAAGAGCTAAACTACAAAATTTTTAGAAAAAAAACTTGGGCATAAATATTCATGACCATGGATTAGGCAATGTCTTTTTAGATATCACAAGAAAAGCACAAGTAACAAGAGAAAGAAATAGACTGGACATCCTCAAAGTTAAAACTATTGTTCATCAAAGGACACTATCAGAAAGTGAAAAGATACAGATATTAGTAATCCACATACCTGATTAGAGATTTGCATCTAGAATATATAAAGAACTTTTATAATTCAATAACAAAATGACAACTCAATTTTAAAATGAGCTAAGTATCTGAACAGACAATTCTCCAAAGAAGATATGCATTGCAAATGGAAAATAAGCATATAAAAAGATACTCAATAGTATTAGCCATCAGCAAATGTAAATCCACACAACTACCATTAGATAATAAGTGTTGATGAGGACATGGAGAAATTAGAACCCACATCCACTGGTATGAATATAAAATCGTATAGCTACTTTTGAAAACAGTTTGATAGGTCATCCAATGTTTAAACATAGAGTTACTACCAGCATTTTTTTTTTTAAGATTTTATTTCTTTATTTGACAGAGAGACAGAGAGAGTCAGAGAGCACAAGCAGGGGGAATGGAAGAGGGAGGAGAAGCAGGCTCCCTGCTGAGAAGGAACCCCAGTGCGGGGCTCCACCCCAAGACCCGGGATCATGACCTGAACTGAAAGCAGACCCTTAAGCGACTGAGCCACCCAGGTGCTCCTAGCATTTCTACTTCAAGAAAGATGGAGGGGAACCTGGGTGGCTCAGTTGGTTAAGTGTCTGCCTTTGGCTTAGGTCATGATCCTGGGGTCTTGGGATCGATCGAGCCCTGCACTGGGCTCCCTGCTCAGCAGGAAGCCAGCTTCTCCCTCGCCCCCCTGCTCTTGTGCTCTCTCTTGCTATCTCTCTCTCTCTCTCTCAAATAAATAAATTAAATATTTTTTTTAAAAAGAGATATGGAAAAATTTATCTACACAAAAATTTGTACACAAATGTTCATAGCAGTATTATATCCACAATATCCCCAAATTGGAAATAACCCAAATGTCTATTAACCAATGAATGAATGGATAAATAAAATATAGTATATCCACACAATGAATGCTATTGGCACCCATGCTACAATAGGATGAACCTTGAAATCAATATGGCAACAGAAGCTGGTCACAAGGTAACATATATTGTATAATTCCATTTATTATGAAATGTCCAGAATAGGCAAATATATAGAGACAGAAAGGAGATTACTGGCTTCCTATCCCAGGGTGATATCTAAAATGTATCGTTTTGGAGTGACTAAAATATTCTAAAATTGATTGTGGTGATGGTTGCACAATAGCGTGAGTATTCTCAAAGCTCTTGAATTGTACGTGTTAAATAGGTATAACATGTAAGTTACACCTCAATAATCTTATTTAAAACAAAAAGAGTTGTGCCTGGCTGGCTCATTTGGAAGAGCATGTGACTCCTGACCTTGGGACTGCGAGTTTGAGCCCCACATTAGGGGTAGAGATTACTTAATTATATAAAACTTGAAAAAAATTAAAAAGAGAAAAAGCACAGTCTGAAGAGACAAAACAATCATCACAACCAAGCCCAGACATGACCCAAGTATTGAAACTATCATAATATGGAGTTAAAATAATGATGATAAATGTTTAAGACTGTAATGGAAAAGGCAGACAACACTTAAGACTTGATATATATCTTCAGCAGAGATATGTAAACTATAAGAAAGAATCAAATGCAAATTCTAGGCATCAAAACACAGTAATAGAGATGAAGACTGTCTTTATCAAATTCATCAGCAAACTAAACAAAGCCGAGAAAAGAATCAGTGAACTTGAAGATAGATCAATAGAGATTACCCAAGCTGAAATGTAAAAAAATAAAATTAAATTAAATTAAAAAATAAACAGAACACACCATTCAAAATCCGATGGACAATAATAAATGGTGTAATGTATGCATCACTGGAGTCCCTGCAGTAGAAGACAGAAAATGGGGCAGAAGAAATACTTGAAGAAGTAATGGCTGAGAATTTTCCTAAATTAGAGATATACCAAACAGATCCAAGAAACTCAGAAAATATTGAGTAATATTAATACCAAAATAGGAAAGGGAAAAAAAGTACGTCTATCATATGCAAACTGCTGAACACCAAAAAAAAAAAAAAAAAAAAAAAAAAAAAACAAAGATAAAAATCGTAAAGGCAGCCAGGGAAAAGAAGTCAAATTATCCACAGAGGAATAAGAGTTACAGCAAGACTTTTCATTAGAAAACATGAAGATGATGAGTGATGAAGATGAAGGAATGAAGATGAAGATGATGGAGTGAAATCTGTTAAGTGCTGGAAAAAGCAAAACCCACATGCCATTCCAGAATTCTATACCCTTTAAAGTGAAGGCAAATGAAGCCTAGTCATACAATAAAAAGAGAGAAATCACCACCAGCAGATCTACTCTATAAGAAATGTTAAAGAAAATTCTTTGGGAAGAAGGAATATGAAACGTATTAGAAAACTTGGTCCCAAAGAAAGAAATTAAAGTTGTTCCTCCTTTAGTTTCCTAAAACGTAGGCTTAGATTACTCATTTTAGATTTTGCTTCTTTCTGATATGTGCATTTAATGTAATAAATTTTCCTCTGAGTGCCACAATTGTTGCCTTTCACAATTCTGATTAAGTTGCATTTTCATGTTCATTTAGTTGAAAATATTTTTTTAATTTATTAATTTGAGAGAGAGAGAGCTAGAGAGAGACAGAGAGCAGACTCCCCACTAAGTGGGGAGCCCATTGCAGGGCTTAGTCGACCGCAGGACCCTGAGATCATGACCTCTTCCAGATCGTGAGCTGAAATCAAGAGTTGGGCTGCTTAACCACCTGAGCCACCCAGGTGCCCCAAAAATATTTTTTAACTTTCTTGTAAGACTTTGTCTTTGAGCTATGTGCTATTTCGAAGTGTGTTATTAATCTTTAAGGGTTTTGAAAATCTGATAATTTTGTTATCTATTTCTAGTTTTCCATTGTGCATACTTTTTCCATTTTTATAAATTTGTTACGGTCTATTTTAAGGCCCAGAATGTGACCTCTCTTGGTGAATGTCAATGTGAACGTGAGAAGAATGGATATTCTGCTGATGCTAGATGAAGTATTTCACAAATGTCAATTAGATACAGTTTAATATTGGTATTCTTTGGTTTTCTGCATTTTGAATAAACAGCTCATGTAGGATTTTTGGTATTTATCCTGGTTGGTATTCTCTGAGCTTCCTATGGTATGGTTTCTAGCATTAATTTTGGGAAATTCTAGGCCATTGTTACTTCAAATAATTCTCCCTTTCTCCCTTTGGTATTTCAATTATGCATAGCACATACTTTTGGAAATTGTCCACAGGTCTTCAATACTCTGATTTTTTTTTAATTCATTATATTTTATCTTTGCTTTTCACTTTGGAAATTTTCTTCTGACCTATCTTCAAACTCAATTATTCTTTCCTGGGCTGAGTCCAGTTTACTGATAAGCACATGAAAGGCAATCTTCATTTCTATTACAATGTTCTTAATTTCTATCATTTTGTTTTGATTCCTTCTTAGAGTTTTCATCCCTGCTTGCATTGCCTCTCTGTTCTTGCATGTTGTCTACTTTCCATAAGAGCCCTTAATGTATTAATCATAGTTACTTTAAATCCTTGTATAATTGCAAGACCTGTGTTATATCTGAGTCTGGTTCTAATAATTTTTTCAGACTGTTCATTCTTGCCCTTTACCGTGCTGTAAATTTTTGTTTACAAGCCAGACATGTATGTATTGAGAAATAGAAACTCAAGTAATTAGGCTTTTAATGTGAGGCTTTATATTAATATTGCTAGGAGTTAGGCTACACTTAATGTTTTTGTAGCTGTAGGTTCCAGAGGCTTCAATTTCCTCCAGTTTCCTTGTTTTTTCTTCCCTGTTGACTTTGAGTTTCTTTACAAAGTCCTTCTTAAATAGGGTCTATTGTCTTACATCTTTTTCAGTCGTAATGCACTGTTACTATACTGGAGCTCTGTTGATATTTTCTTAAGTTGTAGGGAAGGGGGAAAATTCTATAACCTCATGATTAAATCTGTGTTTTAGTGGGTTTGAAGTTCTTGGATTGTGACTTTTAGAAGATACCTGAGCCTTTTTTTTTTTTCTCCTTTTGTGTGAAATAATAAGGTTAGAGGGTGCTGGAATTGTTTGTCTTTTTTTCAGGTCAGATAAGACTCTGATAATTTCCCTTAGAGAGTAAACCTTTGTCATAGAAAATGCCCTTGGTGTATCTCAAAACTGTTAATTTTCCCATTGGGTATATTTTTAAATGTTTACTTTTCTAAAATCTTCACCATAAGAATCTGGTGTGAAGCTTATGTTGGTAAATACCATGACAGTATGGGTCCTAAGACTGGACCCCAAGAATTCTTAACTCACACCAGTCCACTCTCAGCCTCCAGCAATGCATTAAAATTACCATGGAAGTATTCCTACTGGTTACAGGTTCCAGCAATTTCTCTTCCCATTAAGCTGACCTTCACTGTAATTGTCTGTATCAGGCTCTCTCCAGATTTCCAGGTAATGGCTTATCTTGTGACCTCAATTTTCAGATGGATCTATTAAAAGTTGTTGGTTTCCAGTTTCTCCATCTTTTTTACTTATTATAAGAATCCAAGTTGCAAGTTCCAAGCTTTTTACATATTGGAGCTGAAAACAGAGTTCTGTGAAACTTTTACATAAATGGAATCCTACAACATGTATTTATTTTTATCTGGTCCCTCCAGTCAGCATAATTATTTTGAGATGCATCCATGTCATAGTTTGAATTCATAGACTTTATTGCTAAGTAGTACTCCATTGTATGGATTTACCACAATTTGTTTAGCAATTCACCTTCCAATGGATAGATTGTTTCCAGTCTGGGGCTACTACAATAAAGCTTGTATGGACATCTATGTACAAACTTTGTTTGGAAATGTGTTCTCATATACATTGGGTAAATATCTCAGAGTGTAATTGCTGAGGTACATATGGTATATATATGGTAGGTGTATGTTTAACTGATTAACTTTTTAAAGACATTTCCAATCTCTTTTCCAAAATGGATGTGGCATTTCACATTCCCACTGGAATTATTATTCCATAACCCACCAATATTTTGTATAGTCTTTTCGTCTGTAGTCATTCTAATGACAAATAGTCATTCTAATGACAAATGAGAATAATATATTAATATTCGGTTGTCCAGTCCATGGTCATGGTGTATCTCTCCACTTATTTAGGTCTTTTTTTATATCTCTCAGTGATAGGTCTTTGCTGGGTGTTTAATTTGATCTTATGCCATTTAAAAATTAAGTTAGCTTATTACACTATTTCACAGATGCCAACAGAAGACATGAGACCTCTGTATCAGAGACAAAAGACTTTATTACTCATGACATGACAAGCAGCATAAAAATCAGCATGTTTGTGCCAGTTTCTCTTGCCTCCATGTTCCATGGGAGTGATGCAGCAGATCCCCATGGATTCTGATTCTGTACAGGTAGCGGTTTTTAATCACAACTAATGAACACTGAGCTTGTTTGTACACAGAAAGTAAGCTTTATCTTTGAGCAGTGGAAGGACATGACCTCACCTTTCAAGGTTACCAGCTATATAATCAGGTCTGAGAAAACGACACAAATAAAATAAGGGTTAGAGGCTTACCATCTTGGTGTGCCCATAAAAAAAACATAGGAATTCAATTGGTCCAAAGAGGATCATCTTTCTGTACATTTTTAAATCAAATTTATCCATATTTCTTATTTAAGGTTTTCTTAATTATTTTCTTCTTAAACCCCAGTTTCTAATTGTTGTTAGGATATACGAATAAAACTGTTATTTGTACAATGACCTTGTATTTTGCAACCTCTTTAAACTCTTGGTTCTAGTAGCTTTCCTGTAGATTCTTTAGTATTTCCTATATAGATGACCATGTGGTCTATGAATATAGACAGTTTTATTTCTTCCAATCAAATCTGGACGTCTTTGTATCTTGCCCTCAGCTGGGACACTCATGAAACTCACTGGAAAGCCACCAGCCAGGTGTCTATGGAAATGGCTAGGAAATTATTTGCTAGGACACCTGGGAGGTTTGCTTGGAGACCAGCTAGGATGACAATGGAATTTGCTGCATGCATGGGTGCCACTGAAACTTGCTGGGAGCTAAGCACCACTAGGTATTTCACACTCTTCTGGCTGCCACACACCACAGGAGCAAGAAGAGAGAAAACCACATTTGTCTGGAAGAGAAGCTCCTTCCTCATGAAGTGTCCCCTCAGCACCTTCGACTAAAAAAGTTTAACACTATACCAGCTAGTAAAAGAGAAATTTTGATAGGGTTCTACTCCAGTATCACATAGCAAGGCAATTATATGTGTATTTGGAACTAACATCAATCAATCAATAACTTTGTCCATCCTCTAGCTACTCAGCTTCCAAATACATCCTTCTATTCACATTTCAATTTCCATACAACTCTGTTTTCCACTTGACAGGAGAAATCAGTCTCAATCATCATTGTACCTATTGCTGACTATATTAATTACTCTTCAAATTCAGCCACCACCACACTGAATATTACCTAAAGACTAAAGTTAGCATATACAAGTAATTGTATATGTATAACAAAGAGATAATATGCAGAGCTTCTACAGTCCTCACTTCTGTAACTGCGCATAAGGTCATAATTGATATGATATCTATGGCTTTCTTCTTTTGCTACCTCTTATTTCACTTGCCCTCTGCTAAAATATCAACTGGTCAGAGTTCCTTACCTCATGGCATGATGCAAATCTTCATTAATAAAGTGTCTGATTCTGCAATAGTTGTATCTTTTCTTGTTTGTATGTTGTGTAAGTTTTCCACATACAGTCCTTCTCATGCTATTGTATAACAACCCAATTTCTCCTTCATAGTCAGAATCAATCAATTGCTCTAGCCAGTAGAATAACCCCTGTTTCTTCCTGGTTTAGTGGCAGAAGGAGAACAAAATGGCCAGGAGGTAGTCTCATCTTCTAACTCAACAGAACCTTTGTTATGCCCCCTGGTGAAAGCATTGCCCTCTTGGGATAGAAAACTTCAAAGCGGAGAGCTCAAAGTTGCCAAGATGGCATTAATGTTCTAAGTGAGTTATTAGATATAACAGTGAGAGGGATTACTATCACCTTCACTGTTGGATTCCTGAACTCTGGATATGGGGGAGATGGCATCATATAATGGTCTTTAATTCAAAGCATATACTTATATGCTTTAAGGCAGAACTCCATTCTTTTAGGGTATTGTCTCCCATTTGGCACTGTAACTGAGCCTTCATTTCTCATTCAATTAGGTCAGCCTCTTCTTGGTGATGGGAAATGTGGTAAGATCAGTTATTTCAATAAGGATGATCTTATTGCTTTACTTCCTCTGTAGTGAAAGGAGTACAATGATCAGAAGCAATAAGATGTGAAATACCACGGTCGAAGATAAGATACTCCATGAGTCCATGGATAATGGTGTTGTCAGATGTATTATAAATACAGAAGGCAAATATATATGCAAAATATTTCTTTATGCCATTGAGGATGAATCTCTGCACCTTCCATAATAGCAGAGGTCCGATACAGTCAAACTTCCATCAGGATGCTCCACCAGGGAATGGTGGCATAGCAGGAACTAATTTTTGGTCTCTGCTGTTGACATACTAGGCATCAAGCAGTATCACTAGTAAGAGTGAAGCCATGCTTTGAGCCCGTGTATAGCCTTCACCTCTGCAACCACTGCTACTTTGTTCATGGTCCCATTGAAGAAACACGGATGTTGATGGGGACATCCAAAGAGCACATAATTTTGTCCACCTGATTATTAAAAGCCCTCTGCAGTAGACATCCAATGGTGGGCATTTATACAGGGCAAAAATATCTTCTACATCCTGTGCCTTTTAGACATCCAGCCATATATCTCTTCTCTAGAATTGTCATTTATCTCCCAAGTCTATTCCACCTAGCCTATTAGAAATTACCCACAAATAGTGTATTTGCTTTTTGGCCATCTCTCACTCCAGGCAAAGTGACCAACCAAAGTGCCACTTGAAGTTTGAAGCAATGTTAAGATTTTCCTTCACCACTCTACTTCAGAGTCACTCCTGTGTAGTACTACAGTGCTACAGCTGACTACTTTGTGGTGGTATCAAAATATCATGCCTATCATTTGTAAACCAGCCTCAAGACTTTTCTTCCTCAGTCAGTTGGTTGTAAGGAACTCCCAAGAGCCCGTGGAGGGACGGAGGAGACAGTGCAACAGGTGTCAGTTTTGAAGGACTCCTGAGCCAAGCCACCTGTTCATGCAATTTATAATTTCTGGAACAGTCCAATATTGATTTCCATTTCCTGATGAGCACATACAACCTTATGTCTAGGTGAATGTGGTAGGCTTTTGTTTCCCCTGCCTAAGGAGACATATCTAGAAAATCCTGCTAAGGTCAATGTCAAAGAAATTATTGCCTATGTTTTTTAATAGGTATTTTATGGTTTCATCTCTCACATTTAGATCTTTAATCCATTTGAGTTTATTTTTGTGTGTAGTGTAAGAAAGCGGTCCTGTTTCATTTTTTGTATGTAGCTGTCCCAAGCAAAAACATTTTTTTTTTTTAATTCATTCAACAGAGATAGAGACAGCCAGCGAGAGACGGAACACAAGCAGGGGGAGTGGGAGAGGAAGAAGCAGGCTCATAGCGGAAGAGCCTGACGTGGGGCTCGATCCCAGAACGCCGGGATCACGCCCTGAGCCGAAGGCAGACGCTTAACCGCTGTGCCACCCAGGCGCCCCCCAAGCAAAAACATTTTAAGCAGACTTTTTCAAAGGATAATAGTCAGGCCTGTTGTGTTAACTCTTTTTTTTTTTATAGTAGCTTAGGGTAGTTCGGTGATAGATAGGCACTGAGTCTCTGACAATTTCCCCTGGTAGACAACATTTCACATGTGTCACAACTCACAGCTGGAAGAATTAATTATGTCTTGTGTGACTCCACTGGAATAGGACTCTTGGAAGCTTATACCTGTTTTCCTTTAGACATCATCCCATGCAAGACACTTTGCTGATCTTGTTTTGTGTCATTTTCCTGTAATAAATCTTAGCTGTGACTGTATGCTGAGTCTTGTAAGTTCTCCTAGCAAACCACTGAATCTAAGACATGGTCTTGAGAATTACCAGTACAGCTCCGTTTTTACTGGTGGGGCACAGTGGGATTTTGAGCCCCTAATGATTAGTGTCACTCTGGAGCCAGTGTCTAGTAATTCTCCAAAGATCTGTGTATTTCCTTTTCCATAATGCCCACTCTAGTAACAGCTGCAGGCTCCGTAGGGGGAAGTCTGGAGGAAAACTTATGGTATATACTCAAATGAATGCTTCAATATTCCTTCTAAGGTTACCTAGGCTCTCCTTGAGTCAAGAGGCTCTGTTTGTGAATTGATTTATGTCTAGTACTAGGTGAGAGGCTGTGATTCTCCTGTGGCAAGTCAAGTAAAGTCAGGATTTGGGGTACCCAATCTAGAGGTTTTTTCCTGTTGTATAGCTCAAGCAACACTCTAGTAGACTATTTTATTCCTAGGGATATTATGGTCAATTATCCATAGTCAAAGATCCCTGAAAGCCAAGGCATTCTGATTACTGATACATGCTACCTTTTACAGTAAATGCACCCCCCTCATCTTTGATGTCGCTGCCATCTGGCCTCTAATAATCTGGAAACTTATTATCTCCATTTAAACCAGGGAGCTCACCTCAAAAGCAGTATCACCCATAGCTACGCCCAGCCTCCAAAAGAAAGCAATCACAAACCTTTACAAGAATGTAAGTGTTTCTCCCACTAACATAGTTCTCAATGCCTTATTAAGGTAGCGCTTTCTGGATCTTTTAATGGAATATATTTGGGGATTAGGCATGCAGGTCATACATCATAAATCCACTCTAACATTCTTATTTCCCCAAGCTTTGGATTCCCTTCTTACTATGCCAGAAAACCTCTAGCATCCCAAGATAATTAAATGTAGGTCACCTCTGAGTCCATGTTTCAGTCAACCAACCAAGTAAACTATGAGAGCCACCTCCAGCTCTCCAAGCTAACACATTACATCTGGGATCTCTAGTAAGTGCACCCATATCAGTGAATTCTGCCCAATTTAGTGTTATATTTTCCCCTCCTTAATCTGACACACTTAAATTCTCTACCCCATATATTTCCAAGGTATGCTGATTATATATTAGCAGAGTCTTTCAATTCTTTTGGTGTGTAAATAATTTCCTTTGAGGTCATAGTGTCTACCCGCCCCCTGGAACATGCTGAGATTTTACCCTAGCTATTTATCTAGTGAACACAGTGAGTGGTTTCGATGGGTCTTGAAAAACATGAGCATTCCTCTTCAAGGCACCTACCCCAGATGGGTTAATCACAAAAACTTTAAGCACAGGACAGCTAGTTTCCTCAGATACAAGAGGACAAACTACTTCTAGTGGCAAAGGAGGCTCAGAGGGACTTGGGGGGGGGGGGTTCAAGATTGTCAGTTTCATCTGGCTCCAATCACATATCTCCATTCTAAATTTCAGTATCTCATTCTTTTTTTTTTTTTTTAAGATTTTATTTATTTATTCGACAGAGATAGAGACAGCCAGCGAGAGAGGGAACACAAGCAGGAGTAGTGGGAGAGGAAGAAGCAGGCTCATAGCAGAGGAGCCTGATGTGGGGCTCAATCCCATGACGCCAGGATCACGCCCTGAGCTAAAGGCAGACGCTTAACCGCTGTGCCACCCAGGCGCCCCTCTCATTCTTTTCTAAACAGTGTCCTAACTTTCACATGACAAACTCTGCAAGATCGTATCCAATAGATATAGTCATTTAGCAACCTGCGCAATTGAGATTTCTTGAAAATCTCACTCTTTATACCAGAGCAAGAAAGGAGTAAGCGCTGAAGTAAGTTCCTGAACAAGAGGGGCTAGTAACCACAGTTAATATTAAGTACTTATCATGAGTCAGTCATTGTGCTAAGTGATTGATACACACCATCTGGTGTCATGCACTGCTTACTTCCTTTCATTGCACTCAGAGTAAAACCTTAAAGCTCTTCCACGGTCTTTTAGGTCCTGAATGATCCTGCCTCCTGCCTATCTCTCTGATTGCTCAGTTTGTTCAGAAAGTTTCAGCCACATAGATCTCCTCAATCTTTTCAGCCTACATGTCACCTCTTCCAAGCTACCAAAGGACACCAGCTCACTCCCCACCTCCTTAGTCTCCACCTGGAGACTGTGCTTTTCTTCTACCATTTGTCACCATATTATTTTCTTTATCGTGTTTGTCTTCTCTTGGGTACTGCATGTTTATTACTTAACTTGCCATGTTTATTTACTGTGTGCTTATCATTATTACTCCAGGCACCTGTAACCTCCCCTCAGGCTCAGGAAGCATTTGCAGGATTCTCACAGTTCTCTGGGGTTCTGCTTTTCCAACAGGCAGTCTGAGGGCACCTACTCCAGGTCACTCAGAGACAACTAGGGCTTAAGTCTGTGGGACTCCCAGGTGGGGCTGGCCGCCACCTCCGGCGGCCCCACCTTCTATGAGGAAGCTCAGCACAGTTCCCGCCCGCCCTGCAATTCCAGAAGCAGTCTTCCCTCCAAGGAAACATAGAGCATCAACATTACCATCACAAAACCCGCGCGTCCCTCACACAGCGCTGGCGCGCGCTGTCTCCTCCCCTCCTGGAGCGCTCGGCGTCCGCGCGCAGCCACCTCCCCGCAGTACCGCCGCGCTCCCCTCTACGCAGGCGCACGCCGCTCGCTTCCGCCCGGGGCGGGGCTAGCGCGCGGGGGCGGGTCCCGGCAGCGGCTGAGGGTAGCCGCGCCCCCCACCCGTCTGCATGGAGTCGGGGGGTCGCCGCGGCCTGGCCTCGGCAGGGGGGCTGGCCTCGGCGACCCCGATGCCACGGCAGGAGTCGGGGACCGGGGCTGAGGCGCGGGCTCGTGGCCCCCGTGCCGTCGGAGCCCGCCGCTTCCTGCTCTGTCTTTACCTGGTGGGATTCTTGGTGAGTGCTGGGGCTGGGGGCGAAGGGCGACTGCGTCCTGGACCTGGAACCCGATTAGGGGTGGCTTTTTTCTTGAAGCCCGGGTGGTCGTTTAAGGCTCAGCCGGGGCTGGGAACTTGCGATCTGCCTGGTGGTGCCTTCTTCCTTTCGAGCCTCATTTTGCCCCCAAACCTCTTTCACTCTGCACCAGGCCACGTTGCTTTATTGCCCCTTGAGGGCCAAGTCCTCAGCTCCTCTGCCCCTCCTGCCATTTAAGGCGCCCCCAGCACAAGGCTCTAGTGTGATTGAGCCGGGCTCAAGGGTGACCCCAGGTGTTAAGTGCTGTGAAAGGTACAGAGCACGCAGGGTGGACAGCAGGGATCCTGGGCAAGTTTGGGAAAGCCCAGCTGTTCTGAGGTCTGTAGGTGTGGTAGGAATACAGACTTTTTTGCCAGGCCTGGTCAGGGAAGTCACTATTGATGACCCCACTTGGGCAGAATTAGGCACATTTTCATCAGGGTTCCTGGTAGACTGGAATGTTTAAAAATGCAAACCACAGTGAATTATACACATCTGCCTTTCAACGAACTGTTTATTGGACAAGGCAGGTTTGGTTTTTTCATGATGTGTGTGTGTCCTGGTTTAATAAGGACAGTTATTATGAATTTCCCACGTAGATTGGAAAGCTTAGAAAGATGAGTGTATGATAGGGGAGGTCATCCATACCTCCATCCATTTATTATTCATAGAATTTCTGAAAACCTTTTATGTGGTTATGTGGTTGGGACTGTAGAGCTCCAGTCCCTGTAATACAGTCCCTTCTGGGAAGAGCTTAAAATCTTAGCAGAAAGCTTGTGTTGGTAGATCATGGGCAATTATCTGCAGGAACCCGAGATCCAACTCTTCACTCCTCTCCTTTCAAGTTCAGACCTGGTTTAGTGGCCCTGGTTGTGAGCTGGTCCAGGTTAGGAGAGAACTGGGACCAGGACCCAGCAGGATTTCCTCTTTGCTGATACTGGGACTACATCTTGAGGACAAAAGGAACTGGTCAGGTCAAGTGTCACTGGGTGAAGACTGCCTTCAGAGGCCTTGAATAGTCCCCAAAGGCACTAGGTCCTGGCAAAGAGGAATTAACTGTTTTCTGCCCAGGTGCGTGTTAAGACCACTACTCCCCAGTATGATGGCCTCACTAGAGTTTGGATATTGAGCCATGCTCAACTGGGAGAGGAGCAGGAAGGCAGTTTCCCTATCCCCTCCGCAATGCAAGATGCTCATGAGTCTGTAAAGGTTTGATGTTGACTTAATAGTTGTTAAGACAAGATAAAAGCATTTTCCAAATCTCTGTAAACACAGCACCATGAGGCACTCAGGAGGGCAGCGTGTCACAGAATCTCTGCCTGTAGTTAACCTTGCCTACCCTGCCCCCAGGCTCAGTGTTTCCAGTTGAGAGCCTGGCATTCCTTAATCTTAGGTCAGTCTTGGGGTACAGATACCTCACCTTCCATTCCAGCCACCCCCAATTCAAAACTATTGATCATGAGTGGTCCTTGACATTTCAGAAGGGAGTTGGCTGCCATTCACCCTCTGGGAGGAGCTGGGGACTAAGTTACTGCTGCCCTCCCTGAGACAGTACTAGTGTCCGGTTCTGCCAGATGAAAATAATTTGGGCCCTCACCTGGAAAGCCCGGATTGGGAGTTCGGAGAAACCAACATGACCTAAAATTCAAAATAGTTTGAATG
Organism: Ursus arctos; assembly: GCF_023065955.2. Lineage (NCBI taxonomy): Eukaryota > Metazoa > Chordata > Mammalia > Carnivora > Ursidae > Ursus > Ursus arctos. Next base: position 7,177,686 of record NW_026623100.1, read on the forward strand.
TTTTAAATGAATTCGCAGATCATTCATTATAGTCGGCCTTCCAGTACAGATTTGAATATTTAGAGCTTCTCCTCTGTTGTCTACATGCTATGCACACAGCGAGTCTAATTTAGCAAGCCTGATGTAAAACTTTAATAATTTGTTCAAGAGAATCATTAGGTCTCTAATACATTCAGGGGAAAATGTAATATTTCCCAAAAGTTAAAAGAGAGTAGGGATTTTTTTAAATGGAAAATGTAAGCAATTAAATTTTGTGCAGCTTCGGATATCCTTGAAGGATCTAATGGCTCTTTGTTAGGTAACATCTAAGGACTATTGTACATAGCTTAGTTATTACTTTTAACATATTTAGAGATGTAAAGACCGCTAAGAGTTTTAGGAAAATGGTTTCAGATTAATAAGAGAAGAAGGGAACAGGGTTAAAGAAGTCATTTGCCAAAGTATTCTGTTTTTAGTTCTCATCTGGGCTTCCAGGTTTTAATTTGTTTAAGAAGGGAGATGAAGATGGCCCTCTAGACCCCTTTTGGTTAGCACTGTAAGATGGTGCTAAGAGCTATGATTTCAGTCCCTTCTTTCCTCTGCATACACGGTGAGATCCGTATTTTATTTCGTCAGCTGTAGTCAGGTCTCTTACTCATTCTTACTGAGGCAATTTGCTAATCAAGAAATATTTCCTACCCTGAAAAAGATCCTGAAACTTTTTAGTGTATCCACCAGTTTTTGTTGAGAGATGTAGATGTTCAATGAAAGGTTTAAGTGGTCCCCTCTTGCCTGATTGCCTTATAAACGGTTTCAAGTACATGACCAGTTGCCACTTTCAAAGTGCATTCAAAGCCAGTGGTTTCAAAGAAACTGCAGATTCACAGGAAGAGAGGAGTTCCCTTTTCTAGTAAAGGCGAAGACAATTTTAGAGCACAACTTCCTGAAAGACGATTTTAGAGCAGCATCCTTGGATATAGATAACATTTTTCAGGCTCGCAAAGCGTTAAAATAACACTGATCATCAGTTATTACTTATGAGTCTGTTTTCTTATTACCTGCCATAAATCTCAGCCTACTTAATTATTTCTCTCCCATCCTTTATTTGAATGTTAAATGACAAGCGGTACTGGGAATTTTTTGGAAAAAAAATCTTCTTGGACAATTGAGTTTTCTTTTCTGAAAGATTCAGAAAATTCACTAGGTAACTGATGTATTTGGGGTCTTTTAAATGATATCATACATCAGTAGGCTGATGAAACAAAGCTAACAGCAAAGCCCAAAAGACATTGGCTTAGAATCAAAAGAAATTTTAAGTAATCTTAAAATCAAAATCAAAACTGTAGTTCGGGTAGTATAAATTTATGAGCTATTTAAGACCACCAGATAGTAAATATAGGGCCATCTAAAGATGTGACCATAGAAAAGGGCCACTGAAAAGTGCATTTAGAGGTTCATGTTTCTAAAATTAGGTGAATGCACAGCCACCAGGAGAAGCCACAAACAAAAGATTAATTGTGGGCCCAAAGAAAAAATATTTTTTGTGCATTTCTTTCTGTTTAACCAGGATTACAAGAAAAGGAATTCCAGTTGAATATAAAGAAAACCGCGTGTGTGCAATGTGGTTTCCTTCTTCTAAACCAGTTGTTGCAAGTACGCAAGTGAAGTAGGAATGAGAACAAAACCTAAAGGAAAAATTAAGTCTTTCTGTTAACTCAGAATACCTAGCAAAAAGGATCAGTACTGATCCCCGGGACTGAAGAAAAGAGCAAATATGTGTGAACTGCTGTTGTGTGTTAGACCTTTCTCAACCATTACATCTCTTAATGTACATCATATTTCTACCAGACAGGTGTTATTATCCCCATTTTTTACAGATGACAGCACTGATGCTTGGTGACATTAAACAACTCTCCAAGCACACGTGCTTAGTAAGTAATGGAGCTGGAACTTAGAACTGTCTGACCCCAAATCCCAAGCACTTTCATTGACTTAGCTGCAGAACACTGGCTTTCCCCTCTACGCCATCTTTCTCTCTCCTTCCTGCTTTGCTGAGACTTTCTTTTCAGATGCTACTTGTAAGGCTATAAGCCGCAGATCAGTCGCCTTCCCTAATTCCAGGAGGAAATTCATATTGTGAAGCAAGTGCTGCTTTGCCGAGAAATATGCATTATCCTGCCTCCCTTCATTACACACATTTTGTTTTGTTTTGTTTTTTATTTGAATAACTTCTGTAGCACATCCACCCTGAGTATTAAGGATCAATCACAAAGAAGTGAAGGTTGACATGATTCTAGGTCATGGTGATCAGGCATTTACAGGTAGCAACTGTTACAACACATTGTATTTCGATTCTTTGTTAAGTTTGATCTGATGGGTATAGCATACTGCAGAATACAATTATGCTTTCCTGTTTGCTCAAAATTTAGGTATTGGTTTTATTTTTTTAATCAGTTTGTTATTAGGATTACCACTAAGAGCACCTAAGTGTCAGTTTCTAATCTGAGTTAATCAGTGATCTGTCGTTCAGGATTTGTTTGGCGTCAGCATGGTCGTCCCTTTATTGAGTCTTCACGTCAAGTCTCTTGGAGCAAGTCCCACAGTTGCTGGAATAGTAGGTGAGTGGTTAATATCGTACATTTTCAGAGCGCTGAATTTTCAATCCTCTGGACTAAGAAGCTAAAAACAAATCAGTCTTATAGCTGAATTTTATCCAAAGGTAAATTGAAAGTGGGATAAAAGGAATTTTGAGAATACTTAAAAATGTTACCCCGGAGCGAATGTGATTCATCTTTTCCTGGACTACCTGTGTTCACAGAGGTGTTGAGGTTCAGCATCCTTCCCTCCCCCACCACCAGTGACATCGAGGTTACTTACTGAGCCTCTCCAGGGAGCTGGCTGCGTGTGTTAAAGGGTAGGTACAGACTCCTGCCTGCAGGAACCAAGTCACGCAGCAAGGGATTTAGGGTGAGCCTTGACAAATTGCTCACAAGCTTCCTGCACCACCACCAGCACATCTTAGGGGGTTGTGGGGTTTCTCTCCTGTGCAGCATAGAACCTCCATCTGAAAGCACTGATACCAAAGAGACAGGACATAGCAGGGCCGAGGATTGTGCTAATTCACAAGAAATTGGTAAGACTAACAGTCCTTGACTGTTCACAAGCTGGATAAGCAAATGTTTGGGAACAGTGGTGGATACAACATTTGGAATGTCCTCCATGCCATGATTTGTATTTCCCTTGGAAAGTAGAATTATACTGGCCCACACAGCAACATGAAGGTTTTTGTGAAGAGCAGAAGGGACATGTTATTTGATATAATGGAGATAAAAGCACTCTGTAAAGCTGTGTCAGTTCTTTATAAAACTAAAGCATTTTATAAAACCGGAATGTTAGAGGCATAGACTTAGTAGAATTTTCTAGGATTTGGATTTCTACTCTCCTGAGTACTCTCTGTTCGGTCTTCTCAGTCGGGGGTACACAGCCTCACAGAGTGGGAGAAGCCTCTCTCAGTGAGTGTGGGCGGCCCTTGCCTTTAGTCTGCCTTCTGCTTCCTTCAATTTTATTTTGAAGTTTTTTTTTTTTAAGATTTTATTTATTTATTTGAGAGAGAGGAAAGAGAGAGCACAAGCAGGGCCAGTGGCAGGCAGAGGGAGAAGCAGATGCCCTGCTGAGCAAGAAGCCCGATTTGGGGCTCGATCCCAGGACCCTGCGATCATGACCTGAGCGGAAAGCGACCTGAGACGTTTAACCGGACGGAGCCACCCGTGTGCCCCTGAAGGTCTTTTAATAAAAATTGTATTGCTTTACCCTTCCAACTGGAAATAAAGGGGGAAACTCCTTTTTAAAAATGGTCTTTTTTCCCCCTAATATTTTTCTGTTAATTTCTATGTAATTGTTACTATGTTGATCCATTTTTGGGATGGGTCTAGCTGATTTTCTTGACGTTACTGATGTTTTTTGTAGGCTCCTCCTATGGCATTTTGCAGCTCTTTTCCAGCACACTGGTGGTAAGTTGTCTCCCATCTGGCAACACATCTTGGTCACATTTGGGGGCATCTCCATGGTGGTGCTGGTGGTGGTGGTGGTTAAAAATGGTGAGTCAGAGGACTTTCTGTGTTCCTTGCTTTCCTCAGGGCTGCTGGAGTGATGTGGTTGGAAGACGGTCTTCCTTGCTGGTGTGCATTCTGTTCAGCGCCCTGGGTTATCTGATTCTTGGAGCATCCACCAATGTGTTCCTATTTGCCCTTGCTAGAGTCCCTGTGGGTAAGTTCCTGCCCTTTGGTGTGTTTTCATTCAAAATAAATCAATTATATGTAAGTGTATAAAGAGAGACCATCCTACTTGTCAGTGCCTTTTTTTTTTTTTAAGATTTATTTATTTGAGAGAGAGAGCACGCCTGTGTGAGTAGGGGGAGGAACAGAGGGAGAGGGGAATAATTCCCAGCAGACCACGCTGAGCGCAGAGCCCCACATGGGGCTTGATCCCAGGACCCTGAGGTCATGACCTGAGCGGAAACCAAGAGTCAGACGTTTAACCGACGGAGCCACCCAGGTACCCCTGTCGGTGCCTTCTTGATTAGAGCTTATGTCACAAGAAAATAATGACGAGAGCAATTATAACTGGAACACCGGCCGCTGCTGTTGATCGAGCACTTCGTATCAGTCAGGCTCTGCTCACTTATGCAGAGCTACAAGCTTGTACATGGCAGGGCCTGGAGCCCTCGCTGTCAGTGTGAATCATTATGCTGCTGCCCAGATCTGTCTCCTTCCCATCGATCTCTCTGCATTCAGTCAGGAAGAATTTGTTAAATGTCTTTGGCCAGCACTGTGGTTTCTATTCTTTCCCTTGGCCAGCTCATAGTTTTAAAATTGGGCTTCCTGACTTCTCATTGGGATTTCCCACTGTCGCTTTCCTGCAGCCTCCTATATGTCTGGCTGTTGGTCGGGGAGATAGTAGAGTGATGACGAGTTTCTGTTTCCAAACGGATATTGAATGTTTCTGACATTTTCGAAATAGCTTTTATTTTGTCCACTCACTGAAACATTTCATCCATTCTCTGAGCCACCGCTTGTGCATGCTGTCCTGGTGTGGCAGGTAGGCAGTTCCTGGGGAAGCTCTTTATTTTCTCTTGGCCTTTCTTAGTTGTTAGAGCCCCGGGAGTCTCAGTGTTCTTTCTCCCCTGACTCAGTAGAGCTCTGACAGACTCAGCTGCCGTAGTGGACAAGTGTGCAGCACTAGACCTCTGCCCATATCCAGTTAAGCTGCTCCTATTTACCTAATGCCCCAAAGGAACAGAGCATAAAGTAAGTCCTTTTAACATATTGATCACCAGCTTATTTGGGATTTTCACACCCACTTCTGTGACATACATACTTACTCTCCAAGTCTTTGGAGTTCGCCCTCCAAAATTCATGCTGTGCCTTTCCGCTGACTCTTTAAATATGAGCAGTCATCCTAACGTGCCCCACTTCCACACAAAATCCAACCGACGGCTGCTCCGTGTGCATCCAGAGTCAAAGTTATTGTATGTGATTGGTTTGGGTTGCAATGTGTAAATATAATACACTCCACCATCAGCAGTAAGGCTGTTCGTAATTCTAAAGAAGTATATGAGATTAATCGACCCTGTATGTAATAGGTAGAAATATGTAGAGAAGATTAAAATGTTTTTATTTAATATGAAATGAGCCCGTTTGGAGTGGTGGTAGTTCTATTAATACACAGGATACTCTTGGCCAACAGGAGAACTATACGTAAAATTCTTTCCTGCTATGGGAGTCTCTACAGTGTGTGGTTGGCCCGGGAATATGAGGGAGCCCTGGGGAGCCTTGCCAGGGTGTGCTGTAAATGTCACGTGTGGGTTCAGGTCCTTGTATCCTGAAGATGAGCCTGAGGGAGACTGAAGACCCAGAAGTAGACACGTTTTCTTCTCTCTCTGTCCCTTGGCCCAATCTCTACAAGGTAACAGGAAGCTAGTCAGGGTTACCCTCACCACAGTCCTCCTTCCCCGGGTATGTAAGGTGAACCCAACATTGGTATCATTTCAGAAATAATCACAGGATTCCTATCAGGCCTCTTAGGAATCATCTTCAGCCTGGTCCTTTCTCACATTTAAGGAAATAGATCTAGAAAGAGTCTCTCTACCTGATTCCAAAAGAGATTTATAAGTTTTCTTCCCACAGAGGCTGGTTATCAGGCAAATGCCCACGCTCATATTTAGACACGGCTGGGTAGAACCCAGGATGAGCGTGCCGGCGGAGTGATGTACAGTGATGCTTCTTTCAAGGAAATCACTGGAAACCGTTGTGTCGCATCACAGTTAGGAGCACTTCAGGCCGACCCACCAGCAATGCGGCTTGAGTTCCTGCCATGTATTGATCAACGTGCTGGGTAGCCGACGTTACCAGAACCCCTCAGTCTGTTTACTCAGCATATGGGTGTATGGGTGCAGACAAGTCAAATACATCAGCAGAAGTATGTGGAATAGAAAGTTGCCACATACACTTCAATCTCTTCTTCAGTCATGTCCCACCTTTCTGTTTGTTTAGTCAACCAATTCACAAACCTCTTGCTAGTAGAAAATCCGTTGGTAGTGTTTAGATGACCATGTCATCATATTTTTATATTTTTACTCACTCCCTATCCTTCTTCCCTGTTCTGTTCCTCTCTAGCAGTTATCACCTTTATACACACGTGTGCACACACACCCACGTGCACACACACACACACAGGCTCTGTGAAGATACATACATTTGTGTCTCTTTGCTCTCTGATCCTTGCATTATCCTCAGGGTCAGGGTCAAGGTTAATGCTGGACATAGAGTAGGCATGCAGTGAATGTTTACTCACTGAGTGAATGAATAAAGAATGATAAATCTCTGTAGAGAAGCCACCATGAATTGCATTTGGCTAACAGAGAAAACTGGAGATGCTGGGATGTCAGGGTCGAAGGTGGGAAAACAGAGGGTGCAGGGCTTGGCTACCGAGAATAAGGTGGCTAATTAGGACTGTGGGGCTGGATCAGGAGTCCAGTCACAGCGGGATGAAACTGCAGACCTTAGAGGTTTTGGAGAATGGAGGCCAGAACTCCATCAGTGATAGAGACGAAATGCAAGATCACATGTAAGATCCTTTTGGTCTGAAAAATGTTACAAAGCATGTTTCTTATCCCCTTGCAGGTATTTTTAAACATACCCTCTCCATTTCAAGGGCTCTGCTTTCTGATCTGGTTGCAGAGAAAGAACGGCCACTAGTAATCGGACAGTTCAATGCAGCGTCTAGTGTGGGCTTCATCTTGGGCCCCATGGTTGGTGGATATCTTACCGAGCTAGATGGTGGATTTTATCTGACAGCCTTCATCTGTTTTTCTGTCTTCATTCTCAATGCCGGTAAGTTGACATTTCATCATAAGAAGACTGTTTGGGATATGCATTCCTACTGACCAATCGACCTGCTTTACTTTTATCTCCTTACGCGTTGTTGTTCTTAAAACAGGCAGATCTTTTGTTGTTGTCCCACTGTAGTTCACATACGGTGCTGTATTAGTGTCAGGTGAGTCAGCAATTCTGTACCTGTCTCAGGGCGCATCCTGACAAGTGTGCTCTTAACCCCCTTCACCTTAGAATAGGCAGACTTGTTTTTCAAAGTTGGACCACCTCATTCCCTGCTGCAGACCGCCTGCCCGTGTCTTCACATCGTGTTAAGGCACGTATGTGTCTCACACAACATGGTGGTGGGCAGGCCCTGCCCCCCTCTCTCTCTTTCTCCTTCCATGCGCTCCAGCCACACTGGCTTCCTGGTCAGCCTCACACACGCCAGGCTCATTCCCACAGGAGGGCACTGCAGTTCGCTCTTTCCTCCACCTACAGCATTCTTCCCACATATCTTTACTGGGTTTTCTTTTTTTTCTTTTTTTTTTTTTAAAGATTTTTTATTTATTTATTTGACAGAGATAGAGACAGCCAGCGAGAGAGGGAACACAAGCAGGGGGAGTGGGAGAGGAAGAAGCAGGCTCCTAGCGGAGGAGCCTGATGTGGGGCTCAATCCCATAACGCCGGGATCACGCCCTGAGCCGAAGGCAGACGCTTAACCACTGTGCCACCCAGGCGCCCCTTTACTGGGTTTTCTTATCATTCAGGTGTCAAATATTTGCTTCCTTGGAGAGGCCTTCCCTGATGATTCTGTTTCAGATAACTCAGGTTTCTTCATAGCACTTCTGAAATTGTATTATCGATTCGTTTTCTTGCTTATATTCTCCCTGTCCCTCTCCTCCCTGCCTCCCCACACATACCATTAGAAACTCAGCACCACAAGGGTAGAGATTTGCTCACTGCTTTCACTGCTGCCCAGAACTGGCCAGGCATAAAGCCAATGTTCAATAGTATTTGATGAATGAAGGAACACTTACCAGACTATGAGCTCCTTGGATGCAGGGCCAGTCGCCTAAAGCAAAGAGGATAAACCTCTTTGCCCAGAGACTGGTACCTTCCTGAGCCTTAGATAAACAACTTCATAAACAAGCGGATCGGTTCATGTTACTCAGTTTGCCTTAATTAATGGTAGTTTACTGCATCTTTATTTAGCCTTTGTATTCAAGGCTCCAGGTGGAGGGATGGATTCCACGTTGAGCCAGGATATAACACTCAGGAAGCAGAGTTCAGGAGTTCAATGTCAATCCTCATAGGAATACGTTATGATTTCCTGGCAGAAGTTTAACCTGTAACCTCCTCCAGGAGGTGAGGTCTGAGGGATTAGTGTAAATCTAGATAAAATACTTGAAGCGCATGACCGGCTGGTGTGGCCAGGTACCTGCGCTCATGAAGGAATGTGCTGAATGTGATAGCCATGGAAGTCCGAAGTCAGTGTGTAAACGAAGACCGTGACTATGGAGCTCTGTTTTGGATTCTGCAGAGATGATGCTGTTGGATGTCAGGCCCTAACCTAAGCCTGTGAATGGATCTGAGTCAGTCGGGGATAGTTCAGCCACAAGTGTTCTCATCCGCAAAGGCTAAAAATAGTAATAGGGATTTCTTGTGCATTCTTAAGAAATGTGGAGGTCAGCAGGCCGAGCTGATGCAGGGAGTAGCAGAGGAGAGCGATGGGGGCAGGCCGGCAGACACTGTCTCACACCGGCCTTTGCCTTCCAGCGCACTGAACACGGTGTATTGTGTTTTTTTCCCTAGTGACTTCAGCCGTCTTCCTCAACCCCTTTTACCCCTTCAGCTTCTCCTATCCTCACTCTGATCGGCCACTCTGTCTGAGAAAGGCCTTTTATGTCTTTTTTTTCCGTGATTTCGGTTTTCATGGTTAAGAACTCAGACTCTGGAGTTTGACAGACTTGTATTCAGATTCCTGCTGTGCCACTTTTTAGTGTGGGCCTTGGGCGAGTTGCCTCAGTTTACTCATCCATAAAACAGGGTAACGACACTCCCGGTCTTACTAGGACAAGCGCTGGAGGTCTTGCACACGAGCAGTTCACCCCACTGTATCAAGTATGCCAAGCGCTCAGTAAACATCAGTTGCTGTCATCATGATCATTTTTATTATTTTAATTATACTCTTCCTCTCAGTCCACCAGTGATAGTCCTTTCACATTTTTATCAAGATTCTATAAAATGTCCAAGAGCCTTTTAAAGATAAGAAGCGATAGAAAGTCCAGGCCTGCATTCTTGTGTGGTTTTCTGTCATAAATTAGTCCCTGGTGAATAGTCCACCTGGACAGTGGAGAAACTACATACACAGATGGGGTTGCTGAAAACAGCATGAAACAGTCTGAACGGCCACTGGTCCGAGTTGAATTTTAAGTGCGGAAGGACTGAAAACTCTACAGGTTGAGTTTGGAAAAGATGTCCTAGAATGGCAAGCTGGAATTCAGTTTCCAGAAATGTGGGGGCGTGGATCGGCAATAGGTCATTCTACTTGGATGGCGTGGGATACATAAAACGACCAAGGCGGAATGTGCCAGTCACAAGGGTGGACGTGAGATTCTCTGAAGAGGAATCGAGCTGCTCCATAAGGTCATGCATCGTGGTCCGTGAGAACGGCACCCCCAGAGATTTTGAGGGGTGACTTGCAGAAGCACACGGTGGCCCTGACTGGGGGCAGATCCCAGCAGGTGCTTCCTAACAGGTCACCGGTATCAAGCTGCCCCCCCCCCCCACCAAGGCTGGCCGTCTCTGTTTATGGCATCCTGAGCTTCCGCTAACAGCACTCACCCTGTAACCCAGTTTCTAGGTTTTACTTTTCTAAACCCCCTTTTAGGCTTAAATTCCTTGAGGGCAGGGATTTTATAGGGCTTGTCTTGTTGGTTAATATATTCCTGCTGTTTAGCACGGGACTTAGCATTTAGGAAGCAGAACTCTTCAGTGTTTGGATGAAGTATGGGTGGTGAACGGATGGGTAGGCAGATGGTGGACACGCACGGAATTAGAAAGGTAATGAATTTAAACATACAGCATGAGAATTTCGATATCACATGATATAGGAAACCCTCATGGGCTCTTGAGCTGGGAAAAAAGCGAACGTTTTGTGGGTATAGATTTTTTTTTTAGGTGAACAGTGGAATTCTATCAAAATGGAGTAGAAGTAGCTGTGGGAATAGTTGAAAACTGATTCAAAAACACAGATTCGTAAATGTACTAATACAAAACTACAGAACGGTACTCTCATAACATACTTGCCCCCCGCGCCGGGGGCACCGTGTGAGCCGGGGCGTGCAGCCTGCTTTGACACACGCTGTGCCATCTTACCAGGTCTGGTTTGGCTGTTTCCCTGGTGCGAAGCTCAGCTCTGCAGTGCAGAGAAAGGCCTGCCCGCGAGTAAGCACCCTGCACCCTGGGGGAGGACAGACGGTCACGGGCAGGAGGCAAGCACCCCCCACCGGAGCCCGGCCGGCGCCAGGCCTGCCAGGCCGCCCTGGCTGGAGGTCGCGTCCACGCTGCGCGACATGAAGAGCCTGATATTTTCCGAAATGTGGGACATCTTCGCGGTGCGCTTGCTGATGGCCGTGGCGGTCATGCTCTACTACAGTAACTTCGTGCTGGCCCTGGAGGAGCGCTTCGGGGTGCGGCCGCGGGCGGCGGGCTACCTCATCAGCTACAGCAGCGCGCTGGGCGCCCTGGCCGGCCTGGCGCTGGGGCCGCTGCTGCGGCTGTACGGGCACGACGGCCGCGCCGTCCTGCTGCACTCGAGCGCGCTCACCTGCCTGCTGCTGCTGCTGCACGCCACCGCCCGCTCCGTGGCCGTGGCCGTGCTCTGCTCCTCGCTGCTGGCCGTGTCCACCGCCGTGGGCAGGACCTGCATCACTGACCTGCAGCTGGCCGCGGGCGGGGCGCAGGCCAGCGGCACGGTCATCGGCTTGGGGCAGTCCGTGACGGCCGTGGGCCAGATCATCGCCCCGCTCCTCTCGGGGCTGGCGCAGGAGGTGAGCCCGTGCGGCCCCCCCAGCCTGGGGGCCGCCCTGGCGCTCGTGGCCATCTTCATAATGTCACTGAACAGAGCCCGCTATGGTGGTGGTGGTGGGAGTGACAAATTAAAAAAACGTGAGTAGAGTAGAACTGGATGGAAGAAACCAATGCTGGGGCAGGGACAGAGACCGGGAAGGGTGGTTTCCCAGGGGACGGGCTTCGTTGGGAGCCGCCCAGGTCCAGCCTGCCGGGTGATCAGAAGTCAGAGCCTTGTCAAAGGGAAGGGATTAAGGTTATGTAAACGTCTCCTCCTCGAACCCCGCTGGTGGGATTAAAACTTTCCATGGGGAAACCCTACCAGCTTCAGGACAGGAAGATGGTGGTGGGATTACAGAAGGTGATGCGTTCCCCTGCTAAATAAAAAATAGGGTAACCCGTTAATAAAGTGATCCGCTGGGACCCAGGTTCCATGTCAGATTGCATAAACTAAGAGGGGGGGTTTCTGCTATCAGAATCCTAAAGATTAAATAAGCTGCTTTGTTGAAAGTAGCCTGTCACTTTCTCAAGTTGTAACAAGGTTCCACCTGGGGAAGCTGGGGGAAAATCTCGTAGCTGGCCTCACCCCCGGACACTGATTCTGCGGGACTAGGTGAGGCCCAGAAACCTGTATTTAATAAGCAACACTAGCACTTTCTCATGGAGGCAGAAAAAGGATCATTCGGAGACGTGATTCAAGTTTTGATTCAAGTCAAAGCCAGAGACTTGGTTGTGTTTATTAATAGCTAACTCAGTTTGAACTATTAAGATTATGTGGTCCGAGTGTGTGAACCTTCTCCCCGGGTCTTGGCAGTCACGCTCCATAATAGGAGAAACAGGTTCATGGAGCCTGTCCCGTGTCGACTGCCTCGGAGGCTCCATGCTCTGCAGAGAGCTGAGGTTGTCAATCTGGCTAGTTCTCCCTGGATCCCAGGCCTGAACTGCTTCCAGAAGCCAGAGCTCCGTGGGGCTGCATCGGTTGGATGATGGTAGAGCCCAGTGGAGAAGACAAAGCACAGGAATGCCTTTAAGATGAACATCTCATGCCCTGTAAGAGGCAGGTGTCCTGCCTTATCAGACAGACCTAACTCTACATTGTTTTATTTTAATACCGTACTTGAGAACAAAAGAGCTACACTGATCTACAGGGAAACGCCTTTTCCTAGGCCTAGGCTAAATGGTCATTCCAAAAGTGGTGCCCCAGGGTCCAGCTGCGAGGCTCGGAGTGAGGGTTAGCACAAACTCACAGCGAAGCATTTGCGTGGTTCTTGCTACTTGGATGATGTCACCTATGAATAATAATTATATTGGGGCTCCCTCTCTTTTCCACATGCAAACTACCAAAGTTCACATTCCTTTCATTCTTTTTGATGGGTCCACTGGGAAATTATTCCTGTTTTCAACCTAACACATGTATAATTGTTAATGTATGTAAAACAGAAAAAAAATGTTTCTCTAGTTTTAGAAGTTGTGTATGGGGTAAACTCAAATATTTATGATAAAGAATTAGTTGGATGTTTGAAGAATCCCCTTCTATCTAGCTACAAGGAAAATATTAACTTTTTTATTAAGTGTTGTAATTGTGAACTTTTATACAAGCGCTAAGTGCTTTTGAGGAAAGCAAAATATAATATGAAATGGTGTGGCCCTTCAGGAGCCCACCAAATCGTCATAGAGCTTAGACTCAAAGGCCAAGAAGTAATCAAGGGTTTATGCAATGAAGTAGAATTTCTCCGAAGATTATCTTTTCTGTGCGCTCAGAAATAGACAAGTTTCTTAGACATTCTTTAATATAGTCATTACATTTTTGAAGTCCTAGCACTTTATTTTTGACGTTAAATAAAGCCTATAAATTTATTAAGGCTTTACAGTTAACCAGCTACATGCAAATACTGAAAACCAGGGTTGATCTTCGCATAGAAAGGAGAGAAACATTTTTGTTATTCTCCACGCTCGTGGGGTTTTTTTAGATAAATATTATGCAGGTGTACCTCGTTCTATTGCACTTCCCTTTATTGTGCACACAGATACTGCATTTTTACCAACCGAAGGTACATGGCACCCCTGTGTCGACAAGTTTATAGCTACCATTTTTCCAGCAGTATTTGCTCACTTTGTGTCTATGTCACATTTTGGCAATTCTCACAATATTTCAAACTTTTTCGTCATATTTGGTATGGTGATGTGCGATCAGTGATCTTTGATGAACCATGCCCATATAAGGCGGTGAATGTAATCGATAAGTGTATGTGTTCCAATGGCTCCACCAACTGGCTGGTCACCTATCTCTTGCCGTCTCCTCGGGCCTCCCTATTTCTTGAGATGCAGCAGTATTGAAGTCAGGCCAGTCAGTTAACAACCCTACAGTGGCCTCTAAGTGTTCAAGTGAAAGGAAGTGTCAGCTGATGTGCCAAACTTCTTTGCTGTCTTATTTTTAAAAATTGCCAAAGCCACCCCAGCCTTCAGCAACCACCACCCTGCGCAAGATTGAAAAAAGACCCTCCACCAGCAAAAAGTTGCCACTTGCTGAAAGCTCAGATGATGGTTGGCATTTTTTAGCAATAAAATCTTTTTAATTAAGGTATGTACTTTGTTTTTTAGACATAATGCTACTGTAAATTTAATAGACTTCAGTGTAGTATAAACGTAATTTTTCTGTACACTGGGAAACCAAAAGATTCGTTTGACTCATTGCAATATTTACTTTATTGTGGTGGTCGGGAACCAAGCCCAATATCTCTGATGTACACCTGTAGTTCCTCTTAAGAAGTCTGATGTGTGGATATGCAGAAGTGTGTTCCAGAACCAGCAGCGTCCACATTCTCCTGGAGCTTGTTAAACATGCAGACACTCACACCCCAGCATGGACCTGCTGGGAACCATTCTTACAAGATCCCCAGCTGCTCTGTGTGCACAGTAAACTTTGAAAACCACTGGTCTATAGACAGTATTTGTATATTTTATGGAATATGATCTCAGGGAAATTAAATCTGCTCACCTAAAGTTTGTGTTGTTTTGTTTCTGAGTTCTTGAGAAACTTCTGTAATAATTTCCAAAGTATTTAGGTTGAGCCACACAAAATTGCTATTTTCCTAAGTCAAAATTGCCTGCAGTTTCACATGGTTCAACTTAATAGTATACGGAATCCTATTTTAAGGGCATTGAACTTGCCTGAGAAGTTTATAAAGGATATGGCACCCTTTTGGCATTATGCCAGCCCCAACTGCTAAGTTCTGTGAATCAGCCTCGGCGTTTTGGGTTCTAGAAGACTTTGGCCTTCTCCATGGAAGAAAGGTATACCTCTTCCCTCATGTCCAGAGAGATGAGCAGACATCAGAAAGGGAGTGAGGCGTGCCTAGCCAAGGCAGCAACATGGGCAAGCCTCTAAAGCCCAGGCCTGTGGGTCAAGTTATGCCTGCAGCAGACAGAAGGGGCAAGAATCAGTAGTTCTGGCTGCACAGTGAGGCCAGAGCCTGCCCTAGACCTCTAGAACCAGACTCCGGAGTGCCCCAGAGTTGAGAGTCCCTGGGTTAGATCATGAAGGGGCTCATGTACCATGCTCAGAGGTGAGCTTTTATTCTCACAGAATAATGCTCCGTGGACTTCATGTCAAAGATCCCTCAAGGGCAGTAATCCAAGAGGAACAGGAGGAAGAAGGGAAGTGCACTGAGGGAATTAGGGTAAAAATCTGAAAGGCCTGGGGACTGTCAGCTTGTGACCTCCGGGTCACAAGATTCTGGACAGGTGTCTGGTCCGGGCAGAGCTCAGGCAAGGTTAGCTGGTAGTGAGTGTTGAGACTTTCTGCCCCGTCCTATGGCAACTGGCAGAGAACATGTGTGGGCATTTATGAGAGTTTGTTCTCTGCATGTTCTGAACATTAAGAAGACGTCTTCCCTAGGACACTTCTTTAAGAAATTTAGACATCTGGGGGGGGGGGGAGTCAATGCACTTAGGGGAAATTTCAGGCTTTTGGGCACCTGCTGTATAAAAGGATAGCCTTTTATTTGGAATGTATAGTAAAAGCCAGCATGGTGATTCCTCGAGCCCTATTTCCCCTGGAAACCTTAGCCATTCAGAAGTCTCTTAAATAAGATTCCCACAGATCTAGCCAGGATGATGTATAGTGCTGCTCTTCTCAGAACATGGTGATGGACTGAAAAAATTGTTTTTCTGTCCTAAAATTTTATTTTTCCTGAAGAACTTGCCAGTTATGTGGTAATAATATTCTTTAATAATACGATCCATTTACAATTATAACAAAGTGTTATCATTTATTCTGATTGTAACTTGTAGGAGCTGTTGCTGTATCCTAATTGTGTATGTTAAGTCAGGGTCCAGAAGCGCTTGAAAATGTTAACCTCCAGTTATGCTAAAACGCATCCTAATAATGCAAACAACAAGCTTTTGGCTTTTCAAACCATATGCTAAGACCAAATGTATACATGATCTGAAATTTATTGCACATCTTTGGCAAGCAAATCGTTTTAAGGTGACATCTCATCAATAGGATTTATTTTTACTTAGGTACACAAATACTAACTTATTTTAACACAATATTTTACTTTCGATTTCTCATTTTTCCCAAACAGATCATCTAAACTCACCATTTTACAGACAGCTGTGTACGAAGACAATACGGACAATTTCTGTTTTCCAGATTTAGTACATTGTAAGAAATAATGCTGATTTTAATTCGGAATTGTATACTCTTAAACAGCTTGTGCTGTTCCTCAAGGGGAAAAGATAATTGTAAACATTAAGGAAGGAGGTGTTAATTATTACCCATAATTATATAGCATAAACTATAGCATAAAAGTGGACTAAGGACCTTGTTAGAATAAAAAATTGTATTTTGATCAGCCTTGATTTAAACTATACTACATCCTGATAAATAAAAATCTTTTTTTTTTCCAAAGTATACACTATGGAGGGAAAAATCGTTAAAATACCCACTACTAGTTGCAATTTACAACATCGACTAGGAGGTGACCTTTTTTAGGCTTATCAAAGAATCTCTTCCATTTTGAATTGCTGGGACTCAGGTGTGTACCCAGGCTGAGGGTTTTTTTCGTGTGATAGTTTACCCACCTAAACCTATCCTGAGTTGGCCTAATGAAACTGAAACCACTGAACTATCCGGAATAAACCTGATGTAATAAATGTGTTTGCTGTGGACAAAGGGGCCCTGCCCTTGGATCTGAGTGCACGTGAATGGGCCATGCCTCGGCCTTGCCTTGGTCTGTGCTGTGGGCTGAAACACAGGCCCCGGCTCATAAGCCAACTTCTGATGGTGCCAGGTGGTCATGACATGGAGAAGGGTGGACATTTTCTCCTGGTCACCTTCAGAGCACCTTCACTGTGCCATCTTTTTGGAATGAACAAAACAATAAAGTATGACCAGTTGTAATGCCTTCAAACTAACTTTCCGGCTAAAGGTAAGGACTTGAACTGGATGCCCAACAGCCAGAGGAACTTATGGTAGCAAATACAGTAAACGGTGTTGAGCAGGTGCCAAAAACTGTGTGTTAGTGAAAAGCTAAAAATTTGATGTGTTCGTATAGAACCCTGCATAATCTTTAAAAACCGTTTGGTAAGACAATGGATGGCATTTGTTGAATTTGTTTTGCTTGAGTTGGCTTGGGAAGGCAGCGTTTAATATTCCAGAGCATGCATTATCTTTGAACCCTTTACAAGGGTCTGTTTACATAGAGAAAATTAATGGACCAGTTACAATCTTCATTACGTTTCTTTAACAGAGTTAACAATGTTAACCCTCTTTGAGATATTCTGTGTATTTGAAGCTAAAGCCACTGAAATCTGCAGTCCTCTTAAATTCTTACCTCTCACAAATTCCAGCTATCATGACCCCATTTTAGCACACATGAGAATGGTTTTGGTATATAAATGTAAAAATCGGAATTGGAGGGGCTGTCCTCGTTTCTTGTGATGCATTATTTTTTCCACAGTGATTAAATATTTTCAGTTATGTTTATTCCATTAAATGTTTCCCTTCCATACTGATTTAACACTTAGACTTTTGTACATTTCACAGAAACCAGGAAAAATTCTTTGTTGGTATACATACATATATATAATTTCTGTCTGGCAAACAGCATTACCAGACTCTGGATGCAGAGAGCCCTCATTTAAATTACAAATTTTGTTACCGCGTGTACTGATGACATAATAGGACTCAGTGAAATTTAAAAAAAAAAAAAGAAAAAAGGAGAAAGACATTTGCATATTTAATTCAGGGTGTTTTGTTACAGTCGTGAAAATCAGAAAACTCACCGCCAATGTGTCTGGCATTCTGTCTACGGGACATCTCATTGAAGGGAGTTTCCATACCGCACAATACAAGGATAACAAATCCCCATGAAACGTCGGTAACATAAAACCTCTGAAGGCAGTTGTGAGCCATTCAAATTCATCAGTAAGCTGCGCAGCTTGAAAATTTCATAATCCACTGACAGCAGATACATTAACTCCACGCCTAGAAACACCTGTTTCTCTGACCAGACAAGTAAGAGAACTGACCACAATTTCTCGACTATTTTTAGAGGTAGTAAAATAGAACTTTCTTTGAAAAAATTGTAGAAAGTTAGAAGACAGAAGGGATCAAAAACTATGTACCATTGCAACATTAAAGAAGACGTTCAAAGCTAACCATGCGGGGGCTTCATCTGCCCATCTGCAGGGGGTGACCACGTTTGAGGGGGTCAGCCACATGTGGAGTGAATGACACTGGGAAAAATTCTGAAGGGAGGTGTCCTTTCTTTTGAACAAAGAGCTGTGGTCACAGCCAGGCAGGAGTTACCCAGATGGGGCTCTCACTGCCTTACAAGGAGACTGAAGAAAGGGCCTGGTTAACATGTCGCATACAAAGTACCAGCAAGCTACACGTTTTGCTCTAAAAGTTAAACACATACACACACAAGGTCTCGGATCATCAGAGAGTTGAGTCCTGAGCGTTTCTCGTTCATCTTAAAAAAGGGAATCAACATGCAACGTTCAGGCTTGGGCAGATAATGCCAACGGGACAAAGACATCTCTTTATTTAATCACCTTCAGAGAAGAAAGTCAAGTGTGAACTTTGAACTAACAAAATATTATAGTTCTCACACTTGTTTATAAAATGCCAGTTTTAACATAAACATGATTTGGGCAGTGCGACAAATGGAAAACATACTGAGACATGTAATAAATAACTTCTCTAAGCTCTTTATATAAATAAACACTCCCCTCTCCCACTACAAAGCTTAGTAAAAGCCGAAGGGAATTTCATCCCAGATATTCTGAGGAATTATACACAAAATGCACATTTTTTAAGAGTTTCAAACTTTGGAGACAATTCCCAGTTGTTCACTAACTGGCCTAACTGTTCCCAACAGTCAGCCCTTAGCATTACAGGTAAAGAAATAAGCCTAGACTTTGCACTTACAGGCAGTTCAAGTCAAATTGGTTACAACGAATACCAAAAACCCATCAAAATTCTATAGTCACACTGGAATTTTTGGTTGGATCAAGTATTGCTTGAATTAGGGGAGTCCTTTACAAAGGGTTGGAGATGTGTCTGCAGTACAGAAAATTTAGACTGTCTTGAATTTACAGGGTCTCATATTCTCTCCTGTAGTGTCTAGAACTTAGTAATCTTATTTGAAAAAAAGAAAGTATAGAGAAAAAGCGAAATGAAGTCAAATTTATTTTTCATTGCTTTTGTCACTCAACAAATAAAAAAAATTAGACTGATAATAAGATGACATAAGTGCTTTTTTTTTTGAAATTTACACAATGTCAACCAAATTCTTTATTGACTTTTCATCAGTGCAAGCTGAATTTGGTCTACCTGCTTAACAAGAAGAAATGTAATAAAAAAGTTCATGTTTTCTCCTTTGGTTCCAGAAAATTAGACTCCTTGTAATATTTATTATTCTAGGACACCAGGAAAAATCAGGAAATTTATTTTTAAGGTCATTTTCCACTTTAACCTTTCTTTTCAGAAAGGTTACCTTTTCATTAAGTTCTAAAAATTTACTCTTGGCATTTTCAAAAATACACATCCCATCTCTTGACGAATCACATTCCTATAATAAAATTCTAAGTTAAAAGTCAGTTTTAATTTCTTTTCAGCAGATGAAATACATACATATATATTATATAAATATTTTCATGTAAAATTAAGATATTTGGCACAGAGTCCTAAGCTTACAGTTTTCAAATGGTGTCTATCGTGTTCTCCACTGATCGACGTGGATGAGTTTGGGAAGGAAATAGCGCTGTACGTGAAATTGTACCTTGTGTGTTTATCTTTCTCTCTGCCTCACGCCCAATGATCTAGCAGTATTCCAAGACTGTAAAAGATGAGAGACAGGGTAGACGATTTATTTCTCCAGGTCGGTGGGGTTAAAGAGAAGGGATAAGAGAAGCAGCCCTAGGATTTCTGAGTACAGAATCTTCCTAATTCATTCAGGTTTTCCCACTAACAACACTGTGGTCCTTTGTATCCTTTGCTGCATCTCCCGTGTGCACCCAGGGGACTATATGCATGGCCTTATTTGTATTTAACCCCAGACATTTAGAATCTTGTTCCGGTCCAGTTTTAAAGAGGAGTTTTTCGGGGGGGGGGGGGAGGCCAATAAAATCTACAGTTTAAGATGGAAATTCAAATATTAATCTTTAATGATTATATTCTACTTCTCTCTGTGTTGTACTTTTACAAAGTACTCAGATGAGTAGAATCCATTTTTATATGAAGAATTTGAGTCACTACTTTATTGACAGGGGAAAGCTAACATATTATAGACGAGTGCAAAAAAAAAAAAAAAAAAGAGCTCCTATATTCTCTAAAGTGCTTCCTGAAAAAATTTCAAAACCTGAACTCTCACCAATTTGTTAAACATTGGAATACTGTATATATAAACTGTCTGCTTGGAGCCTCTGACCTGTTTTCAAAGTTCTAGAATGTTCTACAGAAAAATTCTAACGCAGGTAGTCGTAGATGGGCATGAAAGGGGATCTCCTGCATCCTCCTCCCAGTATTGCACAATGTAAAACCTGCCAACGAGTTGTAAGCAGGTGCTGCCTGTCTCCCCTCATACAGCATGAGGCCCACACATTGTAACTTCGTCAAAAGCTGCCACCAAGTCTGTCATACATCGTGTCACCCACGCAGCCTTTCTCTTTGCACCATTCAAACACAAACGAGAGATGGAATCTCTGGGTCACCCTCGAACGTACAGTAGCACGAGGAGCAAATTAAATCCAGCTGACTCCTTATTTCACGGGAATCTGTGCTCTGGGAGCCAGGCCTCCTCATCTGCCCATTCTGACGGCCTCCTCAGTCTGGGTTCACCAGGCATCCCTGCTCCATGCTGTGCTCTTTCCTTACCCACTGCTCATCAGCTCAGGATGGGGAAACATCTTGACTCCGAGCGGATGGCCCACCATCCTCCGGGAGCTGCCCTTTACGCCTTGGAAAGATGTGGAGTATTTTTAGCTCCCTTTGCTTAAAAACTGATTAGAGATATACATAGATTTTCATAAATAAAATTTGAGGCCTATATGTATATATTAAAATTTTCACCAACACGGGTGTGTTAAAAATTTCAAGTTCTGTCATTCAAGTTCAATAAAGGCACACATTTTTTTTTTCCTTTAGGCTTGCAAAGAATACAACTGCTAGCAAGAAGTCATAAAAGGCATTTTATGGGGCTTTTTTCTTTGATTTTCCTCTTCTTGGGTTAAGCATTCATCCCGTCAATCAATGGCATGACTCAACTACCCAAAGAAATTATTTAGATGCATAGAGGGTATTAAATGGATCCCACTGTGTCAGGTTTCAGAGTAACAAACGCCAGCCAGGCCGGGTCAGTCACCCCAGGTCTGCTTTGGCCATTTCCATTAAGGCTTCTCACTTCCAAATCGGGCTTTCCGGTTACCGGGTTCCGATGCCCTGCGGACCAGCCTGGGTGGCGGCTTGGGTCGGATGCCTTCAGTCCCGCTGTCTTCCTGCACTGGGCCAAACTGGCCTTTGGAGAGAAGGGGTTGCCGTAGCATGCCTGGGGTCTGGGTGCCCCCCTCTTTGCTGTGGGGAGCTGCAGGGGTACAAGGCTGCCCCTGTCCGGAATCAACGTCTACCTCATTCTTCCATTCCATCTTATAGGGCTGTGGGGCTTTCTTTGAGAACTGTTCTGGCAAGAAGCGCCTTGCTCGGGGCTGCAAGTTCAGGACGGTGGTCCCAACATCTGTGTCCGAGTCACTGCTATTGCCACCTACCGATAGCAAAAGGACAACATGGGCAAGCATTTTTGAGAGAAGGCATTGTAAGTGACTCAGCAATGCATGAGTGGGTCCAGCACCTGTTGTGTCCTCACGCCCTGGGCGCTGGGCAGGGGAGGTCAGAGGGCTCAGTCCCTCTAGCCCACAGACCTGGGCATGATACATAATCTCTGTGGGCGTTGTTGAATGTTCACACCCACACTGAAGGGCTTACTGTGTGCCAGGCAACTGTCATTATAATAAGCACTTTAAAACGCATTCACCTATTTAATCCTCACAATCACCCATTTGCCGGGGGAACTGAAGTTCAAGAGGTATTAGTAAGCGGTGGAGCTGGCTATCAAAGTGAGACTCCCAGGCAGCAGCAGCTGTGTTCCCACCTGCCCCATCAGAACGGTCCCAGGAGGGCTCAGCTCTAGGTCTGGCGCACAGAAAGCAGACCAGCAATTAGCTGCTATTATGAAAATTCGTCTCTTGCTCTGGAATCTCAGAGACAAGCTTCTTTATCTCCTTTATATTTTCATAAAAGGGCCAAAATACCAATGTGCACTTTCCAAACAATAAGAAGACACATGATCAGAACTAGCTGGTTGTGAAAATCCAGGTCAGGACAGCTCGTGGGAGCTGAGATTCTCGGGACGGAAGAGCGTTCTGGTGGGCGCACAGTGGTGACGTGGCCCACTGCTCTAAATACTCAGGCTGCCTGGCCTCCCTTCTCATTTCCCATCTCACCCATCATGACCACCAGCCATCATTAGACTTTCCTCTTCTCGGTTAATTAAATAAACGACCAGAAATAAAGGTGGGGGTTATTCTTACATCCCACATTTTAATAACATGGTCTCCTAATATACTTCTTCTGGGGTTCACAGAAAATGGCTTGAAGTCTACATAAAGATTATCATTAAGTCAAGAGATATTTGACTTTATAAGCCAAAACTTTAATGATTGTGGGCAGAAGTAAAATTTATGGCTGCCGTTATGAAAATAAATGAAAATTATAAAAATTTAATACACCTCTGCAAATTTACAACTTTCTGTTTACCTGCTCGCTGACCACAGGTAACAGCATTTGCTTTTGCTGTATCCAGTAGAATCATTATGGAAAATAACGGACTCAGTTATTTTTAATGTGTACAGAAGTTCCGTCCAAAAAGCTTACCATGCTAATAAGAAGTCACCACATTATTATTTTAGACTTGTAAACCATTAAACTCATTGTCCCTAATGAAGAAAAAGAATGGGGAAATTCTCTATTTTATGAACGTTAGTAGATAAATTTACTGTTTCTGCTCCAACTGAATTCATTACCTGCATTAGAAATATTCTTCTTCTTCTGTAGCTTTTCTGGAAGCTTGGTATTTTTTGGTAAGGATAAATATCGAGAGGTTGAAGTGGAAGCCTGTGGAAAACACGGAAAAGCTTATTTAGGCTATGCAGCTGTCATTTGTTATGTATCAGAAATTTAAAATCTTACATCAGGGGCGCCTGGGTGGCACAGCGGTTAAGCATCTGCCTTCGGCTCAGGGCGTGATCCCGGCGTTATGGGATCGAGCCCCACATCAGGCTCCTCTGCTATGAGCCTGCTTCTTCCTCCCCCACTCCCCCTGCTTGTGTTCCCTCTCTCGCTGGCTGTCTCTGTCTCTGTCGAATAAATAAATTTAAAAAAATAAAAAATAAAATCTTACATCAAACCCTGAAGTTAAGAATTAAAATCGCACTTCTCTCTTCCAAAATTACTTTGTGAGGTGCTAGGGGGATGGTGAATAAGGCTCCAAGCCAGAATTATTTCACTTAAAACAACGAAATCTCTTCTACAATGTAACAGAAGTCAGTATTAAGGAAAATGAAAATACAGTGGGACCATGAGAAACAGGAGTAATGAAATAATGATGAGAACCACTGAGTCTTCTCAAAGAGAAGCTATAGAGACACCGATTTATAAGAGTATTGCTAAAAAAGAACTAGAACCTACACATATGGAAAGAAAATATGTGAAAAATGTAGCATATTTAAGTTTTAATTACTTCAGTAAGTCTTGAAAATGACAGAATAAAAAGTATTACAAAAGCTAATTGGCTGACAATTCAAATGCCACAATCTCTACTTTCTTTAGCTCTTAATCAGTGCTGCCACATTTTCACGTTAAAAAGAAAAAAGATTAGGGGCGCCTGGGTGGCACAGCGGTTAAGCGTCTGCCTTCGGCTCAGGGTGTGATCCTGGCGTTCTGGGATCGAGCCCCACATCAGGCTCCTCTGCTATGAGCCTGCTTTTTCCTCTCCCACTCCCCCTGCTTGTGTTCCCTCTCTCGCTGGCTCTCTCTATCTCTGTCAAATAAATAAATAAAATCTTTAAAAAAAAAAAAAAAAAGAAAAAAGATTAATCTTCTTGTTCACATATTACCATGTTGGTCTCTAACGACCCAGTACAGAATATTATTAAAAATGAGATGCACTCCTAAAACTAATGCAACCTTGTGTGTCAATTACACTAAAAAGAAAAAAAAAATCCTAAAATGCAATGTCTGCTGTGTGAAATCAATCAATCATAATGTCCTTTAAAAACGATTTTCCTTATCTGTTGACCGTGCAGGGCTGTAACCTCTCCCCACGGAGATCAGACAGGACTTTTCAAATGTAGCTTGGTCCAGCCATGCTGTTTGGATCTGTAAATTGACTGACGCTTTCCTGTCTTCCCAATCTCCCTCCTCAAGCGCTGTTTTTCTCCACAGCACTCACTGCCTGCTAACGTAACAGATGACGCATTCCATTGCTGGGCACCTTCTCCCCACGAGAATATGAATTCTACAAGCAAAGGTATCTTGGTCTGTTTCGTTCACCAACATATTTTCAGTGCCTGGAACACAATGGGTGTTCTAGAAACCTCTGGAAAGACTTGACAATTAACTCCATCCCAGAATTCCTGTGAATCAATCCTCAGGGGCCATTCTACCCATAGAGCCTGCAGAATGGCTGTTGGAAGCCTTCCTCGTCACAGACAAATGGTAACAAACAGCAGTTACCCTGCGCTCCTGGTTCAAGCTGCTGTCTTTCCTGATGCTTTCTCGCAAACTGTGCCTTCGTCGGATTAGAATCTCCTTGGCTTGTCGCTCACTTGTGTCGGCCGTCAGGTTGTGTCTGTTGTAGGACAAAGTCTGAAACGGAAACACAAGAGACATTTTACAAGAAAAATGGATTGCTACCCCAGAGATTTCAAGACGTTACTATGTTACTGTGTCGCTTTGGCTTTGCACCTGAGTGGGGCACTTAACGAATGTGCAGAGCAGAAAAAGAAAGAAAGAAAAAGCATAAAAGTTAACGTGCATGAGAAAAAAAAGAAGTTAACATTCGTTCAAGGTTTAGAAGCACTCATCTTCTAATACAAGTCTGGAAGTTATTTTTCACTGAAAGTCTGATCTTCGTAAATCGGAAGAATGATGGAATTCATCAAGCACTTCTGTCTACTTTGAATTACTCTGTATGTATTTAGCCATCATTTACAGCTGAGGAAAAAGTACGATTCATCTTTATGCATTCTCTACTGAATAGGAATTACCGGTGTAAAAACAAACCACTTTGGGCCACTTGGTGGCGCCATGTCCTTCTGATTAACAACACTTTTCAACGGGGTTGTCAGAAGAAAAACCGGCTGCTAGAACCAGCAATAACCATGTGCTGATATTTGAAGCAGAATTTGTACCCAGGGCTGTGCATGGCATACAGTTTTAGTTTTATACGTTTCCTAAAGTGAATTGTAGTTAGTAATCAAGTTCATTTTCTGATAGAATAAATATAATATCCCTGTGTCCCAAACTATATTCTCAAAGAAATATCCGAAAGGGACAGAGAACAAGGCCCAAATCCTGCCTTGAGAAATCTGCTAGCTAGTTGGACATCGAAGGCTAACAAAATAATACAACTCATGAAGTGCTAAAACCGTGTGGTATGGTAGGAGCTCCAGAAAGTGCGATCCCAGACAGGGCTGGGAATAATATGGAGGTTGCTGGGGAAACCTGAAAAACTGGAGGATGTGGAGAAGCTGACAGGAACCAGTGGGACATTCCAAGTGGAGACCGAGAAGAGAGGAACAGGCCAAGGAAGGAAGACAGAACCTGGGCATTTGGGGAGGGGAGGGAGATAGATGTAAAGTTGGACACAGTAGAACTTGGAATCAGAGATCCCAAATTCTGAAAGGAGAGTCTAGCCTGTAAGCCACAACTGCTGTTTGTCTCCTTTTAAATAGAAAAATGCTGCCATTAAAGGTGCTGTAGGGAAAAAGGCGGAACAGCAGTAACGAGTGATGGAATGAGGACAGCCTTTGGGGAGACCAGCTAAGAGGGTACAGAAATGGTCCCAATAGGAGTGAAGAAGGCTCCTGACAGACTATGTGGGCTGTATGACACCTCCCCTACTGTACCTTAATTTATTCATCTATCAAATGGAAACAACAGAAACACCACTTGGAGGATTGAGTTAATACGTGTTGCAGTGGGGCATGGCCAACTGTATACACCCTCGAAATGTTAGCTATATCATTAGCCGATTGGTAGAATGGAGTGTTAACAATAGAACAGCAGGGGCTGTTCTGGGTGGTTCACTCAGTTAAGCAGCTCAGGTCATGATCTTGGGCTCCTGGGATCAAGCCCCACATCTGGCTCCCTGCTGGGGGGGGGTGTGCTTCTCCCTCTCCCTCTGCCTCCGCCCCCAGCTTGTGATCTCTCTTGCTCTCTTGCTCTCAAATAAATAAAATCTTTATTAAAAAAGAGAAACAAAACAATGAAACAGCAGTGAAAGTAGTCACTCAGGAAATACATTAAAGGAAGAAAACTGTAGCACTTGAATAACAAGGAAGATTAAATACATTTTAGTAAGTTTTCTTAAAGCTGTAAGTTTTCTTTTTTTTTTTTTTAATATTTTATTTATTTATTTGACAGAGATAGAGACAGCCAGCGAGAGAGGAAGCACAAGCAGGGGGAGTGGGAGAGGAAGAAGCAGGCTCATAGCAGAGAAGCCTGATGTGGGGCTCGATCCCAGAACGCCGGGATCACGCCCTGAGCCGAAGGCAGATGCTTAACCGCTGTGCCACCCAGGCGCCCCAAAGCTGTAAGTTTTCTAAGCTATAAACTATTTCCTTAAATAAATTAAAAGCCACAATTAGTTAACTCAGATGCTTTTATCTCCAAGTCCATAGTAGCGGAACTCCTGGGGGACTCCCAGGCTTTCATGGTGTCCGAGAGGGAGTGACACACCCTAACAAGATAGGACTCTCAGAGAAGAGAAGGTGCCTGGTGTGGGACATGCGAAAGCTTGGCATAATGGTTGGGCGATCTCCAGTACAACTGAGTAGCATGAAATCAGAAGGCATATTTTTAGCCAAAGGAAAGGAAACATTTTGCTAAATAAATTATTCTCACTCGCTGACGGATTTGATAGAGATTTCTGGATAATATTTCTCGAATTTCATCCATTTCACCAGGAGTGAGCTTCCTTATTTTTTCTTCACGACAATCACTGCGAAAGATTAGAAAAAGAGTATCTTTTACTATTCAACAAACATTGGAATGCTAAATTTTTCTTTTTGGAGATATAATATCATTTAAGAAGAATATCATTTGAGATTAAGAATCTTAGCTTAAAGAATAACACTTAAGCAGTATTCAATATTTTAAAATCACTCAAAATTCTAAAACTTTTCAGTGTCAATTATTCAAAATGAATTTAATCGTGCTCAAGTTTTCAGAGTCTGCTCACACAATCATTTTTTCCCCACCCAAGTATTTTTAAGGAAGAAAAACTGTAATAGCTTATACCACTATCGCTTTATTATTTTTAATACTCTGTTAATAAGGTAATACACAATTGAGTTTTGTTCCAACAGAAACTTGATTACCTACATTTTGCTATTAAGGCCTCGTCTTTTAAACACTTCATTAAAAACATTTGCAAAGACACCATTTATAATATGCATGTATACACAATCACCATTACTCAAGGATTTCATATTTGCAAAGTCACCTACTTGCTAAAATTTATTTGTAAACACAGTGCCAATACTCATGATACTTTCTCACTGACGTGCGCAAAGTGGGGGGAAATTTGAGTTCCCCACCGCACAGGTTCCTAGATGAGGCTGCACCTGGCAATGCCCTGCCTTCTCGTTTCAGCTCCTGTACTGTGCACACACGTCCTTTCTCATTTTTCTCATTTTTGTGAAGTGCTGTCGAACGTTCCTGAGCAAGAGAAAGCTGTGATGTGCCTTCCAGAGAAAAGTCATGTCAGATGAGTGAGGTGCTATTGGCCAGGAGTGGAGTGTTAATGAAACAGCAGATACTAAATAACGTGTCTTTAAATAGAAACATGCATAAAACAAGGTTGTGTATCAATTGGTTGACGAAAAGGTCGTGACCAGAGGCTCAGAAGAACCTAACCCTGCACTTTCCCTAGGAACAAGGGTCCAGTAGTCGCAAATCCACGTTCATGGTAATTTTACAGAGCATAACTACTGCCAACAATAAGAACCAACTGTATTTATACAGTTTTATTCTAACTCCTTCAAAAAGGCTTTGAGGGGGCCTACAAAAATATACAGTACAATAAAATACATAGATAAGAAGATAAATTAATTAATACAGGTCTAACAGAAGATGGGCTAGGGAGGTACCAATTGAAGAACATAGTTCTCTTATTTTTTTTTAATGCAAACTTGTTACGGAAAAACAAGCATCATATGAATTACCTATGCCCAAAGGGAAATGGAGAAACACAAACGAATGAACACAGAAATCTAAGGCTTCAGCAGAACAGACTTCTCTAGATATAAATGATTCATTTTTGCCTCAACCTTAATTGCTTGGATCAGTTTTTAAGAAGCTTCTTCTTAGATTGTTGCTTAGACAGCTGTCTGGGTCTCTAATCAGGTTTTTTGATCAGCAAAGTTAATTCATAGAATTTTAGAAGGAATTATAAGGTCAAGAGGTAACAATCGTTTGGGGATCTGACGTTCTTGTACAATGTTTCCACCAAGTTTTAGCCAACAAATGTTTGTATAACTGTAGCGATAAGTGCACAACTACCTCCCTTGTTTATATTTAAAATATATTTTATTGGAATATAATTCAAAAGAGAAAAGTGCATGAATCTTACATGTACGGCTCAATGAATATTCGCAAAGTGAATGTACTTGTATAACCACTACCCAAATCAAAAAAACAGAACGTGAGTTAAAACCCGAGAAACCATGTTGTATTCCACCCCGCAACAATCACTACTTCCCTTGCTCTTTGACAAAACAACCACTATCCTAACTTCTAAGTTGTTATAATAGTTGTACCTGAATTTGAACTCTATATAAATGGGGTCTTACCTATATAAACAGAGTGTACCTATGACTACAGTATGTATGTATGTATGTATGTATGTATTTAATTTCAATAGGTAGTCTTTTAAATTTGGATTCTTTTGCTTAGCACTGTGTTAGAGATTCATCTGTGTTATCACAAGTAGCTGTGGGTTGTTCATTTTTTTTTTTTAAAGATTTTATTTATTTCTTTGACAGAGACAGAGACAGCCAGCGAGAGAGGGAACACAAGCAGGGGGAGTGGGAGAGGAAGAAGCAGGCTCATAGCGGAGGAGCCCGATGTGGGACTCGATCCCGGAACGCCGGGATCACGCCCTGAGCCGAAGGCAGCCGCCTAACGACTGCGCCACCCAGGCGCCCTGGGTTGTTCATTTTATTCATTGTATAATATCCCATTACATGAATATATAACAATTTATCCATTTTACTGTTGATGGGTATTTGCCTTATTTCTGAATTTTGGATATGACAAACAATGCTTTTATGAGTATTCTCATATATATTTTTTGGAACACATATGATTATTGACCGTTTGGATACCCTATTTTATAAACTGCCTGAACACGTCTCTTGTCCATTTTTCCATAGGACTATCTTTTTTTTTTTTTTAGACCTTTCTCGGTTTTATGAGAGACAAGTATCTTCTCCCATTTTATGGTTTGCCTTTTCATTCCGTTAATGAAATATTTTCCTATTACAACAGTAACAGGATATTCTCTCATATAGTTTTCAAAAGCTTCATTTCCCCACTCCCATGCATACCTATGATACTCCTTGGCTTGATACAATGTGGAATAGTGTTCAAGTTCACTTTATCTCCATATGGATCCCTAACTGACCCAAGGCCATTTTGTAAGGTCATCTTTTCCTTACTACTTTGTACTGTAAACTTCGTCATTAATAAGTATCCATATATGCATGGGTCTATTCTAAACTCTTCCTTTGCTCCGCTGGTCTGTTTGTCCTTCTGTTTTGTTCAGTGTCACATTGTCTCAATCACGGGAGCTTTACAGAAAGTCTTGCTACCTAATAGTGTAAATTCTTCAAATTTGTTCTTCAGTTTTCAAGACAATTTTGTCTTAGTTAATCTGGGCCCTTGTATTTCCACAGAAATTTTAGGACCAGACCGTCTAATCACACACACACACACACACACACACACACACACACACACACACTGGGATTTTTAATGGAATTGTTCTGAATCCATAGATCAATTTGAGAAGATCTGAAAATCTTGTAATAGCGAGTCTTTCTTTTTATTAATATGGTCTTATCTGTTTGGGACTTTCTGTGGAGAGGTTTCAAGCATACTCTCTAAATTTCATTTTGATGTCTGAAATTGATGTCTATATTTCATGATACTATTCTAAACTGGGCATTTTTTAAAATGTCACTTTCTATTTGTTGCTATTTATGAAAACTACCACTGACACTTTTTACCATGTATTAAGAAACCTGGGTACATTTACTTATTATGTCTAATTA
This sequence comes from Ursus arctos, assembly GCF_023065955.2. Taxonomy (NCBI): domain Eukaryota; kingdom Metazoa; phylum Chordata; class Mammalia; order Carnivora; family Ursidae; genus Ursus; species Ursus arctos. The sequence goes on from NW_026623100.1 coordinate 7,208,231, forward strand.
TCTGTAGGTTCTTCTGGATTTTCTGTGAAAACAATCAAGCTGTTTGGGAATAATGACAGCTTTACTTGTTTTCCTATCCTTAATCTTTAATTTTTTTTTTTTTTTTTTTTTTTTTTTTGCTTAGCATTGGTAAAATATTCATAGAAATAGTAGTAATAGGCATCTGTTTCCAGATCTTGGGGTAAAGCTTTGACTATTTCAACATTTCAATATTAAAAATATCATATGCTGTAGATTATTTGTGAATAAACTTTATCAGATTGAGAAAGGATTTCTTCCATTCTTAGTCTATTTAGGTTTGGGTTTTTTTTTAAATCAATAATAGAGGGGCACCTGACTGACTCAGCTGGTTAAGTGTCCAACTCTTGATTTTGGCTCAGGTCATCATCTCAGGGTTGTGAGATCAGACTCCTTGTCAGGCTCTGAGCTCAGTGCAGAGTCTGCTTGTCCCTCTTCCTCTGCTCTTCCCCCTGCTTGCACATCTGCTCTCTCCCTCTATCTCATAAATAAATAAAGTATTTTTTAAAAATCAAGAATAGATCTTGAATTTTATCATATAATTTTTCTGCCTCTATTACAGATAAATAATAAAAACCTCTGATTTTTCTTCTGTTATTCTGTAAATGTGGCAAATAACAGATTGATTTTTTACTTTTAAGTCACCCTTATATTCCTGGAATAAGTCAAAATTATTGTGCTGTATATCTTTTTTACATATCTCTGGATTTGGTTTGCTAATACTATGTTTAGAATTTTTACAGAGGGGTGCCTGGGTGACACAGCGGTTAAGCCTTCCGCTCAGGGCGTGATCCCGGCGTTATGGGATCGAGCCCCACATCAGGCTCCTCTGTTATGAGCCTGCTTCTTCCTCTCCCACTCCCCCTGCTTGTGTTCCCTCTCTCACTGGCTGTCTCTCTGTCACATAAATAAATAAAATCTTAAAAAAAAATTTTTTTACAGAAATCTTATACCTATAATTTTCCTTTGCTAGTCCCATAAGACAATTTGGGAAGCTTTCCAACTTTTCTTACTTTCTGAAGAAGTTTGTGTAAGATTGGTTTTATCTCCTCCTTAAATGTTTGGTGGAATTCACAAATAAAGCCATATGGTCTTGGGGTTTACTTTGTGGGAACAATTTCAATTGCAGATTTATTTATTTAATACTTAGAGTACTATTCAAATTTCCTTGTCTTTTATGGGTTTAATTTGTTGTTCCTTTTTCTAATTTCCTAGCATGGATTATTGACTTTCAGCATGACTTTATTTGTAACATTTTCATTAAAGGTTAAAAAAATTTCCCTTTAAACAATGCTTTACACAAGTTTTCATATGTCGCGGTTTTCAAAATATTTTCTGATTTACATCACAGTTTATTTGATTCAGTTTTTATTCAACTTCTAAAGAAAGGGATATTTGACTTTTTATACTGTTTTATACTTAGTTTTTTATTCACTTCTGGTAAGGGGACATACCCTATATGAAACTTTTAAAGGCTTGATTGTTTATTATGTAGTTGAAATCTTCTGTATCTTTGCTGAAAGTATGTCTGCTTGTACTATCAGTTGTTAGCAGAAGAGCAATACAATTATCCACTATGATTATGAGTTTGTGTATTTCTACTTATGGCTCTGTCAAGTTTTAGTTTATATATTTTGAGGCTATGCTATTATTTATATGCTAATTTAGACTTTTATATCTTCTTTTAGAATTCAAATTTTTATCATTATGAAATGAATCTCTGCATGCCTAGCAATATTTTTCTCATTATGTTTACATTTTATGATAATTATACAAACTTTCTTTTGTTTAGTGCTTCAACAAGATATCTTTTTTTTTTTTTAAGATTTTATTTATTTATTTGACAGAAATAGAGATAGCCAGCGAGAGAGGGAACACAAGCAGGGGGAGTGGGAGAGGAAGAAGCAGGCTCCTAGCGGAGGAGCCTGATGTGGGGCTCGATCCCAGGACCCCGGGATTACGCCCTGAGCCGAAGGCAGACGCTTAACCGCTGTGCCACCCAGGTGCCCCTCAACAAGATATCTTTTTACCAACCTTTCACCTGTAAACTTTCTGTACCCTTAGGTAGAAGTACTGTCTCTTATAAGCAACATCTAGTGAGTTGTATATTTTTATCCATTCTGATCATCCATCCTTCTAAATGGAGTACATTTATATTTAATGCAATTACCTTGGGGTTCAAAACTATCACCTTACTATTTGCATTCTATTTGTTCTATAATTATTTTTTCTACTTTGTTGCCTTTTTAAATTTTATTTTATTTTGCTATTTTATTTCCCTATTCTGTTAGCTTGTTACATTCATTTACCGGTTTTTTAGTGGTTTCCTGGGATTACAACATTAGAATACAACAACACCAGTCACCTCCTGCCAATTTATAAGCTATTTTTGTTGTTAATTTTAATTCTATTTACATTCAAAATCCCACAGACATTATTTTATGTAATTAATATTCATTTAGGTTTTATAAATATTCATCATTTCCATTATTTTAATTTCTTCCTTAATCTCCGAGCTTCCCTAAGAGACTCTTCCTTCTGTCTGTCTAAAACTTTTATCATTCAATTTGGTATGATTTTTTTTATTTATCTGAAAACATTTTTATGCTACTTTTTTTAAAGAATATTTTAGCAGGATATGGAACTCTAAGTCATCAGTCCCTTTCTTTCAGAATTTGGAAGATACTAATGGTTTCCATGGCTTTTGTTGAAAAATCAACTGTCAGGGGTTTTTTTGTTGTTGTTTTTCTCTTTTGAAGAAAATAGGTCTCTTCTTTCCTCTGATTATGTTCAAAATTTTCTCTTTGTGTTTTTGACTTGTAGCAGTTTTACTAGCATTTGGTTTTGGTTTTCTTCTTACTTAATCTGCTTGGGGTTTGTCACAGTTCATGTCTTTTATCTGTTTGGGGAAATGCTCAGTCATGATCTCTTAAAATACTATTCCTACTAATTTACCTCTCATTGCCATTTGGAATGTTTCACAATATCCATATATTTCTTACTTTGTTTTCCATAGGTTTTTTTCACTCTATACTTCATTCTGATTATTCCTTCTGTTCTATCTTCCAATCAATCAATTCTCCCTACAGCTGTGTCTTACCTACTTTTACACCATCAAATGAGATCCTAAATTTAGTCAATTTTTAGCTCAAATATTCCACTTAGATCTTTTTTATTTATAGAATGTCCATGACAATGTCAAAAGTGTTGATGCCATTTTCCTTCCTTAAACATACTTTTCTTTTATTTTAAAGTCCCTAACTCAATTATCTGAAACCCCCTTGTATCTGTTACTACTCTCTGTTTTTGTTTATCTTTTTTCAAAGTTTCCAATAACATTTCCTTGTCTACTCATATGCTTTTGATTGGTTGCTAGACATTATATATGAAAAATCATGGAGGTAGTTTAAGACTCTTTATAATCTTATTTTCCTCCAGAGAAGATTTAAGATTATTTCTCTCGGTCAGCTGGGATAACAGTAATATCAATCTCAGATGATTTAGACAATCACAGATTGAGATAATTCTAGGTCAGACTTCTTTCCTTTGAGGGTTAAGGTGTAGAATTCTGAAGTAATAACCCATAGCTGAGGACAAAAGCTCCTCCTTCTTGGTAGGTCCTCAATTCCAATTTTACTCTTGAAGACCAATCAGTCTGTCAAAACTTGTTTTAGACTTTTAGACTGCCAGATAATTTCTCTGTGATCCAGGGAAAAAAGGGCACCAAATGCCAGTTCCATCTTCTTGGACTTCCCTTTTCTGTTGACTCTTGGCCAAGAAATTCCTCATTGTACTAGTACTTTCCAGCTTTAAAGCAGATTTTTAAAATATATTTTGTCCTTTTTTTCTAGTTGCTCTCGTAGGATAGTTTGGTCTAGAACACTTAGTCCATTACTGTCAGAAAAACAATTCCTTATCACCTCCCGTTTTGCTTCTAATTTCCCCTAAAGAAAACATTTCAGGAGATATGGAATGGTCAATATGGTACTCATTGATCTAACTATGAGGCTGACCATTAACTCTGCTACCCCCTTCCATAACTTTAAACCTCTGCCTTTTCTCTGCTTACTACCAGTTTTCTAAGTGAACTATAAACAGAGTAAAACTAAGATTTTTTTTTCTTCTGTGATCACAAAGACAATGGCTCTCCTTTGTGAAGGTGAACAACTGAATTATCCCTTGCTACAACTGCAAATGGACTAGTGCATAAGAAACATCATTAACTTGTAAAGCTAGAGGGAAACACAGATCAAGTCTAGCCCCATTTCTACTTGGAAGAAACTCAATCTCAGGGAAACAGATGAACCAGCTTGAGGACACACAGTGAATTATTGCAGGGTGGGACTATAAATCAGTCACTCTGCTCACACGACTGTTTCTAGTGTAGTGTAATGCCTTTACCTCCAAGCCATCCTGACCACTAGTTCTTTTATTCTGCATTGTGTAAACTCCCATATTTCTAATAGGGGTTTTACATCTTAGTAAAAATCCTAGTTTGTACGGTTGGGTGTGATTTGGAGTTTCCTGTCTCATTTCAGCACTCCCATAGATAGCATTTTAATTAGGTGACATGTATTTTAAGTATACTTCTAGCTCCTCAGTGAAATAAGAAATCAGCAGAACCTGTAATTTCTATCATTTTTGTGGTAGGGAAGGGTAGACGTTTACATGCTAAAATGACCTATTGTTAACTGAGCATTTACTCTTCTGCTACAGACTTGCTGTAAGATTTTGGGTAAGTCACTTTAGCGTTCTGAATCTTCACTTCCTCATATTTAAAATTTTAAAAAGTTCCTCATATTATATCAGTGGCTCTCAATCTTGACTGCATAGTGGAAGCATCTGAAGAACTTATAAATAAAATACACCCATACCTGGGCCTTACCACCAGCGATTTTGGTTTTACTGGTGTGGGTGGGGCCTGGACACCTGTATTATTTAAATGCTCCTAAGATATTTTTCATATGCAGCCTGGGTTGAGAACCACCGTGCCAGATGATCTCTCATGTTCTTTGCAAGCCTTAAACTATGACTGTATGAATGATCTCTGAGGAAATAGCTATCTAATTACATGATATTTACAAATCACACACCATTTCAAAATGCTTGCTAAAGAGGCACTTGCACAAAGTATTGAACTACCTCAAGAAAATATAGCGAAGGCATAATCGTCCTAAACATGACAAAGTCTTTTCTGACTAGCCAATTCTAAAATAACATGATATGATGTGACCTGATGTGACATAACAGAAGGCATACATTTCTAGGCTTCACATTTTAACCAGAATCTCATTCTTCTGTGAGGTCTAGGACGCAGATGAAATTTGTTACTACTACTGGTTTCAAAACACTATGAAGCCGTACTTAGTAGTACTAACTTCTACTTGCAAAACAGCACTTACTTCAGAGATGCAAAAGAAGGAACCGCACTTATCATCCCGGTCTCTGCCATCTCAATGGCATGTTTTATTTCAAGCTTTTTATATAAAGACACAATGCTTGACTTGGGTTGGTTTTCCCGAATCAAAAGCTTCCGCAGGTATTTGTCATCGAATTTCTTAAACCTGGAAATAAACAAAATGCAAGCTTCAATTAATTCATACTACATTGACCAAAAAAACCCCCCAAAAAACCCCAAACACAAACCTGTTTTTACCACCATTTCTACCACACCCGGGGAAAAATTGAGTAGTAGTATTTAGCTTGTCTGATCAATATATATATTTTTATATGTGTATACCTGAATATAAGTGCATATAAAATATATATATGTAAATGTTACTATCGGTACATTTTTGTATATAGCCATGATATACATATATCTAATATTCACTAATTATAGATTAAAAGACGTGTATTTTTAACATTTGCTACTTTCTTGCTTCTCCTTTCAGTGACATTACTCAAAAGTGTTAATACTTCCTCCAATTCCTCCTCTGATTATCTTTTGAACATTCACAAATTAGGCTTTTGCCCTAATACTCTGCTGAAGCGACTCGTGCTGAGGTTGTCAGTGACCCCACAGTGTAAATCCAATGGCCAATCATTAGCCCTCACCTTTCCTCACCGCTCCTGCTTAACATCTTCCAGAACGTCACACACCCCTGGGTTCCCTCCTCTTTCTCAGCCTCTTTTGTTGGGTCTTTTTCTTCTTTCTGGCCTCCTGATGTAGGAGTGCCCAGGGTTCCATCTTGGTCCTCTTGATCTCCGCTTGTTCTCTGGCCATCTTGCCCAATCTCCTGATTTTAATGGCATCTCTGCCAGTGACTCCCACCCATTTGTATCTCCTGCTCCAGTCTTGTCCCCACGGCCCAGAAATGACTATTCAGCTGCCTGGTTAACATCCCCACTTGGATATCCAGTTCTCAAACTCGATGTTCCCAGATCGAACGCATTTTCTCCTACAGCCCTTGCCATTTCAGTTAATGACCACTCCACCAGGTCAAAAACCCTGATGTAACATTTGATTTTTCTCCTTCTCTCACATTCCATGTTACGGCCTGAATTGCGTCACCCCTAAAAATCACAGACTGAAGTCCTCACCCCTAGCCCCTCAGAATGTGACTGCATTTGGAGACAGGGTCTTTACAGTGGTGATGAAGTTATGAGGTCATTAGGGCGGGTCTCAATCCAATACGACTGGTGGTGTCTCTAGGACTAAAGGAAATTTGGACAGACATGCAAAGAGGCAGGAAGGAGGCCATCTGCAAGCTGCTTCCCTCGCGGCCCACAGAAAGAACCAAATCTGCTGATACTTTGATCTTGAACTTCTAGTCCCCAGAACTGTGAGAAAATAAATTTCTAGTGTTTAAACCACGTGATCTGAGGTCCTTCGTTAAAGCAACTCTAGCAAACTAATACTTCATATCCAGTCTATCGACAATTTCTGCTGGTTCCACCATCAACACACACACACAATCCAACCATGCCTCACCACTTCTACGCCCGATCTCTTGGCTCTACCCTGGTCCAAGACATCATCATCCCTCAATGGATTTTTGCAACAGGCACCCAACTGCTCTCCCTGCTTCCACCCCTGCATTCCTACAGACTACCCTTGACACAGAAGCCAGAGTGACCCTGATAAAATATAAGTCAAACCACATAAAACTCTGCATCTCAGATGAGTAAATGCACAGTGATCTGGGGGCCCTACACAATTTGGAGCTGTATCCCTTGGCACTGTGCTTCTCACATCCAGCCTCACTGGTGTCCTTCCTGCCCTGGAAACTTGCCAGCTCTGCTCCCATCCGTGGGCTTTTACACCCAGTGTACTTTGCACCATGAACACCTTTCCCCCATACACCTGCAGGGCTCAGTTACAGAGCCTCCTTTAAGTGTTTCCTCGGGAGTCATTTATCAGAGAAGCTCATTAGAACTGCATGCCATCTCCCACCCCCTGAACTTCCTATTCTCCCTGCCAGATATATTTTTCTCCATAGCAATTATCATTTTCCAACATGCTATATAATTTATCTTACTTTCTGTCTCCTAGCACTAGAATGATATATATGGGCACAGATTTTGTTGTTGTTGTTGTTTTTCCACTTTTTCCTTTATCACCGGTGCCTCGGACAGTGCCTGGCACACTATAAGCACAGATGGTAGAATGGATCATTTGGTCTCAATTCCTCCCTGTAGCCACACCCTCTGCCCTATTACTTGGCGATGGCCTTCCACCATGGCCCAGATGACCTGTGCTGTCCTGTTTCCTGCCACTGGCCTCAATAATGTTCCCTGGTGTGGTCAGGGGGCTGTAGCAGACATGACAATTGGGACAGAGGCTTAAAATGGGCTTGTGTACTGAAGCTTACCTCTTTTGTTTCCACAATTACCATGACAAGGATATGCGTGGAGTGACTCATGAGTCCCAAGACAAAGGTGAATGCCACATGAAGCATAGTTCAGTCACTCCAGTCACACCAGAGAAGGCCAGCCAGGATCAGCTGACAAAACCAACCCACCCCGGGGAAGCAGGAGCAAGACCAGTCCGCAGCAGCCCAGCGCAGCCAGGCCCAGAGCCCGGACTCTCAGACTCCTGACTCACAAGCTTTAATAATGTGACTGTTTGAGCAGCTGAGTATCGGGGTGGTTTGTTATGTAACATTATTAGGCCAATAGGTAAGCAGAATAGCATGCAAGGACTATTTGTTGAGAAAGAAAGAAACGCATTACGGTGATTACCATAAGCCCAAGGAGGTTTATGGGTACACCTGTGCTATGAAAGGAACAATGGGAACCCACATTCTTGGTACTAGCCCTTTGTTCTACACTGGAGGGCGATGCATAATGAAAGAGTCATCCTTTTCACTGGCCACTACACAAAAGAGGCGCCAAGTTTTTTTCTAAGTTGATTCTGCAACACATCTTTTTAAACTTCTGTTATTTTTATTACTGTTTTGGCTTTTCACTAGAGAGAAACAAAAGGAAGAATAAGCATTAAGGGCAAGGGCATCTGATTTAGCATAGGAACCCTGCGCTTTCTTTGCTTTATTTTCACACTTTTCGTTTCTCTGCCAACCTACACCTGGGCGCTCTCTCGCACCATCATTAGACTCCTTTTACCAAGTGTGGGAAACTTCCCTACTCAAAGGTTTAAGCCTTACCCTTTCCCAAAGGATCAGATGCCTCACGAATTCTCTGGCAAGACCACTAGACATCCACAGCATGAAGGATTCCAGAGGAAATGGAAAGATACCCAACATACCTACAACAATCCACTTCTTTATTTGTGCTTTTTAGTAACACCCACAGTTACGTACATACCAGAGACAGGCCCTGAGCAGAGCTCCTTTTAGAAATGATCTGCGTCAGCACCAAATTCCTCCATACCCACACACACTTCCCTGCTCTACCTGCGATAACCAGTGCGCCTGACAATCCGGGGAATTATTTGAAATTGACCTGGAGTCTGTCACGCACGGAAATACCCAGGCGTTGAACGAAACGTGTACACTGTGGAGAAGAATGTGAGACATGTAGCAATATTACCTTTCAGACACGAAATCAGAGTTGGCGCTGCCATCTTTAGTATTTATAGTCCAATTAGCCTGGCAGCCTGTAGATGTTTGCTTGGAACAGACTCACGGACCCTCGAGACAGGTAGGATGTAGCCAGTCTTTCTCTGACGTTCCTTCACCTGAGGTGCCAGACCAAATCCACAGGACCCCAAGGTCCATGACTTCCTCCTAACACGGCCCCAGGGATGCTGACCTGATTCCTACGCCTGCTCACGTCTAGTTCCCCCTGTTTGGGTGGCAGAGCAGTGGTATAAATCCTTAACCCAATTTCCCTTTTGGAAAGGAACCACCTGTTCTGGGCGACGACTCTTTCTTGTCCCTCCAGGGAAGGACTGATGGGATGCTGGAGGAGGGGAAAAAAGTGATCGGGTGGAAAGGGAGGAGGTAGTTGGAAAACAGGTCTGGCTGAGGAAAAAACAGAGGAAGAGAGGCAGAAAAGTCTGAATCGCTGGCTTGGCAAAGACAAGGATCCGTGTTTGTTGGGAAGGTCCCGGGGACATAAAGCAGGGTAGCTCGTAGAAAGTCACAGCGCAGATGGGTAGGGTTCTCTCATCCATCTCCTGCCTGCAAAAATGTGAATCCTGCCCAAGATAAATGGTCATTTTCTTCCATACTTTAACAATGGAGATTTCAGTTTGCTTTATTACTTTGTGCCCCCACATAGCTAACCGGGAGCTCTCTCCATACAAATAAACTATTTTTCCTTCGCTTCTAAAGTAAGGCTAAGTCCAAGAGGCTTTTCTACATTAGCAAACAGTGTGGTCAGGTTTGTAAAGGGTGTCTTAGCACTTAGAGTCTCTGTAAATCATCTTACTACTTAATGATATCACTCACTCACACACACACACACACACACACACACACACCCATTTACTATGTGACTGCTTTGTTGCCTTCATTATATTGCAAAATTTTAAAGTCCTGAGTTCATGGTTTATACTTCTCCTGTAATCCAGCATCATGTCAGGACATGTGAACAAACAGTAAGCACTCAAAAACTCCCTGATGTGAAATTACATAAACTGGTAGGTTGGTCAACTTCATGGAATTAGCAGGGGGGGGGGAGGGCATCTATCAGTAAGTTAGGAAAGCAAAGGCAAGAAAGTAAGAGGAATCTACCAAAATATAGTTTAAATCTGTTGTCTGTCTCCTTCAAAAGGCTTTCCTAACCAGTGATGTGCTGATAAATGTTAGCAAACTATTTTATGGGAAAAAAAAATAGGCCCTGGTTCATAGCGTTCGTCAGTTCCACGGCACACTCCCCCCACGGCTGACTACCCATGTGGATGGCACTGAATGTGGAGTCAGGAGCAAAGGTACACGGTCAGCTCCTGGTGGTCAGGTGAGCTGGCTCCCGTGCTCTGTGGTCCCCATCCCTGCTGTCAGAATTAATCCCACAAGTCTGTTTTTCAGTTTATGTGAAAGCAGGTACCTAATTCTGCCTGGCTAGTGTACCTTGTCCATACCAACTACAGGACCCTTGAAGAGGGGCGCCTGGGTGGTGCAGTCGGCTAAGCGGCTGACTCTTGGTTTCAGCTCAGGTCATGATCTTGTGGTCATGGGATCGAGCCCCGCAGCAGGCTCTGCGCTGGCTGAGGAGTCTGCTTGAGATTCTTTCTCTCTCCCTCTGCCCCTCCCCAGTATCACGCACGTGTGCACTCTCTCTCAAATAAATAAATAAAATCTTAAAAAAAAAAAAGATTCTTGAAGAGAGACACTGAATCCTATTTATCCACCACAAAGCCTTTAAAGGTTAAAAAAAAGAGACGCATTTATATAAGCATACGTAATCTTTCATATAAGTACAGCTTTAAAAATACTTGTTATTTCTATTTGTTTTAGTATTTGTATTTAAAATTTATTTGTAAAATACTTGTTAGTCTATTTATATCGGCAGGTGCTCCTAAGCTCTGCATTTGACAAAGCCCCTCAACATGTGTGGGACAACAAACAGTAACAGAACCCTCGGTGTTTCACCAAATAGACTCTCTTCTTCAGCCTCCCTTGCAGTGAGAAATGCCCTCACGACTGAGTGCCAGCCACAGAAGGCCAGGCCACGTGTGTAACGGGAAGGACTGTGTGAAAGCTTCCGATAACTCCAGTTAGGAGGAAGCTGGTACATATTCTTTGTCTCTTTCTTCCTATGTGTAACCTGGAAAGTACGCATGATGGCTGATGCTGGAGCAGCCATTCTGGTCTAAAAGGCAGCCTTGGAAATGGAAGTTGTTCATGGATTCACCAGGATGGAAGTGTCCTGGGACCATGACGAGTCTGTGGAGCAGAGCTCACCTATTACACCTGCATCATCCTCAGATTTCTGGCTTTTTACAGAAGGCTCTCTGTGATTGCTGAACTTTATCTCAAAGGACATACTATGGCACAACACGGGAAAGATGTGACCTCTGAAAAATAACAGGTAAGTCCTGCTTCCAGACTGAGCCAGAGCCCCGTCATAGTATAATAGCATAAGACGTTCTTACTTGTCTCTCCAAAAGTTGTGACCCCAGTGTCCACAAACATCTTCAATCCCAGTCTTCACATGATCAAAAAACTAAAACAGAAAAAGAAGGCTACTGATTAATTTTTACCTGAAATCAGTAATTTGCAGTCTACTTTTATCATGCCTAGACTTCAAAGACCCTGACCATTTTTGCTTTTTTTTTTTTTTGCTGTTAGGTTTTTGTTTGTTTGTTTTGTTTTGTTTTTACTAAAAGCAATGAAACAATGATTCATCTCCAAATACATTGATTTTATTATATCAATATTAGGCAATTCTCAGGTTATTTTTCTCATCATAACAGCTTGTTCGTAATTTTGGAAAATATGAAATATGGTGATAATTTTCCAGTAGAAACATTTTCAGATTGAAGGAAGTGACAAGAGGGATTCCTTGTTCCTGGGTGCCCGGGTGGCTTAGTCAGTTGAGCGTCCAGCCCTTGGTTGCCATTCAGGTCATGATCTCAGGGTCACGGGACTGAGCCCCACGTTGGGCTGTGCACTCAGCGGGGAGTATGCTTTGGGATTTTCTCTCTCCCTCTCCCCCTGGTTGTGCTCTCTCTCTCTCTAAAATAAAATCTTAAAAAAAGAGAGAGAGGGAGTCCTTGTTCCCCCATTCTCAGGTCTAGCAGGTTAATTTGGAGAAGCCACTGTGGGGCTGTGCTCACTCTAAACTCCCAACTCATGCCTTCTTGGCCCTCTCTCCCTTTTACCCTCTCCTTTGAGAAATGATCGCCAGAATGTCAAGCTGTCGACTGAATCCAACAAGCTTTTCTTTTATCACTTAAATCATTATTACTACATGAACACTTACCCGACAATGGATTTCTTCACTGACCGCTTGCTGTTTCTTATTGGACCTCTTAACATCGAGAAATTCCACCAGTGGTCGGATAGTAATTCCCTGCACAGAAAAAGAAAGAAAAGAAAGAAAAGAAAAGAAAAGAAAAGAAAAGAAAAGAAAAGGAAAGGAGAAAGAAAGAAAGAAAGAAAGAAAGAAAGAAAGAAAGAAAGAAAGGGAGAGAGAGAGAGGAAGGAAGGAAGGAAAAGAAAGAAAGAAAGAAAGAAAGAAAGAAAGAAAGAAAGAAAGAAAGAAAGAAAGAAGAAAAGGAAAGGAAAAGAAAAGAAGGAAAAAAAAAGGTATATCTTCTTATAAAATTAAGTGAAGAATTCAAGAATAACTTTTATTCTTCTGAGCTTTGATAACCAACAAAAGATATCCTCCTCTCAAGATTTAATACAGTATATGTAACATTTTGTTAATTTTTCCTCCTCTCCAATAACTGACATATTTTCAGAGGGCCATGTCCCAACACGTGCTGCTAGAAACCAAACAATGGACAAGGTTCAAGAAATTGCAAACTAATTCTAAGTAATCCTAAGAAACAGAGAAAGACAGAAATTCCAAGAAACAACAAAGTATTATCCAAGTCAGAGGAATCACCTACTTGCATTATCCTTGGAAAACTTTTCAATAATTCTTACATTCATTAATTTATTAAAACCATTTTAGTGGTACTTCCACGGCACACGTTAAGGTCTTGCATATGGGATACAGAGATAAATAGTTAAGGCACTCAGTTCTAGGACTTCGTAGTTTTATAGGGAGAAGGATATGTCAAAAACAGTTACAGAGTAGGCAAAAGGAAGAATGAGAGATACACAGGAAGCCGGTCCAGAAAGGCCTCATAGAGAGGGAAGAGTGAATAATAGTCTTAAAAGATGTTGGAAGCCTATCACAGCAGGGACCGACCACGAGCAAAGAATCAGCAGCAAGAAAGGGTACAGAGGGGTTTGGGCATATCTGTGAACTTGAAAAATGGAGAGAACCATAAGCTATTTAAAAAACCTAAGAAGAGGGGCGCCTGGGTGGCACAGCGGTTAAGCGTCTGCCTTCGGCTCAGGGCGTGATCCCGGCGTTATGGGATCGAGCCCCGCATCAGGCTCCTCCCCTAGGAGCCTGCTTCTTCCTCTCCCACTCCCCCTGCTTGTGTTCCCTCTCTCGCTGGCTGTCTCTATCTGTGTTAAATAAATAAATAAAATCTTTTAAAAAATTAAATAAATAAATAAATAAATAAAAAACCTAAGAAGAGAAGAAAAATTTTCTTAACATGATGAAAAAGACATCTGCCAGAAATCTGTCCTGAACATCTGACTTAATAATTAAACATTAAAAGCCTTTCCATTAGAAAGGATACTCTATCTGCTATTTGACACAGTTGTACCTGTCTCAGGCAATTAAATAAGAGACAAAAAGGTAGAAGTATAGACACTAAAAATGAAATAACAAGATTTTTGTTGCTCATGAGTGATCTAGTTTTTGTCCTAAAATATCTAAGACAATCTCTTTTCATTTAAAAATACCAAGAAAGTTTAATAAAGTGATTAGACATAAAATCGACATACACAAATCCATCCCATATGCTAATTAAAAAAAGAAACAATAAATACCTCCATGAGAGAATATATATATATATAATATTAATGTGTACCAATATATAATAATATATAAAATACATATAGTATACTATACACACTAAATATATATATATAACATACTCTATCTCTCTATATAATATGTAATCCTATCATGAAATGCATAAAACCTTTACAAAAAGAACTATAAAACTTAGTAAAAGGATATTCAAAAGATCTGAGTTTTGCAAAGACACTTCCTAGACAGGATTATGTAACAATATTGTTGACAATTTTATCTGAGTACATGCAATACAATACCATATTCCAAAAGGATTTTTATTAAGAGAGCTGGAGAGGTCAGCTCTTAAGTAGTCTGGGGCAGTAAAGGTAACCAGGAAAATTAAGAAAAAGAAGAATGGTAGGAGAACTTAGATATCAAAACAAACAGTCAGCTAATACTCTTAAAATTACGAGATACTAGCACTAAGTGAGAAGGTGAGAACGTGGGGTCAAGGAAGATCCCCAAGACTCCTGAATGGTAGGCAGACGGCTGGCCTTTCTTGGCAAAGGGAACACATGCATGAAGGTGGTAAGTGGGTTTGGGGGGATGGGGAGGGAATATGTTCCCTGCCAAGCATTTGATTTCATCTCGCCTTTCTGCATGTCTTTATTTGAGAATGCTTTTGATGATATAAACTGTGACACACACACACACACACACACACACACACACACACACTTTTTAAGGGAGATCATTCACTGTGTTCCATCAATCTGGCCTCCAGCATTTTTAAGCTTAACTTTAACTTTCTGGAGTGTGAAACGATTTTGACCAAATTTGGTAGAAGACACACCTTATGTCCTATTTGCATTTCAGTCTGTCACTCTGAAATAACACAGGAGGTAATAAACAGTTCTCCAATGAACAGGTATCCCGTAATTTTTAACTTATGTAAATGAAAATGGGCGTAAACGTGGTTTACGGAGATGCGTGAGTCCACTGAACTCCAGATTCCATGAAGATTCCACTGATTTAATAACCACTCCAGAAAAAAAAAAAATCAACAAAATCAAAGCAATGTTGAAACTATATAGCGTGGTCTAAGGACACTAACTATTGTTTTGCATGCTCTTTTCCTATCAGTATCCATTTAGTACAAAAAGAAATAAGTGAGGGCCCAGCAGTTGTAAATACAGGACATAAAAATAAAGACAGGACACAGGCCCCAATCGGGATGCTGACTCCTTCCACTGAACAGATCGTCTAGAAGTTAGCGCATTGTCACAAATAAAACAAAACTGATCGACTACAGGAAGCAAGTGTGGCCTGGTGCCTAGTGCAGCTCCAGCTCCTAAAAATACCCCATATTATAGTTTATAATTAGTGTATTGGTTTCATGCAACGGATCACGGACACTGTCTTTGAACAACCTCTACTTAAAGAGCTCCTTTCAGAGTCTCCTATTTGCTCTTTGAAGTATTTGCAGTTGTCATGTCATGTCAACAGGTCTGATGTGATAGGTTCCTCTCCCTCCCTCCTTCCTTCCTTCCTCAATCCATCTATTTTGGAGGCAGAGGACCTGGCATCTATGGACATCATATTAAGTTCCCCAGGCTGGATGCTATCCTCTAGGAGCTCTGGGTCTTGCATTGGGAGAAATACAGGAAAAACAAAACAAAAACGACAACTAACCCTTGAGAAGCCACCTTATTTTAACCACATTGGAAAATTTCCAGTTCAGGTCACCCGGGAAGCAACCTGATAAGCCTCAGAAACATAGCTTGTTACCATCCGTGTAGGTTAAAACAATAAAGAAACGCCTCGGTTTTCCATCAAACCACTGAAAACCGTATTTGCAAAGGACAAGTGACAGGTTCACCCATTCATTCGGCTTTGGCACAATCCGCACAAGACCTCGGGGCCGGACCTGCTGGAAGGGAATCACTTCACGGCAGGCACGAACAGGAGGCCGGCCGGGCGAGCTCGGTTTTCCACCCTGTGCCGCTCTGTCTCCACCCGCCCCGCCTGCTTCTGCAGACACAGAAAACAGCCGCTGTCTGATGAAGTCGTGAGCGTTCTTCGGGTTTCAGCTTTTGGAAGAAAAGGATTTCTTGTTTGGTGGTTTTTTGGTTTTTTCTTTTTTTAATTACATTTAGAAGGAAAAAAAAAGGTGGGAGGAACTGCCTCATATTTCTCTGCTGGTCTAGTAGACAATGTCCAGGAAAACTTAAAGAAACTGTCTAACAACAAAAACTGTCGCTCTCATTGCTCTGCGATCCCGTTTCCCCTGTAAGGCCTTGCTCGCCTTACACACTCGATCACAGAGGTCATGAGCCGGCTGCACACGCGGTTATTTATCTTTGAATGGGATAAGTGGGCAAGAACCATGAAAGTGTTCTCAGGGGTGCTCACGCTCTTCACGCCACAGTCCCCCGGCCTCTGTGTATCTTTCTCTCCAGACTTAACCACACTGCGCAGTAACTGGCTGCCAGACGTCTGTCTCTTCCCCTAAATCACGTCTTTCTCTTCACTGTGCCATCAGGGCTTCTCTCTACTGTCCCGCCAGCATTCAGGATGCTACTATGGCTCCCATCTTTGAAAAACACAAACAAAAGCCCTCCTCTGGCCCACATTTCCCTCTCACTGCCACCCCTTTCCTCTCCCAGACCTCAGCAGACTTGCCTTCTATCTCCCGTCTCTCTTTATCCTTCTCCCTGGAATCCAATGGACTGGAGTTTCCTCACCATCTGACCCCAGTGCTGTCGTGAAGATGTCCATTCGTCACGGACTTTCCCACCTTGCCTGACCGAGCACCCCATTTGTCACAGTTGCTAGAACCCTCTCCTTCCTGAACACTTCCTTCCCTTGTGTGGATGAGCGCCTCTGGATGCTTCTCCCATTTTACTCTTCACCTTTTTTAGTCTCCTCGAGTGGTTCCTGAACGTTCTCTTGACTTCTCAATACTGGTATGCCTCCTTTTCTATACTCTCCCTATGCTCGCTCCTGAATTGTGTCTTCCAGACTCATGTCTTATAAACCATTTATATATCAATGAGTCTCTAATTTCTATTTCCCGCTCTGGCTTCTCCATAAATTCTAGACCCGTACATACAATTGCCTAGTCAATATCTCCATTTGGATGTCTAATATGCAAATATGCATGTCCAAGATGTATGTGTCCAAACCCAAACACCCGATTCCCCACCCCTCAAACCCAATACTCCAGTGATATTAAACATCTTCTTTCACCTAGTTGTTCAGTCACAAACCCTTGCAACTATCTTCATGCTTTCTCTTACATTCTAAATTATTCACCTACATTTTTATCTTAAAAAATCTAATCATCTTGCTCATTTCATCATAGAACCAGAGTGAAGTTTTATTAATTCCACAAAACTCCACTTAATAATGGTATATGTTAATTAAATATAGGAATGTGTCATTGTTACACCAGATACGTAATCTTAAACATGATCACTCCTTTAGCAAACTGAAGTACAATGTCTATAAAATAGTTGGCATCATCGCCCCAGTTTCACAGGCTAAGTCAGCAGAGGTATTTTTTTATTTTTATTTTTTATTGCGGGGGAGGGGCAGAGGAAAGGGAGAGAGGAATCTTAAGCAGGCTCCACACTTAGTGCAGAGCCCCACGGAGGGCTTGATCTCACGACCCTGAGATCATGACCTGAGCTGAAATCAGGAGTCAGATGCTTAACCGACTAAGCCACGCAGGTGCTCCCAGAGGTATCTGATTATTGGGAAAGGCCGGGCCACCCCGGGTCCTGACTGTCCCACACATTCTTGCAGAGGGCGCCAGTGATGCAGGGACTCAACTGCCTTTACCCAGGCCATTTTTCAGGGTTGCATTTGCAACTAGCAACACTGAGAAACCAGGTAATGTCACCCTCGAGACAAAGAGTGATAGATATTCCAGGTCAGTGCCCATATCCTGTAATGCGACCCATCGCGCGTGTGGCCATCCATCCTGGGCCTTCTGTGGGGGGACCTGGGGTGTGGATCACTGACACAAATGAGCGCGAAGCTCTGGCTACTGCTTTGGCCATGAGTAATAAAGCTCTTCGCCTGTGATGCAGGAGTCAGGTGTCCTCTGCAGGCATCCATGGAGATTTTACAGGCAAGTTAAACTTGTGAACTTGCAAACAGGGTAAAATCCCAGATGTTTCACAGATCTGGACAATGACTTAACAATGGACACAACACGGATCTGCAGTGGAGGCAGAAAGAGACTGTCCTCTCTTGAATTCCAGTTAACCTTGCTACCTGACGGGCTTCTGGATAACCACCGAATATTCAGATTTCCAGAATTCGGAGGGTCTGCTATATGATTACAGGGAATCATCAAATCATAACCAGATTGTTAGATCGTTCTGCAATCATTTTTCTTTTCAAAGAAAAGAAACATACACCGAAGGGCATTGTTTTTCTTTCTTCTACTACCATTTTATTTAATGTCATAATTAAAACATAGCAAATCAATCGGGTTAAATCATCAAGTACTATGTTTGCCTACAAATTTCTTCTCTACTGCCTGGGAGGGAGGTACCATTATCCGGATCCACAGAAGCTCACAGAGGCTGTGCTGGGCAGTAACTATCAGAATATCAACCAGAATCTCAACCCAGGACAGCCTTACTCCAACGTCTGTGCTTTCTGCTACTGGATTCTGCCTCACCCCCAATCTTGAATATAATTTTAAAATGAGAGAAAGCTTATATTTTACGTAACATTGCCACTCTTATCTAAAAGAAAATGAATTCACATGCCCAAAGAATCAGAACTGTTCACTCATTCAATATTCCGTAAGCAAGACTGTATTCTGGTAACATGTTAATATGTTTCATCAAGAGGCTATTTTCCAGGGGCGCCTGGGTGGCACAGCAGTTAAGCCTCTGCCTTCGGCTCAGGGCGTGATCCCGGCGTTATGGGATCGAGCCCCGTATCAGGCTTCTCCGCTATGAGCCTGCTTCTTCCTCTCCCACTCCCCCTGCTGTGTTCCCTCTCTCGCTGCCTGTCTCTGTCAAATAAATAAATAAAATCTTTAAAAAAAAAAAAAGAGGCTATTTTCCGAATTATCAGCATGATTCAAGGAATGTTATTACAAGTCTAGGTTTCAGATAATAAACCATATGTCACATGGAATTCTATTTTAGAAGAAAGTGCTGACTCAACAGTATTAGGGATGGGAGAGCTCATCATACAAAAAATATTGAAACAAGGGGGAAAGACATTTAGAAGTTTAATGGTAGATGCATCAACGTAAAAGTTGGCACTGGAAAAGAACGCATAGCCCTTAATCAGAAGGCAAAATGTTACGCATCGATTATAATTAATTATTTCTACCATGTTTATAACCCATTAAGTATTTTCTTTCAGGCTTCTTTCCCTGAGTTCCTTAATTATTGATGTATTCTGGAAAAAAAGATCCTGAAGGGATCTGAAGGGAGTGTGTGTGTGTATGTGTGTGGCTGTGCAAGTGTGTGTTCGTAACCCAGAGCCTCTGAAGAGGCAGGTCATTAGTCTCCAATCTGTGCACACAAAAGCGTGGGTCAGACAACAGTGACAAGAAGATTATAGTATGAGTGGAACTATAGAAATTCCTCTTCCCCAGGTTATCCTTAAACCTTATCGGAGGAGAAGACTGCCCGTGGGGTATGCTTACAGAGTCCAAATACTGACCCCCCCAAAATCTCCGAAGGGTTAATTTGATATGCTTACGATGCCAAATATAGCCAATAAATCTATTCTGTTTGTGGCCTCTGCTTTTTTCCTTTGTCACATCAAAAATTCTGTTAAATATTGCTATACACGCTATTCGTTCAAAGTGGGTGTGTAGGCATTGCAGATAGGAATCTAAACTTCGCCCATATTTTCGGGTTGATTTACAATTCCCAAAAGCCAAGATATTATAAGTATAATAACGAGACTCTGTATTAATCAGCTATGCACACACATTCACTAATAGTATACCTTTCTGCAATACTTTCCTTTTTCCTATGCTATGTTTGTTCTGATTGCAGAAACGTAACTTTATGTCTGTTCGATCTACTAAAAAAATTGAGCTTGTCTTTGGTACGTCCTCTCCTGAATTACATCTTCCTATTTCGCCATCTTTATTGGAGTTTACAAACGCACGTGTCCACGATGTTGGGGGAGGGGCTGCTTCTGCACCACAGAAACACATGTGTGGGTAATAGCAGCTGATACATTCATCTCCAAATGACCCAGTTCCCAGTTACACTAGACTGACACCGTTCTATTTTTGTATTTGACACCTTAAGTTCTGAGAGCACGGGGGAGTCCAGGGCACTGACTAAGCCTTGGCAGGGCTCACTGGGAGTGCTAAAGGACAGGGCAGCTGGCCTCGGGGAGGCGGTGAGTCACTCAACCCCTCCTGACTTTTCCCCTCAAGCCTGATGCCCTAGGATGCTCCTGGCAGATTCAAAGGCTCCAGGCAAAATGGACTCAATGCGCAATTTCGCCTCAGGTAAAGTGTGGGAGCAGCAAATTGGAAGACTTTTTACAAGGATCCTATAAACACTGTAGTAAAAAGATATAGACAAGGGCCTTCGCTTCTCCTCTACACCCAGGTGTCTCCCTGAGTATAAGAAGGACGTGGGATATCTGAACCCAAACGTGCATTGACTACTGTTAACTGAAGCTGTCACTGACCACGACCTGGGCAATAACGCCTTCTGAGTGAAGTCAATGGAGCACAGTGGTTCCGAGCTCGTCTGTGGGTCAGAGTCCTAGGCTCAAGTTCTGTCACTTACATGTGCCCTTGGGTCTGTCTCCTTTCTCTCTTTTAGCCTCATGGGGCTCCTTCTCATAGGTCTGCTGTGAGGATGAAATGAGATTACACATCTAGAAAAGACCCTGTCCGAGTGCCTGGCACAAGAAAGCCATCACTGATGGGTACCAGCAGTAGGAAGGTGCTGCTGACAAAGACAGTAACAGGAAGTGGCCACTTCTTGACTTAGGACAGGGGCTCCCGAGTCAGTCTCCTCCCGGACTCTTCTCAAAGGACAACCCACCGTCCCCAGCCCTAGGAGGTGTGAAAGGATGAAGGATGGACTGTTTTTTGGGGAGCTGATCAGTGGAAGGAGAAGGAGCAGCCCAGGGAGTTACAATATTGAGCTCTCACTACGCACTTCATTTACAGTGAACACCAGACCGGTCCCTGTTTCACCTCTTACTATCTGTGTCGACTTGGGAAAGGCACTAAAGCACAGGTTCGCTGCCTCAGTGTCCTCATCTGTGACATGGGAACAGTAACAGTGACTCTTCGAGTTCTCTGCCATAGAATTGTCATGAGGATTCAATAAGACAATATAAAAAGAGCTTAGACCTGAGTCCGGCACCTAGAAAAGCATTCTGTGACGAACCATTAAAACAAAAATTTTTTTAAAAAGTACCTCTTAAAGGGGTGCCTGGGTGGCGCAGTCAGTTAAGTACCTGACTGCTGGTTTTGTTCGGCTCAGGTCGTGATCTCAGGGTCGTGAGATGGAGCCCCGCGTCTGGCTCTGTGCTCAGTGCAGAGTCTGCTTGTCCCTCCCCCTCCCTCTCTGCCCTTCCCACCCCCATCCCCGTTTCTCTCTCTCAAATAAATAAACCTTTAAAACAAAGAATAAACAAATAAATAATACCTCCTCAAAAATAAATAAAATAAAAATAAATAAATAAAAAGTACCTCCTAGTTTTCCCCCTTTGTCATTATCACTTGCCCTCAGTCTCCTTGGCTGCCTTTCTCTTCTCCCCAGTGTCTTAAGGTTGGGCTGCCCTAGAGACCAGTTCCTGGTCCTGTGTCCTGGCTTCTTTGATATATATTCACTCCCTTGACCATCCTATCCAGTTTCAGCGCTTCAAATGCCAGCTCTCAACTGTCTCCTGAACTCCAGACCCAGCACCCTGCCGCCTACTCATGCCTCTGCCCGTAGGTCTAATCAGCACCCCTAACTGGGCGTGCTTGTAACTGAGTCCCATCCCCTCCATCCACACCCTTCCCTTCTCACTTGAGAGGAAGTCTGTCCTCCCAGACGCTTGGACCAGAAGCCCTGGAGTCCTCTGGGATGGCTCTTTCTCTCACACCCACGTCTAACCAGGGATCCTGTAGGTTCCACCTTCAGGGTAGATTTGAGAATCTCAATCCTTCTCAGGACCGGTCTTATTGGTGACTGTACTGGCCTCCGCACTGTACTTCCCACGTCTATCCTGTCCTCTTAGCAGCCTGTTCTTCAGCGTCCAGGGTGATCCTTTTACAGCAAGGCAAAACACATCACGCTTCTGCACAGAACCCAAAGGCTTCCATTCCACTTGGAGAAGAGCCAGCCCCTACATGGGCCCATGTGGCCTTATCCTCTCGAGGACACCAGAGTCTCCCTCACCGTGTCCATCCCCATCCCTCCAGCCACACTGGCCAGGAACATACTGCCTGCATACCTTTGGTCCTATCAGCCTGGAATGTTCTTTGGCTTAGCCAATTCCTTCACCCCCCCACAAGTCATTCTCAAATGTCATGTTTTCATTGTTGCCTTCCATGACAATTCTATTTAGAACTGCAAGTCCCCCTCAGTCACTACTCTGCTTCTTGATACACAGTACCTTCCACCTCTTATATACTCTATCATTTACTCACTTAGCATGTCTAGTGTCTAGTATCTGCCATCCCCTCTGGGAGGTAAGTTCACTAGGAGGGATATTTCTGCATTTTGTTCGCTCGTGGATCTTAAGCCCCCAGAGCACTGTCTGACACACAGCAGGACTCTAACACATATTTACTAAGTGAGTATTTGCAAAATATAATCTCCTAAGGGTGGACTTAGTAACTTAAAGAGACTGATTGGCAAAGTCAGGATCTTGACACGGGCCCGAGCTCTTCCTACCACACTTTCTGCCTCCCCATATTAAGCATGTGTTCACGCATCCCACCATTTCAAGGGACACACTGCTATGCAGTCAACTAATGTCAAATTGCTGTTGGAAGGTCATCACACGAGTAGCATTTAACGAGTACATTCACTAGGTCAGAGAGTTAGACAAGTGACAAGGATGAGTGAGCTCAGTTCGTAAGTTTCCAGTAGTAAGCTTAGATCACTAAGCTGAGTTTCCTTAAATAAGGATTCCTGCATGTGGGCCAAGTGACCAAACTGGATTCTCCTCCGCCCCTGCACAATCAGGTGACACCCGGAAGCAGCATTTTCCCTAACACCATAACTCCCAAAGCTGCACCACGCCTTTGCCACTTGGCCTCCTGTGAAAGGAGTTCGTTATGATTGCCTGAAAGGGCTCGTCTCCTCTCGGTAACTGGAGACACTCTGCCGGGAGAGAGAAGCTTACTCACCAGGATGAAGACAGTAAAGAATATGACAACAATTGCAGCTGTAATGAACAGCTTTTTCCGAGGAAACACAGCAGCAGGCAGGAGAAACACAAGCGCAAAGCAGATGGCACCTCGGAGGCCTCCATAGGCAATGATGAACTGATCCTTAAAGGTCAGGGGAATCGTCCGGAACCAGTTAATGACCTGAGTCAGGACAAAGACACCTGAGAACGAAAAGCAAAACCAAAGAAAACAGACTGTGTGAGGCCAGAACGTGCAACTAGGAAGACTCATTCTCTGCGCTTCTGTGACAGGGCAACGTGTCTAATAAGCCCCACAGTCTTTCCCCTTCTCCTCTGCTCTCGGGCGTTTGTTGTTCCGGGGTCATGGGTGAAAATGTGAACTCAGGGAGGCCGAGAGAGGTCAGTGTGACTTACAGCAAAGTCATGAAGGTATCTGGGGATGAACAGAATCTGTGAGGGACTGGGGGGCGGTGGGGGACAGGGAGAGGAAGAAGATGAAGCAGTTGAAGGAGCAACAGCCGAAGGGGGGGACAAGAAGAAGCAAGCCCCATTCTTCTCGTGAGTGTCGCTGAAGGATCCTTCGGGAAACAAGCACCATTACCCAGCGCTCGCCAGATCAGACAGAAGGCAAGAGTGAAGCACACGAAGGCCCAGTTCCACTCGTGGTTCTTCCCGACGGTGGACACGCCCATGAAGATGAAGATCAAGGTCTCGCTGACGCTGCTCAGCATCTTCATGAAATACTTGATGGTCGTGTACGACTTCTGAGACACGTTTTCTTCCACGTACTTATTCATCGTCATTGCGCAAGCAGTGATTCTGCAAGGAAAGATACAGCTTCCGTTTAAACGTGACAACGATCCTAGGCAGAATAGAGGAGTCGGCACTTAAGAGCCAAGTCCGGGCTCTACCCTTCTGCTCTGCGCTGTAACATGATTGACTGATTTGTATAAGTGAATGTGATTGGCATCGCTGGGACCCCACTATCTCTGGAGGACTTCCTCGATACCTGTGGCTTGAACTTCTCGGCTCTGCCCAGCTCTGTAGTCTATGGGCGTTGGCACTGGCCAGCATCACAACAGAACGGCTCCACAATATATTCAAAACCCGCTACCTTCCCATAAAACTGGTTTTGTCTTCGCTGTTGCTCTAGCGCCTAAAATGCTAAGGCACAGCCTTACATGCTAAACCTGAAACTACAGTCTCATTGGCCTTCTCTCCATGCCACACCTCCCCCACGCCCCCCACCCCACCATCTCATGGGTCACCCATTGCTTTCTACCCCTCGTTCTAAGTCTCTTGGACCCACTTACTCTTTCTTTATCCCAATGCCTTAGTTTCCACTTCTGGAAAATTCACAATGTATTTATAGGCTCTGAGATCACCTAAAGAAAAGACACCCTTTTTCCTGTTTCCCCCGGAATCTTCAAAACTCAGGGACCACAGACCCCTGATTTCCCCTCTGATGAGATCTATTTTCATAGAGCCCCTGCACACACTCTGGTAAGGGAAGGGCTCTGGGGCCAAGTCTGTGCTCCTAAGTTGGACATCTGAAGCTCTTTACACTCTTCACTCAGTGGACAAATCCAGTCTCACCTCCTACCCCCTCCACCCAGCATACACCATATGCCTCAACTATCTGTAATTTCCCTAACACGCCCTGCTCTTTGCTATCTTCTTGCCTTACTGTATGCATAAGCTCTTCTCTGTCTGAAATGACACTCCTGCCCACCTCAAATGCCACCTACAGAAGGAAATTCAGTATGAGCTGGGTGACGGCTCATCCAGGTTCCATCTACAGAGACACCAATACCAGACACCAGCTGTAGCAACATTTTCCTAGATATGTCTCCTGAGGCAAGGGAAATAAAAGCAAAAAAAAAAAAAAAAATCTATTGGGACTTCATCAAAATAAAAAGTCTCTTAATAGCGAAGAAAGCAATCAACAAAACTAAAGGACAACCTACTGAATGGGAGAAGATATTTGCAAATTACATATCCAATAAAGGGTTAGTATCCAAAATATATAAAGAACGTATACAACTCAATACCCAAAAAAACAAATAATCCAATTAAAAAATGTGCACAAGACATGAACATTTCTCCAAAGATGACATACAGATGGCCAATAGGCACATAAAAAGATACTCAGTGTGACTGGTGATCAGGGAAATGCAAATCAAAACCACAATGAGATACCACCTCACACCCGTCAGAATCAAAACCATAAGAAACAACAAGTGTTAATGAGGATGTGGAGAAAGGGGAACCCTCATGTACTGTTGGCAGGAATGCAAACTGGTGCAGTCACTGTGGAAAATAGTATGGAGGTTCCTCAAAAAGTTAACAACAGAACTACCCTATGCTCCAGGAATTGCACTACTGGGTATTACCCCCAAAATACAAAAACACTACTTCAAAGTGATACATGCACCCCTATGTTCATAGCAGCATAATTTACAATAGCCAAACTACAGAAGCAGCCCCAGTGTCCAGCTATAGATGAATGGATAAAGAAGATGTGGTGTATACCTACGATAGAATATTACTCAGCCATAAGAAAGAATGAAATCTTGCCATTTGCAATGACATGGACTGAACTGAAGAGTATAATGCTAAGCGAAATAAGTCAGCTAGAGAACGATAAATACCATATAATTTCACTCACGTGTGGAATTTAAGAAACAAACAAGCAAAGGGTGGGGGGGAGAAAGAGACAAACCAAGAAACAGACTCTTAACTATGAGATCAAACTGGTGGTTACCAGACGGGAGGTGGGTGGGGGGATGGGGGAAATAGGGGATGAGCATTAAAGAGTATACTTACCATGATGAAAAAATTAAACGATAAAAAAATACAGAGACGTGGGTACGAGAAAGTACAAAAGGACTTCGTTATCAGAAGGTATTCTAGAATGAAGGAAGGCGGAATTTGAGTGAGCTGTCCGCCTTCCTCTGAGGGATCACCACGCTGCGAGCCAACTGATGGTCATGACCTGTGAAGGCCCCCACATTCTCCTAACTTCAGAGCTACAATGACCCTAAATGCACCCTGCCCCCAACCACGAATGGAGCCCTCTGTACTCTGAGAGGATTTCTGTTATTTTAGGAAACTCCTCCTACTGTGAGCACACAGACAGAAGAACACACGCCTAAGGGCTCTCTGAGTGAAGACCTAACCGGGTAATCATGAACACATTTCTTCTCAAGAAAAAGACCTGTCTCTTACACACACACAACATGCCTATTTGTGTGCCCCTGTTACAAGAAAACAGAGACCTGCCAGGTCAGGAACAGTGCATCCGGCCACAATGTCACCGGCCCCAGAATGAGCGGGTGCGTCTTTCAGATTTATGCGAGGGAGGAATGCATAATTCACGTGGTTCCCAAAAGAAAGAGTGCCTTATTAAATAAGCTAATAAAACTCAGCAACTGCAAACACGTGGCAAGGCCTTTGACTAGCGGAGGGCTTGTATAATAACAGTCCACCTCTATGGCAGTCCATAAAGGCAGTCCACCCCTGCTCTGTGCCAGGTACTATGCAAGCACCCTGTGTGGATTAGGTCACTTCACCTCATTACAAAGCTCTGAAGCAAGTTCTGTTAGCATTCCCATTTTACAGATGAGAGAACAAAGGCAGACAGAGGCCCACTTATTCAAGATGACACTGCTAATAAGCGGTGTTGCCAGGAGTTTTACTCAAGCCGTGTGACTCAAAGCCAGCACTGCTGAGGATGGAACCCTTGCTCCGTCCAAGCTCTCAGTGAGCCCGGTCACCTCGGATGGGGAAGAAGCCTTACCCCTCTGCCCAGCTCTTGCTCATCCTTTCTCAAGCACAAGCCTGTTTGTATTGGCCTCCAATGGCTGCGGTAAGAAATTGGCCAGAACGCAGTGACAACAACACAGATTCATCGTCTTATGCTTCCAGAGGTCAGCAGTCTAAAACCACTTTCGCTGGGCTAAAATCCAGGGCTGATAGGGCTGTGTGCCTTCTGGACGTCCTAGGGGGGATTGTTCCTCACTTTTTTCTAGTCTAGAGGCTGCTCACATGTCTCGGCTCATGAGCCTGTCACGCCAACCTCTGCCTCCTTGGCCATGTCTCTTTCTGATGGCTGACCTCCTCCTACTGTCCTCTCCTCAGAGTCCGTGTGATTTTATCCGGTGTCATCTCCCCATCTCAAGACTCTAACTTAATCGCACCTGCAACATCCCTTCTGCCATGTAAGGCAATATATTTGCAAGGAGGGTCTGTGGAGGAGAATCTTTGGGGGCCGGTATGCAGTGGATCGCGCCATTGCTGGCATTCACCTCCCTGGCATGGTGGCCACGACCAAGTGCATGTCTCCAGGTGATCGTGGCCAGAGCTGCTCAAGTGAGCTTGGCCACAGAAGCTAAGAGACACTCTGCCCCGCTGACTCGAGTCACAGGCTAGAACCTCCCCCAGCAGGTGAGAGAGACTGAGGAGAAGGGAATGGCAAGTGGCCTCTGAGTAAGCCCACGTAGGGCATCTTGCCAGCCCCCACTGCAAAAAAACCATTCGTTAACTACAGCTCTGAACTTCTTCATCTTTCATATTTTGGTTTAATTTTTCTTTAACCAGACTTCAAAAAGTAAGATTTGCCTGATACAAAGTAATGGAGGCCAAAGCCTGATTAAACTGATTATGAATCTAAAGCATGATATATTTTATTTAAAAAAAAGTATATACACGGCAACACAAACTAACGAGCCTTTCTTAAATGTGATCAAGCTAAAACTTTATAACAAAAACAAATTATAATGGTCATGTTACTTCCTGAAATTCTCTAATGCTATGCAAAAGGTGCCTCCAAATGACTTTATTATGAAGCCTTTAAGCTTAGAGACAAATATAGAGAATAAACACCAAAGTACCCACTCTCCAGCTCTTTCTAATCACTTTTTTTTTTTTTAAATAAAACATCAGCTACAGAGTTGAAATCCCTCCATTTTTCATACTACCCCTATTTCTCTCTCTCCCTCCTGGCACTGGATTTTTTTTTAATCATTCAAGAAGTGATTTTTAAAAGGCTGGAGAAAATTGCGTGTGGGACTCTGATACACATTTCCCTCTGAGATCACATTCCTGTCAGTCACCGGGCAAAATGTAAACCATACAGGTAAAGGGGAACTTTCAGTCCATTATGTGAGTGATTTAATAAAAATTCTATTCCGAAATTATTGAAACACACAGCTTTGGTGTAAAAAAAAATTAATGAATTTTACCTGAATGTCCACAGGATCAATTTCCATTGCTTTGTGCCCTTAATGTGACACCAGCAGTAATGCCCATGTCCACCAGACGCCTCTCTGTCACTTAAAGCTATTTCCCACCAGCACAGTGAGACACTGGAGGGAGAAGAATGGCTCCAGGGGGCACCCCAGGCCTCAGTGTCTGGTGGTGCCCTGTTCAGGAAGCCTAGGCATGTCTATGACATTGGTGCGCTCACGGGCTGGGGACCAATGTTCCAAACATCCCTGTTCTGGTCTGTCACGTACAGCTTAATGCAAAGGCCAGGAGGAGTTTTCATTGCAAAGAGGTTTTTTGTTGTGCTATACTCTTTTTTTTTTTAAGATTTTATTTATTTATTTGACAGAGAGAGAGACAGTCAGCGAGAGAGGGAACACAAGCAGGAGGAGTGGGAGAGGAAGAAGCAGGCTCATAGCGGAGGAGCCTGATGTGGGGCTCGATCCCAGGACCCCGGGATTACGCCCTGAGCCGAAGGCAGACGCTCAACGACTGCACCACCCAGGCGCCCCTTGTTGTGCTGTACTCTGACCTGAAGTCAAAGCCCCTCACTGCAATACAAAACTACCAACTAGGGAGGCAAACGCAATCCAGTCTCCCAGAAGTAGAGAAGAACAGAAACCTTCTCTCCCTTCTGCGCAGACCATCATCTACAGCTGACAGCCTTGGCACCAAAACCTTGCTTCTTCCTCGTTTTCCTAAAAGAAGCACAAGAAACTTATGAGGTGGGAATGGTGTTGGCTGCTGCCTGACTTTCCTCGGCCTCCCCGGGTCGGAAGCGCCTGGCCAGGAGTGCCCCTGGGTACAAGGTCATGTCAAAGCATATCCCAGTGACACAGCACTTACAGGGAAGTGAGAGTTCTTCCTCCATCAGCATGGAGCCCCATAAGGATTTCAGGCCGGAAATCCATGGCTTTTCATTCTGAACATCAATGCGACAGATAATATCCACATCAAAATAATAACCGAAAGAGACTCATTACATTTTAGAAAATTCTAGCTGAATTTTTTTTAAGGTTTATTTACCTGAGAGACAGAGAAGGAGAGAGAGCACATGAGTGGGAGGGGTAAAGGCAGAGGGAGAGAGAATCTGAAGCGGACTCAGCGCTGAGCACAGAGCCCCATGACGGGCTGGATCTCATGAGCCTGAGATCACGACCTGAGCCAAAACCACGAGTCGGGTGCTCGACCAACTGTGCCACCCAGGCGCCCCTCTAGTCGAATGTCTTACTCTACAGATTCTTCAGATATAGAACTATTGGCCTTTAGCATGCAGTATGACCTTACCCTTATTAATCTGTACCACTGAGTCATCCCCTTCTTCCCATGCATGTCCCTCTTTCCTAGTCTCCATATTTGGCTAATAGGATTATGAAGAACAATTTAATATCAACCAATATTTTCTCAGCATCTACTCGGGGTCAAGTTCTGTGCTGGGGTGTAGGATGATAAAAGCGAGTAAAACACGGCTTTCTACTTTCAAGGGTTCAAAGTCTCAGAGAGAAAGGGTCACAAAGATACTATCGTGACAGAACTGTGCAAGTATCAGAAATGGGATTGGGAGCGCAGGGAAGGAAATCACTACCTCTGCCACAGAAGGGGGTCCATTTGAGCCACGTCTCCATGGCGAAGTGAGGAGCTCAGCAAGCAGGAAGAAGCCAAGAAAAAGCAGCAGCCATGTGCAAAGCCTTGAAAGAAAGAAAATAGGTTGGCCTATTTGGGCAATGGGGAATAATTCTGGTAGCCAGAGAAGAGAGGGATGATAACGTTAAGAGACAAGGATGGAAGGAGTTAGGGGCCAGATAATGACAAATGGCACTGTCATACATTATGTTCAGGAGTTTCAACCTTATTCCATAGGCTGGAGGGGAAAAGTGAGAGATTATATCTGTGATCATATAATTAACACCTATTTCCCCAACACAACTGGGAGTTTCATGAGGAAAAAAAAAAATGTCCTCCATGTTTAGCAGAGTGTCCAGCAGGTCATTAACGTGTTTCGAATCAATGACCTCATGGATAAATTGTTCACAGGGACAGCGGTGTGGTGTGGACAGATTCTCTGTTTTAGAAAGACAACTCTGAAGGAAATATGGAGAAAGGATTTGGAGGGACATGAACCTAGAGGCTGGACTCATTTCCTGCAGTGGTCTGTCATTTGGTTTGCAAAATCCATGGTGGCACCTACCTGGGCCATACAACATCCCCAAATGTGTCTCTGTTCTTGACAGGTATTGCTTCCATTCTGTGGGGCCACATGGAGGTAAGGTGTGTATAGAAGTCACTGGTGCTTTCTGCTTTGTTAGTACCTTACCTCACGTTACGTTTGGACATAAACGTATGGCGATTATCACCAACTTAGAGACTGAGAAGCTGAAGCCCTACAATTAGTGGTTTTCACAGTCACCAGCAATTGAGGTTTTCTTCATCACTACCTCATGCTAAATACAGCACACAAGAAATCCGTGCCAGCTAATACTATCTCACCAGAGTCTTCCGGGGGAAGAACAGACTTCGTATTTGACTATTTCTGAAGAGAAAAATTCCACAAAGACTTTTCTCTGTTCTGTAACTCCATCTTAGCAGTCCAGGAAGCCATTCTCCATGGATGTTCAGTTCCTTCTACCAGAATGTATGCTTTGACAGAGCAGGGCTAGCGTTCAGCCATGCTTACTGTGGTTGCCTGCATGTCATGGTACCGAGATGCATGGTCAAACAATACTGGCTGAGATTAGTTTAATGAAGGTCCAGAACCTTTCATTTAGATGGCTGTGATCTGTAGAATCAAAAGGACCAGCATCGATCCTGAAGGCAGGTGGAGACAGCGGATTTGTGCTTGTGAAGATAAAAAATATATATCCTGTCTGGGTGTATGTACACAGGGTGACGCCATGCCTCAGTGAGCTCAGTTTCTAAGTACAAGGGCTTTCATTTTTTTAAGGGGCGGTCAATTCTCTAATTTCCATTCCCAGATTAGGAGACATTTTCTGTAATCTGAACGGCTCAGAATTTGAGTTAAACAGATACGAAGAATGTTGCAAAATTCTTTTGCTCCCATCCTACCTCTTTAGTGTGAACTGAAAAAGTATGGATCCAATTGTAGACAAATACAGTCCAGATAGTAGCTGTATATTCTCAATAAAGACTTTTCCAGATATGAAAGCATACTCCACTAGTCAGTGTCAAACATTAGCAATGTCAAAGGACAATTAAAAAGCTTTCTCTGTATTGATTAAAGGCGGGTCTTGTGGTTACTCAGGGTGAATTGCATGCTCTCAGAGTAAAGTATTCCCTCATGTGAGATAAATTAATTATTCCAGGGCATGAATTTACCATATAATGGATTGCCTCTTCTAGGAAACCTAACAACCAAGAAGAGAGTGAGTTTGACATACGAGAAAACGTGAACAAAATTTGTTTTTATTTTGTTTTGTTTTGTTTTGTTTTGTTTTTTTGAGAGAGAGCGAGAGAGTGCCAGCAGGGTGGAGGCAGGGGCAGAGGGAGAGAGGGAATCTTAAGGAGGCTCCACGTCCAGCACAGAGCCCGATACCGGGCTGGATCTCACAACCCATCCCTGATATCATGACCTGAGCCAAAATCAAGAGTTGGATGCTTAACCGACTGAGCCACCCAGGAGCCTCCAAGATTTGTTTTAAGAGAGGATCCAAGCATAAAAACAGAACCACCTTTCTTAAAATACCAAAAAAAAAAAAAAAAGTAAACTTAAAACTATTATAAATGCCTGATTATTCATAAAGCCTTGTTCATTTCATGGATTTTCCACATCTTTTGGTCTCTTCTCCTTTAGAGGCTTTCAACTCAATTCAACTAATGTTTATAGGTCATTCACTGACACAGAGCAGTCATGATTTTGTGGAGAGAACACAAAATCACAATCCACTGTCAATAGTGTAATGACACACAAAGCATCAAGGGACCCACAGAGTCCACTGACTCGAGTGGAAGAGTGTTGGCAAAGACCTTGTGCTTCTTTTGTAAAAGTATGGCTTTTCTATAACTACTAGAAATCCTTGGAAAAATGCAAATGCCTGGGCCCCATCCCAGACCTATGGAATCAGAACCTCTGTCTGGGGCCTGGGGTTCTGTATATGTAAACAACATTTCTGGGTGATTCCTAAACACCGCCAAGGTCGAGGAAAGCAAGAGGGGTTATAGGCAGAGTTCAGGGGAGCAAGAGTGAATGAGGGAAAAGAGTTGAAACTTGAATCATTTTGTTAACAATTTTATTAAAGTCTGAAAAGAAGGGCCAACATGAGATGTGAGAACTGAATTATACTTTGCCACATATTTTCTCCTTCCCTTCTCCCCATTTCCATTCCTTGGTTCTGGGACCAGGTTCTATCTTCTCTTGCCTGGACACATTCCTTTCCCGGCATGTCTCCACCTAGGCACCTTCACCCTGTTGCCAGTGGCTCTTCCCTCTCCTGCTGCCCAGACAGCGATTCCCCAGTCCCGGGGGCATCCAAAAAGCCTAAGGCCATGACTGCCAGCTGTTCCCCCAGAGTGCTATGGAAACACTATCAGTTTTCTGTGCGATGGCATAAGCAAGCTTTGGAAGCACTCCAATCTTCACTGAGAAACAGATACACAATGGTGTCACCTCTTGGCTCAAAACTTCCTAAGTTCCCGACTGCCTACAGGACAGAACAGGACAAGACCAAGCGTCTACCACCTTTCTCACCAGCCTGCGGTTTGGCACCCTGGGAGCAGCAGAGCTTTTCACCTTCAGCCCTCGGCCACAGGCCCCCCTCGAGGCACAGCGCTCTTCTCTTCATCCCTGAAGCTTCGTCTCAGTCTATCACCAGTCCAACCCTCACTCTACTACAAAGTACTTAACTTTCCTTGATAACTTGTAGTCAACACAGACCGCGAGGCAGGTCTCACTCCAAGTAAATGTAACTTGACTGCCTTTTTCCAGTACTTCTCAGGCTGCGGGGCTGGTCACGTGACATAGTCTGATCCAATCACAGGTCTTCAAATCCCTGAGCCAATCACAATCCTTCCTTTGAAATTTCTTCTTGACCGGAGCTGGCAGAGTGGAACTCACTGTACTCTTTAGGGACAAGAATCACAGAGCTCTAAAGCCCAATCTGTCTGCGACCCTTGTCTGATGTTTCAGAGATGGCTGCGCTAACAGAAGGAAGCCATCGCAGAGAGGAGGCTGAGACACACAGAGAGAGAAAGGGAGCTGGAAAATGCTCCTTTAAACTGGAAGCTCGGGACCAAGAGTAACCTAGTGATGCAATGACATAATCATTTCTACATAAACACAAAGAATAGTTAAGAAACAGTCAAAAGGGCAAAACAAGAGCAAAACCAGTATTATCCAGTTACTGGTTATTATCTAGAACCTCCGTTCTTCAAAGAGATCTCAGGGAAGGGTTTCTTAATTCAGAAGCAAACTGTTAAAGTTTCATGTAATTTATTTATTTATTTATTTATTAAAGATTTTATTTATTTATTTATTTATTTGACAGAGATAGAGACAGCCAGCGAGAGAGGGAACACAAGCAGGGGGAGTGGGAGAGGAAGAAGCAGGCTCATAGCGGAGGAGGCTGATGTGGGGCTCGATCGCATAACGCCGGGATCACGCCCTGAGCCGAAGGCAGACGCTTAACCACTGTGCCACCCAGGCGCCCCTCATGTAATTTAAATTTAGCAGGCAAACACCAAATACGTTCCCTAGAATAAAAGTGCTTGAAAATGACACACTTAAGGAGACACCAAAGCCCTTCGGTAAGGAAGGCCCCAAATTATATCGTTTGATTCATTTGTTCTTAAAAAGAAATCCCTAAAATGCATTTCACAAAATGAAACACTCTTAGAGAGAGAAAAAGAGAGAGACAGAGACAGAGCGGGAGGAGGGGGGAGGGGCAGAGGGAAAGGGAGAAAGTGAATCTTAAGCAGGCTCCCTGCTAGGCACAGAGCCCAACCTGGGGCTCGATCTCACGCCCTGAGATCATGACCTGAGCTGAAATCAAGAGTCGAACACTAAACTGACTGAGCCACCCAGGTGCCCCAAAATGAAACTCTCTTATGGAGGCATTTATTTTGACAGCTCTTTTTAATTTTTATACTGTTTACAGGAACTACTACAAAATATCCTATATGCTATTTCCTGCATTCTTACCATACCTGGAAATACCTAATTACCAACTGTATGACTGAATCACATACCACTCATGTAGTTGAGAATTCATGGACCGTATGAATGATAGTCCCCATTCAGATGATTATGACAATGTTTTTAATGTTCTTTTACTTATAAGAAGATGAGGCACGAAAATATATTATTTTGAACACTGAATAATTTCAGTTTGTGAAAAATATAAA
Organism: Ursus arctos; assembly: GCF_023065955.2. Classification (NCBI taxonomy): domain Eukaryota; kingdom Metazoa; phylum Chordata; class Mammalia; order Carnivora; family Ursidae; genus Ursus; species Ursus arctos. The sequence goes on from NW_026623100.1 coordinate 7,243,163, forward strand.
CTACCCAACCCCAGAGAATCTGTTTTAGTGGACTTTGCTCATTCCTACACTATGACAACTTTTTCTCAGGGAGAGTCCTGTCCCTCAGCCAGGTTTTAAAGGGTTTAAATCAAAACCCCTGAATGTGGACCTGGGGTAACGTTTTTCCTCTGTTCCCGGTGGCTTCTGCCCCTCCCTTCATTGATTCTTCCCTTGCTTTCCAGACTCCCCTACTCTGAAAGAAATATTCTTTATAAACAGCATGATTAACATGGATGAAGGGAATGCATTTCTGTTCTGATTTTTTCTCCATTTTTCATGCCCTGATTTTTTTCTTTTACTTCACCAGAGGGAAGAAAATGTATTGCAACAAGTCTTCAAATATCCAAATAGCAGAAACCTAATGGTGAGCACTAGAGAACAATGCTCACAGAAATATAATACAAGCCGTATTTGTATTTTTAAACTTCCTACTAGTCATGATTAAAAGTGTAAAAAGAAACTGCCGAGTTTAATTTTCATAATATATTCATTTAACTCAAGAAAGCTAATATATTGTCAGGACAACATAGAATCAATATTAAAATCATTAATGGGAGTTTCTACAGTCTTTTTCTACTAAATCTTAAAAATCTGATGTGTATTGTAAACTTAGAGTGCCTTTCAATTTAGACTAGCCACATTTTAAGTACTCAAAAAACTCCATGTTGATGGTCACCATGCTGGACAGCACCCAGGGAAAAAGTGACAGGCCACTGGTTTTGCTCCTTCTTCAGAAAACCCAAGCAAATGCTAACGTTCATCAACTGAACCTATTTAATTAAACAGTTAAACCATAAAAATAAATACAAGTAATTTCATGAATCACTTACACTACTCTGGACAAGCACTGCACGATCTCACTCCTGTGGGGGATCTAAAAAAACGAAGTCATGGGGCACCCGGGTGGCTCAGTCGGTTAAGTGTCTGCCTTCAGTTTGGGTCATGATCCCAGGGTCCTGGGACTGAGCCTTGCACTGAGCCTTACTCAGTGGGGAACCTGCTTCTCCCTCTCCCTCTGCCTGCCGCTCTCCCTGCTTATGCGCGCTCGCGCTCTCTCAAATAAAAAAAAAAGACCTTTAAAAAAACCCACCAAAGTCATAGGGGCACCTGGGTGGCTCAGTCGATGAAGCGTCCAACTCTTGGTGTTGGCTCATGTCATGATCTCGGGGTCATGAGACTGAGCCCCGTGTCAGGCTCCATGCTCAGTGCAGAGTCTGCTTGTCCCTCTCCCTCTGTTCCTCCCCCTGCTCTTTCTCTCTCTCAAATAAATAAATTAAATTTTTAAAAGAAAAGAAAACAAAGTCATAGAAACAGAAAGTAGACTGGTAGTTATCAGGGGCAGAGAGCAGGGGAGGCTCGTGGAGGGGAGCGGGGGAGGTAAATGGGTAAAGGTGGCCAAGTGTACAAGCTTCCCCTGTAAGATGAATAAATTATGGGATTTAATGTACATTACGGTGACTATAGTCCATAATATGGTATTGCATACTTGAAAGTTGCTAAGAGAATAGATCTTAAAAGTTCTCACCACACACACACACACACACACGGGTCACTACGTGAGGTGATGGATATGTTAACTAATCTAATTATGATAATCATTTTGCAGTATACACATATATTAAGTCACCATGTTGTACAACTTAAACTTACACATATCAATTATGGGGCGCCTGGGTAGCGCAGTCGTTAAGCGTCTGCCTTCGGCTCAGGGCGTGATCCCGACGATCTGGGATCGAGCCCCACATCAGGCTCCTCCGCTGGGAGCCTGCTTCTTTCTCTCCCACTCCCCCTGCTTGTGTTCCCTCTCTCGCTGGCTGTCTCTATCTCTGTCAAATAAATAAATAAAATCTTTAAAAAAAAAAAACTTACACATGTCAATTATAAAGCTAGGGGGTCAAGTTTATAATTTCAAATTCCCTTCCGCCTTTTCTAGTTTTACCTTGCAATTCAGGCAAAGTTGTACAAAAGGAAATAAAAGACATGTGAGTGGTAATAAACAATAATAAGGTTTTAATTTGTTTGTTTTTACTGTTTCCTGAATGTGCCCAGAAAATGAAGGGAGTTATGATTTATTTTCTCATTATTTAACTAATTTCCTGCCTCATTTTACTCTATCCTCCCAAACCCCCACGATTTAGCCTTTGTGTCTGAGGTGGTCGTATGAGATTTTAAAGAGGTCAGTTTGGCCAGCCAGAGTCATAAGTGAAGGAATACACCAAAATCAAAAGTAAAGCTCTGATTTGCCAAGGCAATAGAAGGTATAATGGGCCAATGAAAAGAGCAGAGGTCACAGAACCAGAGATCTAAGGCTACCATCCTGGTCCCCTCTGTCCTCCCCTCCGAACTCTCTACTCTCCCTGCTCTTCTTCATAATCCAAAGGGTTGCCATTGAGGGTCAAGTGGCACCGTGTGTTCGAAGGTGTGTTATAAACATGATGCTGTTTCTGAGGGTAGAGCATGACGGGGTGTGGATTAACATAGCACAACAGCAAAGTACAGGCTGAGCTTCTTCCCACTTCACCTCCACTCCCACTCCACTCTCTCCTTCCCCCAATAAAGGAGCCCCCATTACCAATGCCATGTGCTGCTCTTGAGAAAACAGACCCCGTCACCTGGAGCAATGAAGGATATTAGGACTGAAGGCTCTTCCTCAAAGTGTGCTCACTGAAACCCCAAGCGTTAAAGTCTAAATACTTTTCATTTCAGTAGGTTAGATGGGTAGGTGTGTTTTTTTGGAATGAGGACATGGCAAATGTAACCAAGGATGGATGCTTGTTAACTATGTATAAAGATTTGTATCGTAGGCTTGCTTATTCAGCTGAGAGATGGTTTGTGTAAATTTGAGGTATAGATTAGAGCCCTAGGACAAGAATTAAAAGTTGCTTGGGTTTCTGTTGTTGTTGTTTTAGGCTCATTCACAATCACCCGTGTGTTAAGTGTTGCTATCTGTCATGAACCTGCCAATTTGTACATGGCAAACAGCTGACATCATACAAAAAACTAAGATACACTGGACTGTACCTGATGAATCTGAAATGAGTGCTGAAGAAGGGTGGTGGCCGACATCACCAATGCCTCATTCTTACTGTGCAGCCCATGTCAGGTGGGGACTGCCCTTTAGAGCAGTGCTGATAGCAGTGAGGCATTTTGGAGACTCAGAGGGAAGCCTGTCATAGAGGCCAGAGCTGGCACCTGCCTTAGAAACTGTTAGAAGCTTTGTTAGTTACATTTTGGATCTTTGTAATAATTGATATAGAACAGAGTACCTCTCTGTTCATTTGGCTGATGCTGTTAGAAATAAGATTATACCTTGCTTATTTAGATTAAGTTTCTGTCCATCTCTATGCCCCAGAATGTTAGAATGTTACAGGCTCTAAAGAGCTAGGGGAAAACAGAGCTTAGGCAGGAAGGAGGTGGAAGCACATGTAGGTTGCAATACGCGTGCGTGGAAGCCACACGGCACCGGGACCTGGGCCCATCCCTTAGGGCGTCTCCCACGCATTCTTTACCTGTCCTGCTTCACGACCTCCAGCTGGCCTGCACTGAAGCTAACGACTGACTTTCGAGCGTTGGCTGCAGGATAAGCCAATTCTTATACACCACACACAGTCCTTAAAGGCCATTTCTTCTTTGCATGTGTGCGGGGGAAAGTATGCGTGTTGCAGACGGGAGTGTATTTGAAGTTTGAAGTTCACACTAGAAATAAGATGTGATCTGCTTGCTATCTGTTTAGACAGGCTTTAAGATCAACTGGATTTGCACGGAGGCCAAGCCAGCGAGTGCGTAATAGCCGACAACTTGCGGGCAGACAAGTATTTATCCAGATTGCATTATCCAGATCGATTTGTTAAAGCTCCAGGTCACATTATTACATTAAGAAAAATGTTCAGTAAACATGAGACGGGTCAGGGAAAAAATGAATAAAAGAAGCCTGTCTTACACATACACACATGTAAATATACATATATCTGTACATACATAAGATGCTCTGTATAAGGTTTTATGAATGTCCTGCAATGTCACGTGTTCATTTTTTTTCCGTATTTGGAGAAGACCAGAACATGTGAACATTCTGGCAGTCCAGTGATTTCATTTGACTCTATCCTAAAGATGTGGTCTCCTGAATGCTACCAATGGTGGGCCAATCAAGAGGAATCAGGAGAGAATCTTCAAAATGGCAAACAAAGGCATGTTTTCCTATCTTTCTCAAAGTTTGAAATAGGTGACAATTACAGGGACTTGTCGGTGTTTAATCTCTGAGCCTTTTTCTGAAACTGAGAGTCAGATGCTCAACCCACTGAGTCACCCAGGTGCCCCTCCAAATAGCTTTTAGAAGGCAGAGGAGAAGAAAGCAGATAGAACGCCACCTCGTATTAGTTCCCTTACTTGTTGTCGGTGAAAGTGACATCACACCACAATTCCATCACACAAAACAAACAGCTGCAAGAGGGGCTTTGTCAGTGTCCGAGGTACATCACTTCCAACATCTCTGCAAAGAAACCAAGATGCTGAAATCCTGCCCAGAGCTTTCCCACCTAAAGGACTGACTACATTTGGTACCCAGACCCAACTCTTCCATTCTGGGGAAGGATGTTTCTTTTTAACCAGACTTTCGTGTTAACTTCCTGCTCATCGAGTGATCTCAACCTAGGACAGGCTGCCTCAGAGCCTGCCCAAGACAAAGCTGAGGCACAGAGGGTTGTAGGATCTGAAAGGCAATCGAAGGGGAGGGGAGAGGAAGGAGAGATGGGTAGAAGGAAAGAGGAGAGGGAGACAGGAGGAGAGCCGGCAAAACTCACGCAGGACGGTGTCACGTCACTGCACCGTTCTACGGATACTGAGGGCGGCTCTAACCTTCCTGCTCCCTGGCTGCCTAACCTCAGTGCCTCTTTTCCTTTCTGTGTGGCCGCCCACTTCTCTTAAACAAACAAGGCAAATTACTGAGCATGCTCGGCACGTCATATGCCTTCCCTCCCATTAACCCTAAAATTTGTTTTTAAGTGGCAAAAGAGTGTAATTAGCATGAAGTATGAAAGGAATTCCTAAACTTGGTGCAATTTAAATACGGAAAAAATCACTAGTTCTATAAAAGAAGTGCACATGGGTGTGCAATTTTAATTGCATCATTATAGTGGGTCCTCTAGACCAACATCCCAAGGTAAGGACGGTACTTGCTATGTGGAGCGCACACGGCGCACTTTTCAAAGGGGGAGGGGTCACGCGCATCCATGATGTGCACCATACAGAAGCATCCATCACACGTGGGCGGGTTCTGAATCGCATACAAATCACCACACATTAGGAAACAGGGTCTTACTTCTGAGAACAAACACACTCCAACGTCAACCTGCCCCTGCACTGTCTATCATAGAGCAATGGTGTGCACGGTCATTCCAATTCCAATGTCAACCTGCCCCTGCATTGGCTATCATAGAGTAATGGTGTGCACGGTCATTCCAATGTCAATCTGTCCCCGCATTGGCTATCATAAGGCAATGGTGTGCACGGTCATTCCAACGTCAACCTGCCCCTGCATTGGCTATCATAGGGCAATGGTGTGCACGGTCATTCCAACGTCAACCTGTCTCTGCATTGGCTATCATAGGGCAATGGTGTGCACGGTCATTCCAACGTCAACCTGTCCCTGCATTGGCTATCATAGGGCAATGGTGTGCACGGTCATTCCAACGTCAACCTGTCCCTGCATTGGCTATCATAAGGCAATGGTGTGCATGGTCATTCCAACGTCAACCTGTCCCTGCATTGGCTATCATAAGGTAATGGTGTGCACGGTCATTCCAACGTCAACCTGCCCCTGCATTGGCTATCATAGGACAATGGTGTGCAGGTCATTCCAATGTCAACCTGTCCCTGCATTGGCTATCATTAGGCAATGGTGTGCACGGTCATTCCAACGTCAACCTGTCTCTGCATTGGCTATCATAGGGCAATGGTGTGCACGGTCATTCCAACGTCAATCTGTCCCTGCATTGGCTATCATAGGACAATTGTGTGCACGGTCATTCCAACGTCAATCTGTCCCTGCATTGGCTATCATAAGGTAATGGTGTGCACGGTCATTCCAGAGCCAGAAATGTTTAAACCTCCTATATTATCTTATTTAAGAGCTAATTTATGATTTTAGCACACTCTGTGCAATGACATTAGTCTAAATGTAATAAAGGACCTTTCTGGGCACTAAGCTGTAAAATAAACACTTACTTTGAAGCTGGAAACAGAGGTTATGTTTTTCTTCCACCAACAAACCACGCAGAGAATTACCTGTGCTTTTTGCCAGGAATACGGTGTCCTCTTTGTCCCTTATTTCCTAATTCCCAGAGCAAGGAAACCCATAATCCTGTCTTCACAGGGGATCAGGGCCTTGATGCAGCACCGACTCCCACCTCACGGACATTTCTAAGCAGGACGCACCGACAACCACCACCCCTTCCAGCACTTTAACTATCCCCCCGGATTCTGGATCTTCCCATCCCAGTTCCTGCCCCTGAACACCAGGCCAATCAACAAACATACTGAAACAACTGTGTGGGCGTTCTAGAACTTTTCCTTATGCACGTGGTCGGAAGAGATTCAAGGCTCTTCCCCCAACTGCTGTTAGAATATTGCTGGAACACCAGACACAGAGTCCTACCCCCATCATTCTTGAGAGACCTTGTAACTCGCTGATCACACACTTTCAATGACACTGGTCAAAGAACAGCGAGGAAACTGGAAGTCATACAGATGATATGAATAGCAACCAGGAAGATACAGAACATCTCATTACTGGGTCAAACCGGATTAATATGTTGCTTTATTTAGGTTCCCCGTGAAACAGAAAACCACACAACCTTTAACTCGTGGCTTGCATTATAATGGGTCCCACTCTCCTCGGGGAGAGGCACCGGACCTCCCCCACCACAAGTCTAATCTGCTCCCGATACAAAAGCAGTGACATGAGGTGAAAAACAAATAGTCCTTAATCAAAGCAACACCTGAATCAGGCTGCACGAGAAAACCTCAAGAACCAGACCTATGTTACCACACCACAACATGAAATGTCGCGGGCCCTCACATAGAGCCCAGAACCTATCAACCTGTAAATAAGTGTCTGTCAAAATGAAAACTTATAAAGGCTTTCCGTTACTAAGTATTTCTCACCAGTCCTATACAGGGTGTGACCATAATAAAACAGGCTTGTTTTTGGAAGCTGGGTTACAAGAACATCCGCGCCCAATAAGGAGCCTCCTTCTAAGTGACCTTCAGAAGCTAGGATCAGATCCAAAGCATCCCCCTTCAGCCCATCTGCAGAATGTCTTGAGGACGTCCTTCCAAATCTATTAGTGAATGATATGCTCTAACCGTATATGTAACAAAGAATGTCTTGCTTTAGACATTTCCTGCTTCATAATCATGCTGCTTTATTTAAAAAACTAAGTCAGAATGACATGATGACAGGCCTTACTCATTGCATTTTGCTTTGAATGGCTTAATGCCATTACTTCAAATCAAATCGAGCATACCCAGTGAAGGTTCCCTACCACGAATGTCATTCCAATGAATACCCGTCAGCAGTTCCAGAACTCCGGCTGCACTTTAGGTGAGATGACCTTGCTGGAGTCGGTACAGAGCCTCCCACACGGACTACCCTGAGTGGGCATCGAACTCAGAAAATTCTTGGTGCCTGACAATCGACCCCAACAGTTTACTGTCATATTTCATACGAGACCCCAGAGATGATTCTTTAGTTTTCCATTCTAGCACCAGATCGCTTTAGTATAAATTTGGCTGAATGTCTTCACTTCTTTCAAATGAAGAGTCAGGAAAATCCATTTTTAATTTCTCTGAGAAGAAGTCAAGGAAACCTCTTTTATGAAACTGATGCGACCTTCACATCTTGGCTTAGAATACACAAACCGAATGAAATGTCCTCACATGAAGTGCTTTTAACAAACAGGTGAATACTTACGCCATGATACCTGAGAGGTGAAACATTTCGGCTGTTATGTAGGACAAATAACTGTACAGGAAGACAAAGAGTGGCTCAATCACTCGGATGTTATGCGTGAACCGCGTAGTAAATGCCGCTATAAATCCCAGGAAGATGCCAATGAGCACCCCGCCAATTGCCACAACAAAGAAGTTTGCAATTCCAGCAAACACATCAATGGTCTCGATGGTCTTCATCTGGCAAAAAGACTTGAACAAGTTGTACAGGACCTGTGGGAGAAAGAGAGGGCATGGTCAAGACCCCTTCCAGCGTCCCCGTTTTCACTGCGGCCACAGAAAAATCCACCCGGCCTCCTAACAAAGACATTTCTTCTGGGCCCCCAAGTTGATGACCAGTGGCAATAGCTGTCTTGCTCCCTCTCAGGTTTTAATATGATATTGAATAGCTTTGAACAAAAAGCGACGAGAAACGTGGGGCATCCAGAAAGCTCTTTCTGAAAGCGAGGGAGAGGAGGCTTCACGATTATGATGCCACTTACTCCTGAAACGTTATTTTTAAGATACCATCTAAAAGATAACCTTAAAAGACAGGCCCTGCTTGTGTTACCGACGCTGGGGAAGGAGGAGGTCCCAGAGAGAGCTGGGGCGTGCCGCTGTGACGTCAGTTACTTTGCAAGGCTCTCTGCTGGGGTCGTGCCATGGAAAGGGGCCCCATCAGCACAGGTAACCCACCCGAAGTTATCTTCCTCCCAGGGCACTGAAGCCCTCCCCCTTCCCCCCAGCCCCCCCACACATCTGCTACTACATGAGACCTGAAGGAACTTCCTTAAAGCAAAGAGGCAGCCACCTGTGTTGTGTGTGTGCGTGCGTGTGTGTTGTGTGTATATGTGCTGCAATTTCATACGTATGTTGTCCCTTTTCTAAAGGAATGAGCCCCCACGACTGCTTGGTTTCTGAAACAGCCACACAGTCTTCTCATAATCTTAGTTTAATTAAGCTCCAAAAATGCTCGGCACTCTACGTCTGCTGGGAATCTGCTTGCAAATGGGTTTCTAAGGACCCCTAGGCCCAGTGAGACAGGAAGTGATGGCTGGTTCCCTACCACATTTTTCACAAAGCCAGCAAGGAAACTAGGAGTCCAGCAGGTGCCCTGCTTCTTCTCACTGTGTTATTTACAGCCGGAAGGTCCAGGAAAGCTGGCTGTCAGGACACTGGGATGAAGGCCTTTTACGGTACAGGCCATGCTATGCCCTTATTTGGTTTCTGAGAAGCTAAAACTGAACCCCTTTGTCCATGGTCACACAAAATGTCAGATGTGATACGAGAATCCGGGTTTCCTGACCTTCTGGGTAAATTTTTCAAGGTTCAAGCATGGAGAGTGAGTCAGGTTCTGAGCCTACTAGCCAGCGTGGGATCTGGCGAAAGTCGATTGCTCTCTTGGCCTCCCTGAAGGTCTGTCAGAGCCCACGACCCCTGCTGGTTTTGTGTCATTTTTCCCTCTTTTCTGCTGGATCGTAAATTCCTTGTGGTCAAGGTTCATTCCTTATTATGATGTGTTTTTTCCAAGCTGCCTGGGAGAAGACAATGAAGGTCTGCTGGCTTTGAAGAAAGCAGTGGATTAGGACTGAGAAATGAATGAGCTTTTCTTTTCTCATAATCGTAGGATGACATTCAAGAGCATTTGGTCTTGTATCACCAGGAGATGACTTGAGTAAGAAGGGGGGAAAAAGCAATTCCTTGTCCTGAGGATTTAGATATGTGGAGAGTACCATCATTTGCTAGAAAAGAAACTGAGTTCCAGCAGCAGCCGCTTCCCACTTCCAACCAGAGGCCTGCTGCACGAGGGACTCCGTCAGCAGCCACACGCCGCAGTCGCTTCCGGAGATGGCACCAGAGATGTGCTATATATACTCCTTGTCTCCAAAGAGCCAAGGCCGAAGACGGACGGTCACCTGCTGCCAGAGGAGAGAAGCAGGCCTCCCCGCCAGCCTCTCTGCACAGACAGCCTCCCTCCCCCCAGGCCACTTGGTCACTGCAGTTCTGTCCCTAGACTCCCAGGCTTCTGCCCTCCCTGACTCCCGCCTACACCAGCAAATCTCAGCTCGCCCTTGCCCAAATGTCCCCTACGGCCAACACAAGACTCACTTCCTTTAAATACTGCTCTTCCATTTGTCACTTTCAAATTTAAAATCCTTGACTTTGGAAAGGCTCAATACACCTGGTTTTTGTTGTTGTTGTTGTTGTTGTTGTTGTTGTTGTTGTTGTTGTTTGGGGGGTTTTTTGTTTTGGTTTGGTTTTTGGTTTGTTCATTTTGTTTTTACCGCTTTCCAGCACCCTTCAGTCTGGGAGAGGGTCTCATCGCAGCTCCACAAAACATCGTGTAATTCGCCACTGCCCTTGCTTTCTTTCTTGTGGTTGCTCTTGGCAGGAACCCAGCCCCTAAGCCCAGGGAAACTTTATCCATCTTCCAGGGCCCAGCTGAAGCCGCTGCTCCTCTCAAGAGAATACCTGAACTCCTACAGCCCCTGCACACCACCTTCACCTCTGCTCTCCTGCGACAAAGATGATCCCCCAAACCAGGCAGGCTTCGGGGACAGGCCATCTCCCGCTGGGGGCGCTGCCTCTTGGGTGCCTACCCCATTGCCCCAGCAAAATGAGACAGTGCTCGTGCACACAACCCAGATCTCCTCCTCCTCCTCCCTCAGCTCTTCCCTCCCCACCCCATCGAGCACATTTATGAGCCCACCAAGGCGGCTCAGGCCTGTGTCTCTACGGAGCAACTGACAGACACAGTGTTTTCGGAGGCATTTTCCTGGCAACTCAATCCATCACATCGATCAAAGGGCCATGCTGGTTTCAATATCTTCAGGCTTTGCAGAGGACAAAGCCGAGTCACCGGCACTGCACTTTCAGCGCGCGGGGCAGAAGTTCCAGTTCCATCATCCTACCGCCTTGAATGCCAGGGCAATGTTACAGGGAAATGTCTTAGGTAGAGACGTTGCCTTGACAACCAGAAGGCTTTCCATACCCTCCCACCTGCTTTACACTGAACCTGATACCCAGTGATCAGCACAAGATACAATTCTTTTAGTTACCACTGGCTATAACCCATAGTTAGTTCATTCCTGTTAAGTGCTTTAATTGTATCGCAAGGGAATCTATGTAGAAAAGTGCTTCTGGAGTTATAATTTCTATATGTATATGCATATGTACTATATACGTTGGCTACAATTATGTCTCTAGTTGGTCTGTGCAAAGTTGACCTTGACTTGACAACTGCAGTTTTCAAAGACCGAAATACCAGCGCTGCCTGTATTTTGTAGTGAGCTAATTTGACAATTGAGGGAAGGGGAAAGGAAAAGCACTTTAAAATCACTCTACTCAATATTGTGATTTTTAAAATACTTATATAAGTACCCAGCTAGCCCAGGTGGTAGAGTATGAGACTCCTACAATACTTAGGTATATAAGAATTAGAAATTATCTATTTTGACCTTTGATTTATTTTTTTTTTTTTACTGCTAGATTTCTTTATTTTTTTTATTTTTTTTTTATATAAGGATTTTTTTATTATATTATGTTAGTCACCATACAGTACATCCCCGGTTTCCGATGTTAGGCTCGATGATTCATTAGTTGTGTATAACACCCAGTGCACCATGCAATACGTGCCCTCCTTACTACCCATCACCAGTCTATCCCACTCCCCCACCCCCCTCCCCTCTGAAGCCCTCAGTTTGTTTCTCAGAGTCCATAGTCTCTCATGCTTCATTCCCCCTTCTGATTACCCCCCCTTCTTTATCCCTTTCTTCTCCTACTGATCTTCCTAGTTCTTATGTTCCATAGATGAGAGAAACCATATGATAATTGTCTTTCTCTGCTTGACTTATTTCACTTAGCATTATCTCCTCCAGTGCTGTCCATGTTGTAGCAAATGTTGAGAACTCGTTCTTTCTGATAGCTGAGTAATATTCCATTGTATATGTGGACCACAACTTCTTAATCCAGTCATCTGTTGAAGGGCATCTCGGCTCCTTCCACGATTTAGCTATTGTGGACAATGCTGCTATGAACATTGGGGTGCATATGGCCCTTCTCTTTACTACGTCTGTATCTTTGGGGTAAACACCCAGTAGTGCAATGGCTGGATCATAGGGTAGCTCAATTTTTAACTTTTTAAGGGACCTCCACACTGTTTTCCAGAGTGGCTGTACCAACTTGCATTCCCACCAACAATGTTAGGAGGGATCCCCTTTCTCCACATCCTCTCCAACAATTGTTGTTTCTTGCCTTGTCTATTTTTGCCATTCTAACTGGCGTTGACCTTTGATTTAAAAGGTGCAAGAACTCAGTGATATCATGTAACACAAAGATGCAAACAGTACAGAGTTCTTTATCGGAATAGCTCTGTTCCAGAAAAAATAGTTTTGGGGTCACTTTTTTTTAATATGAAATACAAGAAACACTCATTTTTGCATAAGGAATTTAAAATACATTCTGCTATCTGCAAGAGCAAAAATGAGTACCAAGTGGTTACTGTTTACCTTCCAGCTTCCTGAAGTTAAATTCCAGAGCACAGACATAATGCCTGGACCATAAAGCCCATCCCTAGCCTGGTTCCAAAGAACCAGCTCTCCGTAACCAAGCCTCGTTCTGGCAGATTGAGGAAACCCTTTAAGTGTTCTTGGAAAATGTATTAGATTATTCAATGTTTGCATTATTCATGTGTTCTAGAAATGATGTTGGAAATTACCATACGAACATAAGTCGTTTGCTTCTGGACTACTGTGGAGTGGCAGGACTGATCTGAAAACAGAACCTGAGCAATCTTCGCCTAATAAGGAAAATTTTGAAAATTTTTCCTAAAATATTTATGCTAAGGGAAAGCAAAAAAAATCCCATTTAAAAATCCGACCTTCCCTCCTTTAGCTGTCATTTCTCCAGCTGATTCCAACCTACGGCCGCCTTGGACAATGGCACCGTTGGACCGCAATTTATATAGTTTCAATTTCTTTTCACTGAGACATTTTCACGGTAGGTTTTCTCCCCTTAACTCTGCTACCTCGATACTGAATCTACCACGATTTGGGGACAGAATTAATGGCACTGACCTATAATTTTACTCATCCTCCAGACTACATTTTTAAAGACTCTTTTCTGTTTAGTCTTCACCCTTCTAGTTGCAACTCCTGGTGACTCATCATTTTCCCTGCAAGCGGCAGGGTCCATACTTTTCATGCCTTCCCTTACCCTGTGAGTTCCTTAAACCTCTCCTAGAGATAAGACTAGACCTCAAAGAATCTTCCATGAAACCTCTCTACCTCTGTACTCTGAGGGTACCTGACAAGGAGGCAAAATGATCATTTTTTTACAACGTTGATCTAATTACTCCTAACACCCGATCCGTTCAGCCCACTGTTCAGCCGATTCAGTGACTATAATACCTGGTGGGTTATTCTTCAGCTTCAGGTAGGCAAAGCTCCTGGGCATGCCCCGCTATCTTATGGCTGTGGCTTTGAGGGTCCACGGGCTTTGAGCCCAGGGTATCTAAACTGCAGAAGGCTCGTTCACAGGAAACCATTACAGTCCCTCTGACCTAGAGGCTTCGGCCTTGCAACAAGGGATTCCACGTCTAAAGAGCCGCCATGCCCTTTCTCCGTCCTTGCCCTCCTTCCTGTATTGGAATGGTGCCCTCGATCTGGCCCACTGCCCTCTCTGGGTCAGGCCTCCCTCTCTGTCCACAAAATCCTATTTGACGGCTTGGTGCCTCTTGACAGGACGCACCGGATGTGACCCTGGAAAGCCTGGGGACTTACACCATTTGAATGGTGGTTTAGCCAGACTGTTTCCTCAGATCTGGTTCCTGACAAACTCAAAGAATGGACAGTGAGGTGTCTGAGTGAGAAATTTTTTAAGAGAAGAGAAAGCAGTGTAAAAGCATGGCATATCACTCGGAAACCGAGCTGGCTTTGCTAGACTGCCCTAGAAGGAGCGCGGCGGGGTGACCGTTACTATTTCTTTATAAAGTCTCCTATGCGTGACGGAGATCCAAGAAATCCCCGCTAAAATGTCCGCGATCCACTTCAACAAGGGTAACGTGTGTCTATCAAACATAAGTCACAGTGAAAACCTTGAAGCCTCTGGGAATTAGAATAAATTATACAATGTCTTCATTGCTGTGGTACTTTCCCAGTTAAAATTTAATACCGGTAAGTTAACGACTAATCAGTGTTAATGAATAATGGAATAAATGAAGTGTATTTTGTTACTTGAGTGAGGTACCTTACCTGCCTCGAAACAGCTATCTTAGCAGCTATTCTAAAAATAGGGATTTCCTTATCGATAAATTACTTTCTACCCAATCACATCCACATGGAGCTAAGGGACATCCTTCAAGATGATATTTTATTCCGTTCATAAGCTAATGGAGAGTGATGTTGCTTTCTATGCTGACTTTTAAATGAACAAAGAATAATATTTTAATGAGAGGAACTAATGAAGGGGGGTAAAATAAATTAAAAGCAGTTGATTTTTGGGGGCGCCTGGGTGGCTCAGTTGTTAAGCGGCTGCCTTTGGCTCAGGGCATGATCCCAGAGTCCTGGGATCGAGCCCCACATCCGGCTCCCTGCTCCGCTGGGAGCCTGCTTCTTCCTCTCCCACTCCCCCTGCCTGTGTTCCCTCTCTCGCTGGCTGTCTCTCTGTCAAATAAATACATTAAAAATATATATTTTAAAAAAAACAGTTAATTTTTCTCTGCCTCAACTTTCTTACCTACCAGATGGGAAAAATAATTACTACATAGGTTGTCAGAAAGACCCGAGCACAAGGTAGGCGTTCACAAAGGGGTTAACGGCTACGTTAACCAGCTAAAACCATCACCGCCGTGGAGCAGCAGCTAACATCATAAAGCAGCATCACTGGTACTCCCTCACCGGTTTACCCATACAGGGTCACCCGCGTGTCTCTTGCTGGGGGAGGAGTATTTCGTAGGCCCATGGGTCGGGGGAGAGGCTTCCTCATCACTTCTCTACACTTTGCCTGAGCTCAGAAAGCAGGACGGAGGTAAATTCCGCTAACATTGCCATCACAACAGCCTCGGACTCTAATTATGTGTTAACTGGTGAGAATTAAAAATAAATTCTCATTTTCCGAATAAATACCCACTTACGGGAAAATGGTGAGGAACAGAAATAAGCTGGCTGAGTAGTAAACACAAAGTGAGAGTGTAACGAAAAACTGGCCTAAAATCATAAGATAATTCATAAACCATCCGGAGACACAGAGTGGCACTTGGTGGGAACTGTCATTTCGCGTCTATTATACATGCTCACTGCTGACACTGTCACACCTCGCGAAGAATTCTGAAG